>NC_067245.2:183671496-183983718 GCF_019359855.2 Lolium perenne
TCTGGCGGTTCCCTCGCCCTCCGCCGGCCACTTCGGCGGCGGGAGGGTGGGGAACCCTGGTGCTTCGGTCTCGGCGTGTAGATAGTAGGAATGTGTCGGGCGCCGCGGCTCGGATGGGGACGATGGTGGCGCGTCGGCGAATAAGGTGGCCTCGATTCTCCTCTTCTCGTTGCTCTTCCTTGGGAGGGCGGCGAGGAATCGACGGGCTTTTCGTGTCTAGCTGTGGTCGGTGAGGCGGCGGCGGCGACCACGGTATGGACTTTTGTCCTCCGGCTTCATCCCTGCCACGGCGATGTCCGCTCCCTCGTCTCCGTGAAGCTGGTGAGGTTGGCTCCAGGTTCAGGAGCCTGTACAGGAGCGGGCTTAGGTCTTGCGGAAGCTCGCCGGCGATGACATCAAAGAAGATGGTGGCTTCTACTTCAGCGCGTAGGGCCTTCGTGGCCCCTTTCTTGGAGGACTTCCGGCTGCTGGCCTTTGCAAAGCTCCCCGGAGCGATGATGGCGGCGGCGTGTCTCCAGTGCGCGGTGTTGGCAGCGGCGGCTGTCTTTCCCCTAGTTTTTCTTGTATTTTTCTTGTTTGTTGGGGGTGTCTGTACCGGTGTATTTTCTTAATAGATCTGGGTCTTGCATAAAAAAAAAATACTGTGGGTCCTCGATGCGTGGCCTGGATCATTTCATCTTAGGTTATCAGTGCTAGATCAATTGTCCTAGAGCATCTATCTTATGTTGCCAGTTATATTTTGCTAATTGTTTTGCGGTTTGTGTTTGTCTCCATAAGACAAACCACATGGTCACATTTTGTGTTACACGGTGTTGAATGGCATGAGCTAAACTGTGGTTGAATTCTAAATTTAAAATAGCACAAAAGTTGAGATTCTTCTGCAGATTATTATTTATAATTCTGAGAGAAACATCAAATTTCCTGTCAAAAATTCCTTACATTAGGTGGTCTAGTGGCCTGGCTACAAGCATGGTTCGCAGCAAGTTAACTTGAATCTTCCGCATTTTCTTTGTTCCATCCGAAAATAAATTGAAAAGGTCCATTTTTCAATATTTTTCAAGGTAAATACTCAAATGAAGTTCTAGAATAAAGCGTCTAAAATCTTTCAAAAATAAGGTTGGTTTTCATGTTGACAGTTGATGTTTACCACGTAACCAGGTTTCTACGAAAATGATCAACCAATCTGTATGGAGATTATTATCGGCCTGAGGCAACTTCAGTGGGTGACACGATGCTGCAAGCAAGACCTACGCAAACGTTGACGATGACGCCTGTGTCCGCAACTCATTGGCACTTCCGCTGGCCAGATTAATGAGGGATCCAATGGATACTTGCATTGAGTTGTCTCTTAGGAAAAAGAGATACAATAGTCTGTTTGCATGTTCTGTAGTTAAGATTACCTTTCCAGTTCCCCGTGCTACCACCAGCCAGCTCCACAATCAGTGGAATCAATTGGACTGATTTTCGATGGAGCAATTAAAGGGCCCCACAAATTTTTTTTTTATCGAAAAAATGCATCATTCACCACGGGGCATTGTATTGATTAACAAGATCCACACCCAATTCAGCGACCCGTGGGACACTTCATCTGAACCGATCCATCATATGCATCGCCTCCGGCTAGTACCTCCCACTCTCTGTTTCAACCTCCATTAGCTCTATATATACACGTTACTAAGCACACACCGCGTGCGGATTTCGCGTGTGACTATGACTTAGACTTTGACTTTGTCGAGGAGAGAAGAGGAGATGGAGCACTATGCCGGTCAACTTGGGCGTGAGGGCGAGGCTTGGTCCATTCATCTCAATCTATTAGTCGAGCGGCGCGTCGTTCGTCAGCGGCCGCCGGCCGGAGACCATGAGACCATGAGGTATGTATGTATGTTCTTTGGCTTGGTTTGGCCCCTTGCGGATCTCTTCTGGTAGCATGCATAGGCTTGGTTCCTTCTGTGTGCACCCCTTGGAACTCGATTGGTTTTGCTTTCTAATCCATCCATCCACGCATTGCTAGCAGCAGGAGACGACGCGGGAGTTGTCGAGCTCCCATCTCCCTACCCTGTTTCATGCTTCAATGGCACCGACCGCCACACGGTGATGTGTGGGAATTTGCTGGAACTCCGAATCTCGATACTAGAGTATGACAAGAACAGTGATCTTCGATCACAGAAATCCCAAATATATCGTTCATATTACTACTACGGAGTACTCGGACTATATAATTTTGAGAGAAAAATAATTGTAAATCTTTCTTTCGGGTGTTCGGCTGAATCATTCCCCAATCGATCATAAGCCCTACAGGACAAACCCCAACTGCTGGTTGCCATTCTCCCCTCCGCGGCGGCACCGGCGAGCTCCTCCCCTCAGCCATCTTCTTCCTCGCAAGCTCCTCCAATGGCACCGAGCCAGAGATCCTAGCCCCCTACCGCAGCTCAACAGGCGGCGCAGCGCCTTCAGCGGGTCAGCGCTAACCTTCGCTTCCACGACCCACCCGCGGCCCTGGCCGCCACCCACGAGGCCGGCCTCCGCGAGCTAATAAATTCCCTCACGTACCCACGAGGCCGGCCCTCCGCAAGATACCATCTTACCTTATTAAGCCATGAAAACAAAAAATACTTATGGTTTCAGAAGTTGGGTACAACATTTGGCAGACTTAGAAATAAATATCTCTAGTGTTTAGAAATATTAACAACGTTAATTATAGAAAATACATTTGTACTTACACGTGTCCACTCTCCTCTAACTATGCATCTTTAGTTTCAGCTTGACTGTTGACCTTTGCAATTCTATTTTTGTATTTTCACATTTCTCATACTACTATAACTATCCATGAACAATGATTTGTTCTTCCATTCCACGTTATTTACACAACACACATCTATTACCAAATTTAAGTTTTACCATTTGACCAATAAAATATGGAAAAATTTGCCACATGACACCGTTATTTTTTTATGTTTGCTGAAACACACCGCTCGATTGTGTCTTTGTCAGATATTATTATAATTCTATGGCACATTTGTCAGAACACACCACCTGGCTAAAAAGGGAAAACTTTCTACTTTGTCTTCAAAACTAGTCCACAGGGCAAAAGTGTAAAACTTTCCGTCTTAGGCTGATGGTGTGTCCTGGCAAATGTGTCACAAAATTGTAATGGTACCTGGCAAATACATAATCGTGCAGTGTATTTCAGCAAATACCAGAAAATAACGGTATCATGTAGCAAATTTTCCCTTATTTTTATAATTCCTTTTACAGTAGCATTTCTAGCTTGTTCAGATGTGGTGAAGGAGCGCATGCAAGCCTGGTCGCGGTGTGCATAGGGCTTCGAGAGGGTGAGTCTGGAGCATGACGGTGCCAGAGCTGGCGGCCATGTCGACGTCTTCATCCCCAACCCTTTTCCAGTCGAAGCGCTGGATGAGCGTGCCAAGAACCAGGCCCAAGATCAGCCAAGCAGGAGTAAGGGTTTTACCTCATTGAGGGCACCGAACCTGGGTAAATCTCGCCTTATGTTCGTTTGGTATCCGATGTCTCGTGCTAACATGCAGGATCCCAACAAACGCAACATATAAAATTACAGATAGATGATCTTGATCATGTTAGGCAGCTCACAAGACCCGACAATTAAGCACAATGGGGAGAAGACAACCATCTAGATACTGCTATGGACCCATAGTCCAGGGGTGAACTACTCACACATCACTCCGGAGGCGACCATGGCGGCGTAGAGTCCTCCGGGAGATGAATCCCCTCTCCGGCAGGGTGCCGGAGGCGATCTCCTGAATCCCCCGAGATGGGATTGGCGGCGGCGGCGTCTCTGGAAGGTTTTCCGTATCGTGGCTCTCGGTACTGGGGGTTTCGCGACGGAGGCTTTAAGTAGGCGGAAGGGCAGGTCAAGAGGCGGCACGAGGGCCCCACACCACAGGGACCCTGGGCGTTGATTTCGTCCAATTCCGAGAATATTTCGTTACTAGGATTTCTGAAACCAAAAACAGCAGAAAACAGCAATCGGCTCTTCGGCATCTTGTTAATAGGTTAGTTCCAGAAAATGCACGAATATGACATAAAGTGTGCATAAAACATGTAGATATCATCAATAATGTGGCATGGAATACAAGAAATTATCGATACGTCGAAGACGTATCATGGGCCTAGGCGGGAAAGGATTTGGGCCAGCGTGAGAGGAAAAGGTCTGGGCCAGCCCAACTACGCGCAGATGCGCCGTGGGCTGTCTAACAGTGCGGGCCCCAGCTGTCAGCCTGTTTTAAAACCCTTCGGGTACATAACATTGGCCTACCTCCTTTTGGACCAAGAAGGGATCCACGAAGATCACCACAGCCCAAGACCGATATGTCGGTTGCGATGGAGGAAAGGTAGAATGAGGCGGATTCTTGATGGACAAGGCAAGGAAACGTCGAATAAGGAAATGATAGATTAGATCTCATTGTAACATAGATTAGAGGGTCTGCCGGAGGACATCGATTCAACCAACACAATCTCGCATACACCAAACCCTAAAAACCTTTCCCTCCGGCGAGTTCACCACAACGCAGTCTATAGGCTGCCCCATTGTAACCCTTTTTTATCGATAAATCAAGATCAGACAAGCAGGAGTAAGGGTTTTACCTCATTGAGGGCCCCGAACCTGGGTAAATCTCGCCTTTTGTTCGTTTGTTATTCCTCCATTGATATACATACTAGTTTCAGCTGATAATTTCATTTGTTTTTATGCAACATGAAAGTTAGGTGCTACCTTCAGGCTACTATCCTAAAGGGGAGGCATGGTCCTGCTGCAGTCGTGACTTCATCGACTGTCACGTCCACCACTTCATCACCAACCGTGGCTGATTTATCGGCCGCTACTTCAACATCCACTGCATCATCGACATCGATTACGTCGGCTTCGGCATCGCCATCATCATCATCATCATCATCATCATCATCATCATCATCACGCCGCACTATGTCCACCATGTCCATCAGGTATGATGACTCTGAGTCATCGGATATGACGTTGTACTACTGCCTCGATTGCGACACCAGGCACGAGCTTTGGTTCGAACGCTGCTCCTTTCGTGTGTGGCATCATGTACTCGTGGGGTTCACCACAACACATACACCAAACCCTAGAACCTTGCCCTCCGGCGAGTTCACCACAACGCAGTCTATCGGCTGCCCCATTGTAACCCTTTTTCATCGATAAATCAAGATCAGCCAAGCAGGAGTAAGGGTTTTACCTCATTGAGGGCACCGAACCTGGGTAAATCTCGCCTTCTGTTCGTTTGGTATCCGATGTCTCGTGCTAACATGCAGGATTCCGTCAATCCTAAGCCCCTCATGGTGGGCATTGCAGAGGAGCCCCGTCGACAATGAGCATTGTAAGCTTGCTGCCAGAGAAGAAGGATACAAGCACTCGCCTCGCCACGCTGCCATCCACAGACTTCACCTACATCCGCATCAACAACTACAACACATAGGACCAAGCTGCTGGGAGAACACATAGAAGATGCGGTGAAACCGCTACCAGCTATCTACCAGCCACCGCCGAGCTCGACCAGCAACCCCGCTATCTCAAGGCGACGCCTCCAACAAGGGAGCGCCGCCGCCCAAACCGAAGATTTGAGTTTTCATCCGAGATAGGTAGGTCATGGATGAAGGGAATAGACCTCTTTGTCGCCTTCAAGAAGGAGAACAACACCGACAACATCGTCGACGTAGTGACCGCCACCGTCGGCTAAGAGTTCCCTCCAGTCGAGAGCCCCTCTTCCGGCCGCACCCACCAACCACAAGAACAAGATCCGTGGCCAGGGAGGTGAGGCGAGCAAAGCGGGGAGGATCAACCATCTTCAACAAATGCCAGAGGTCCAACAGGGTGGCCTCCGTATCGCGCCCCCGCCCACCGCCCACACGACCGAGGGCCACGCCCAACAGCACCCAATGCTCCGCCACCCGCCGCCAGGTCTCCGCCATCTAGTGCTGCCGCCCTAGCGTCCATGGTCCCCGACCTGGGCGAACAAGCAGCACCTCGCCTTCGGCCATCGAAGCACCGGCGAGGCCGAGCGGAGGGTGAGGGGGAGGAGGGCCACGTCGTCGAGCTACCAGATGTAGGGGCACCCCCACCCCACCTCGTGCGGAGGCTTGCCCGCCGCACCAGGGGTCCCCGTTGACCCATCACTGGCTATGTCAGACTTCGCCGACAACAGTCGCAAGAGGTGGCGAGGAGAAGGAGGGAGGGTGGGGGTATATCTAACTTTTTGGTCACTTCAATACTTTCATGGTGAGTAAATACAATTTATTCATCCGAGGGATATTTCTTGAAGGTGTTTCTCCTACATGATTTTATACTAGTAAACTACACGTGCTTTGCACGTATATACTTGTTTTATTATGCGCAAGATACCATCTTACCTTATTAAGCCATGAAAACAAAAATACTTATGGTTTCAGAAGTTGGGTACAACATTTGGCAGACTTAGAAATAAATATCTCTGGTGTTTAGAAATATTAACAACGTTAATTATAGAAAATACTTTTGTACTTACACGCGTGCACTCTCCTCTAACTATGTATCTTTAGTTTCAGCTTGACTGTCGACCTTTGCAACTCTATTTTTGTATTTTCACATTTCTCGTACTACTATAACTATCAATGAACAATGATGTGTTCTTCCATTCCACGTTTATATGTACTCCATACATCCATATTTACACAACACACATCTATTACCAAATTTAAGTTTTACCATTTGACCAATAAAATATGGAAAAATTTGCCACATGACACCGTTATTTTTTTATGTTTGCTGAAACACACCGCTCGATTGTGTCTTTGCCAGATATTATTATAATTCTATGGCACATTTGTCAGAACACACCACCTGGCTAAAAAGGGAAAGCTTTCTACTTTGTCTTCAAAACCAGTCCACAGGCAAAAGTGCAAAACTTTCCGTCTTAGGCTGGTGGTGTGTCCTGGTAAATGTGTCACAAAATTGTAATGGTACCTGGCAAATACATAATCGTGCGGTGTGTTTCAGCAAATACCAGAAAATAACCGGTGTCATGTAGCAAATTTTTCCATTATTTTTATAATTCCTTTTACAGTAGCATTTCTAGCTTGTTCAGATATGGTGAAGGAGGGCATGCAAGCCTGGTCGCGGTGTGCATAGGGCTTCGAGAGGGTGAGTCTTGAGCATGACGGTGCCAGAGCTGGCGGCCATGTCGACGTCTTCATCCCCAACCCTTTTCCAGTCGAAGCACTGGATGAGCGTGCCAAGAACCAGGCCCATGGTCCTCATGGCGAGGCTCTCCCCGGGGCACTTGCGGCGGCCCATCCCGAAGGATATCATGAGCTTCCCGTCCACGGCGCCGTGCTCGAACCTCTCTGGCCTGAACTCGTCCGGCGCCGGGCCCCACGTGGCCGGGTCGCGGTTGATGACGTGTGCGTTGACGAGCACGTGGTAGAGCTTGAGAATGGAAGCATGTGTTGTGCTTGTGCGTGCGAGACTCACGGCGACGAGGGCGGCGATGAAAGTGTCCGTGTACATCTCCGGCTCTGACTTGTGCAGCGTGAGCATGACGTCGATGTGGCGTTCCTCCGGCTGACCGCGTCCGCCAGCTGGCGCGTGCGTGCATATGCAGGAGCGGACCGACTCACGCGAGACGCGACGGATCCTTCTTCTCCCGCGCCCGTGGGCCGTGGCGATGCAATGCAAGATCGTTGCAAGTACAGTAATAATCATCAAACCACGTAGTACACCAAGATGGTTCTCTATTTTTTGCGATTAGATTTGATGGTTCACTTTTTTTTTTTTTTTTTGACTCGACGATTTCTCCGTGAGTCACCCAAACCAGTTGCGGCCGCCCAAAAAACAAGGAAAAGAGCAAGTCGCCATAGTCCTTTCTAATTTTCTTCTCTCCCGCACGACTATCTCACATATATAAGAGCGCGCTGTCCCGCGCCCGCGCTATAAAAACCACCAGTATGCAGTGCGTGGAGATGAAATCGGTCCTCCAGCAGGTGCGCTATCCGCGGCGGCGTTGCAAATTTTTTTGTGCGCGCGGCGGCTTGCACTATCCGGGGCGCCATATGTGACGCGTCGGCTGCAACGCGCGACATCTGTTCGGACGCACGTGAATATACAACAGCTGGAAATTTCACCCCGCACCCTCCATTTCCCCACCCACGCAGCCGTCGCATGATTCCACCGGCGCCGGTCGATTCCTCCGCCGGCCCCACTCTAGCTCGGCACCGCGTCGTAGATCCGCCTCGTCCGCGCCTCCTCCCGGCAATTTCGGCCGCTCCGCCGCGCTGTACCGAGGCGGCGCCGCCACCGACGGGCACAAGATCGGCGCTTCCGACGGCACTTCGCCCCCCCCCCCCCGCGCCTCCTCCTCTTCGTACCGGCGCGCTCGAGCGGCGTCCATGTCGTCGTCGTCGAGCCTACTTTCAACATATGGCGCAGCCAAGATGCTCGCAACGTATGCGCCTCCACCGGCCGCCATCATTTTATAGATTTTTTTGCTACTAGCTAGTTGTTGTGAAGTCATTTCATATGTATATTTGTAGAGTTCATCATACGATTCATCAAACGACGAGTACGACATAGAGGAAGAAGAGAACATATCCATACTACTAGCATACCGCGTCGTCAAGAAGCCAAAAATAGGTGGTTCGGTGTTCGGTAGACAGAAGTTGATGCAGTCGTATTTCAATGAGAATCCGATATTTTCCGAAATCTATTTTCGGATGAGCATCAACTTGTTCAAGCATATCACAACGAAGGTGACCAAGTATGATTGGTTCTTTGAGCAACGGAGAAATGCCGTCGGAGAATTTAGTCATAGCACATATCAAAAGGTGACCGCCGATTGACCAAACTCTAACTTTACGGACCTTCCGTAGCGCTGAGCGAAAACTCCGAGATCCCCACCCTCTGCCACCGTTGGAGCGGCTAGCAGAGGAGGCAGGGACCCATCGATTCTCGGACGTAGACGGCGAGAACGAGGCAAATGGGTGGCGACGGCTGCTAGGGTTTACACACTACCTGCCGCCTCTTTTCTTTCACGGGAGAGGGTTATAGGATAACATGTACTGACATGTCCAACTTGACTCCATCGATCGCATCATTTCTAATTTCCTCTGTTTTCGCTCACTAGGGTGGGCGCACGTATGCATGCATGCTTTCAGTAACCTCGTACATGAATTAAATGGATCTACTATCTTTTCTTGGAGATTAAATGGATCGGTCTATCCATCCATAGCTAGTACTTCTTTTTGGCAATGTATAACTCGTAATTAATTTATTTCAAGTGCGCGTGCACTAGGACAAATTAGTAGTACTCTTTCGTTTTTCATTCGTTTTTTGAAACCAGACTTGGACCTAATAATAAATCTGATTTTTTAAAGAAATAATCAAGACATCTACTACGCAGTAATAATAATTGATGATCGATTAGAGCAAACAACCAAAAACGCGCGCGGTTCGTTCGCCTATCCATCAGCTGCACCATGCGTTCTCTCGCCGCGAATACCATGCGTATATATATACTCCACCATCCTTGCCGTGATCATGAAAACCATCTAAGCACGTACAATTACCCAGCCAGATGAATTTTTCTTTCATTTTCTAGTTTTCTTTTGAAAACTCTGCCATCTAGCGTCTAGTCTGGCCCTCAAGACATACTATAAGGACTTCAAACTTTGTATATATTTGAGATTATTATCAATCTATCACATATATCCGCAATTTAAGATTGCTTACGCTATATTACTTTCTTGCTTGTTCTTCACTTGCATGTAGGAAAAGTTTTTTTTTGATAGGTTGATCGTGCCCGTTGGCTTCGTCGATAACATACATCGTGGAGTTGGTTCGGCGATTGATGTGCATACCAGCCAACGGATCGTGAGGGTGGAGTCCTCCAAAAATCTTAGTTGTCCACTCTAACGAAAGACCAGGAACCCTAGAACGCATCACCTTCTTTCCCATCACTTCATCTAGCTCAAAAGTTGTTAGACAGTGTATTTACATATATGTCCCTGTATTGTAATCTGATGTAATCTCTTCAATCTATAAATATACAACACCAGCCACGTACGTTGTGCTGATTCTCTCCAACCTTTCCTATTCTAGGGTTAGGTTTTACATGGTATCGAGCACGCGTGCGCCGCCGCCGCCGATCCAATCTGGTAGCCGCCGCCGCCGCGTTCATGTCTTCCGCTAGCTCCACTGACGCCACCACCGGTGTTCTCCAACAAAGCACCGCTGGGGCGCTCACCATGGCCACCGACGGGACTCTGTCTCCGCCGTCCACCATCGGCGCTCTCTCCTCGTCGACTACTGGCGCGATCTCCGCGCCGTCTAGCCTTGGGGCTCTCTCTGCCTCGACTATCAGCGCATCTACGCTGTCCTCCATGGGTACCCTTCCCGCCGGGAGCATGTTCTCCTCGGCAGGCTTCGGGGGTGCTTCGTCGTCAACTACCACCGTCGCGGCGCCGTTCCACTTTGGCAACCTCCTGACGGTCAAGCTCGGCAGCGACAACTACCTGCTGTGGCGTTCTGCCATCCTCCCGCTGCTGCGATCTCACTTCTTGATGGGGTACGTAGATGGGACGTACCCGTGCCCGCCGGAGCGTGTCCTTGTACAGTTCGAGGGGCGCCCCGCAGCGATCCCCAATCCCGAGCACCGGGCCTGGGTGATGCAAGACCAGGCGCTGCTGTCAGGGATCAACTCCTCCCTGACTCCTGCCGTTGGTGGCCTGGTGATGTTTGCCGCCACGGCGCAGGAGGCCTGGGTGACTCTCCGTGACTCCTTCGATACCCACTTCAGTGCGCAATCCGTGCATATCCGTGGGCAACTGCAGAAGATGGAGAAGCAAACCTCGTCGATCACGACGTACTTCAACAAGATCAAGGCCCTGTCGGACTCTCTCACTGCAATGGGCCAGCCTCTAGCTCAGGAGGACTTCGTCGCCTATGTTCTCAATGGGCTTGACGAGGATTACGACAATCTGGCCGAGAACATCAATGGCCGCGAGACACCGATCTCCACACGTGAACTCCACGCTCGCCTGCTGTCCACCGAGCAGCGTGTCGAGAGCCACCGTGCAGCCGCTCTCCAAAGTGGCGCCTCGGCGAATGCCGCGTACCGTGGCGGTGGCCGTGGTACGCCTCGCCCACAGACGGGTGGCAGCGGGGGGGCTACTCCAAGCCCAACTACCCTCCCGCTGGCAACTTTGGTGGTGGCCGTGGGACGCCGCCGCCCTCTGGTTTCGGTGGTGGCCGTGGTGCGCCGTCGCCCTCTAATCTGCCCTACTCCAACAACTCCTCCGGTTCCAAAAACGGAGGGGGCGGGGGTGGAGGCGGGCGCCGCTGGAATACATCCGATGGGAATCGTCCACTGTGCCAGCTTTGCAACACGCTTGGTCACATCGCGGCGCGTTGCTGGAAGCGCTTTGACAAGGACTTCCTCGGTGTAGGCAATGATGGCGCCAATCTGGAGCGCCAAGTATCGATGGTAACGCATGGCAATCACCACCAGGCTGCATACACTCCATCCTATCCTGTTGATCCAGTTTGGTACATGGATACTGGCGCCACTGATCATCTTACTGGCGAGCTGGACAAGCTTAAGGCGTCAAGGAACCGTATCACGGGAAGGACCATGTGCACACCGCAAATGGTCAAGGTATGCGCATATCTCATATTGGTCAATCTACTCTTTCCACCAACACTGCCACCCCGCTTTGTCTCAAAGATATTCTAGTCTGTCCTCAAGTCACTAAGAACCTTTTATCTGCTCATAAACTTGCTCTTGACAATAACGTCTTTGTTGAAATTCATCTGTTTGATCTTTTTGTGAAGGACCGAGATACGAGGGAAATCATTCTTAGTGGTCGGAGTCATGGTGCCCTCTATCCAGTTGGTGGCCGAGGGCCCCCGGTCAGGCAAGCTTTCACCAGCATCCGAGTGTCTTCGTCCAACTGGCACTGTCGTCTAGGACATCCAGCGTCTCCAGTGGTTGAGCATGTTCTTCGTCGCCACGCCCTACCTATTGAGTCTAGTAATAAAAACTCCTTAGTGTGTGATGCCTGTCAGCAAGGCAAAAGTCATCAGTTACCTTTTTCATCCTCCACTCGTGTAATAAAAGCTCCTTTAGAGCTTATCTTCACAGATGTCTGGGGCCCTGCCCAAACTTCCATTAGTGGTCATTCTTATTATGTGAGCTTTATTGATGCTTTTAGTAAATTCACATGGCTTTATTTGCTTAAGCGCAAGTCTGATGTTTTTAATGTCTTCTTGCAATTTCAAACACATGTTGAGCGTCTACTTAGCCACAAAATCATTCATGTTCAATCGGATTGGGGAGGCGAATATCGTAATCTCAATACTTTCTTTAATAATCTTGGCATTGATCATCGTGTTGCGTGTCCCCATACTCATCAACAAAATGGGGCTGCTGAGCGCAAACACCGCCACATTGTAGAAACTAGACTTACTCTACTTGCACATGCCTCCTTGCCGTTTCACTTCTGGAGTGACGCGTTTCATACGGCATGTTTTCTTATCAATCGACTTCCTACTCGTGTTCTTGACATGAAAACTCCATTGGAAGTACTCTTGCATGAAACCCCAGACTACACATTTTTCAAGGTTTTTGGTTGTGCATGTTGGCCCCATCTCAGACCTTACAACAGCCGCAAACTTGAATTTCGTTCTAAGAAGTGTGTCTTTCTTGGTTATAGCTCCTTACATAAAGGCTACAAATGTTTGCATGTCCCGTCCAATAGAGTCTATATTTCTCGCGATGTCATATTCGATGAGAATGTTTTCCCCTTTGCACATATGCCTTCTACCAATACATCTGTTGACCCCACTTCTACACCAGTTTCCATTGACCAATTTGCAGATATTGCGTATTCTCCTTCCTTGCTTCCTAACCATGGTGCAGGAACCGCTCGAGGAGCTCGGCTGGAGCTTCTGGATCAGCCGTCCACGCCCCCTGATGATCACGTCGATCATGTTGACAGTGCGGACCCCAGCCCCATGCAGCTCCATGCACGGGCTGGCTCTTCCCCGCCCGATCTGCCTGGTGGCAGCCCCGCCACTTCGGCCCGCGCCTCGTCTCCGGGTCCGTCTGCTTCGCCCCCGGCGGCAGATGCCCCTGCGTCGCCACTCTCGGCTGGCCCATCCTCGCCTGGGCCGGCCCAGGTGTCTCCTGCTGCACCTCCTGACGCCGACGCGACGACAAGCGGGCGTTCGCTGCCGTCTCAGCAGCCGTCTGTACCACCGCGGCCAGTCACTCGCAGCCGCACCGGCCACTCTCGGCCCAAGGTCTGGACAGATGGGTCCGTTGCCTGGCTGACGGCGTGTTCTGCTCATGGTATCTCCGATCCGTCTTCTGAGCCGACTTCTCATCACGATGCTATGCGTATACCGCACTGGCGTGAGGCGATGGAGACTGAATATCAGGCCCTTCTTCGCAATGAGACCCGGCGGCTGGTTCCTCCTCGTCCAGGTATCAATGTCATTGACTCTAAGTGGGTCTTCAAGATCAAGCGTCACTCCGACGGGTCCATTGAGCGCTACAAAGCGCGCCTGGTTGCCAAGGGATTCAAACAGCGGTATGGACTGGACTATGAAGATACTTTCAGCCCTGTCATTAAGCCCACCACTATTCGCCTTCTGCTCTCTCTTGCAGTCTCGCGTAGTTGGCATCTTCGGCAACTTGATGTTCAGAATGCATTCCTCCATGGTGTTCTTGAGGAGGAGGTCTACATGCATCAGCCGCCTGGGTTTGTTGATTCAGCTCATCCTCAGCATCTCTGTCGTTTGGTCAAAGCTCTCTATGGGCTTAAACAGGCGCCCCGTGCCTGGCATGCTCGCCTTGGGAGTGTTCTTCGGGATCATGGCTTTGTTCCTTCCAGTGCCGACACCTCCCTCTTTATGCTTCGTCGTCCGGATATCACCATGTATCTCTTGGTCTATGTCGACGACATCATTGTGGTGAGCTCTTCGCCTTCTGCGGTTGGTCGTCTTGTTCATGGTTTACAGTCTGCGTTTGCGGTGAAGGATTTGGGCTCTCTTCGCTTTTTTCTGGGGATAGAGGTTTCTGATGTCTCTCAGGGTCTCGCTCTTACTCAGAAGAAGTATGCTCTTGATATTCTTCGCCGTGCTGGTATGCTTGAGTGCAAGTCAGCCTCTACTCCTATGACTGTGACTGACTGTTTGTCTACTGCTGATGGGGATCTCTTGACATCTGATGAGGCTACTACCTATCGCAGCATTGTTGGTGGTTTGCAGTATTTACTAGTCACACGGCCTGATATCTCGTTTGCAGTTAATAAAGTGTGTCAGTATATGCAGACTCCTCGTCAACCTCACTGGTCTGCTGTGAAGCGTATTCTTCGCTACATCAGCTCTACCATCTCACATGGGATTCATCTTCGGCGCTCCTCTTCTAGTCTTTTGTCAGCATTCTCTGATGCAGACTGGGCTGGGGACTCTGATGACAGGCGATCCACGGGGGGACATGCCATCTTCTATGGGCCTAACTTGATCGCCTGGAGTGCACGGAAACAAGCTACAGTGTCGCGTTCTAGTACGGAGTCTGAGTACAAGGCTCTTGCTAATGCCACTGCTGAGTTGATTTGGGTACAGTCGTTGCTTCAGGAGCTAGGAGTACCACAGGCTCGTCCACCGATTCTATGGTGTGACAGTATTGGAGCTACGTACTTATCATCTAACCCTGTGTTTCATGCTCGGACTAAGCATATTGAGGTTGATCATCATTTTGTACGAGAGAGAGTTGCACAGAAGCTTCTACATATCAAGTTCATCTCATCTAAAGATCAACTTGCGGACATCTTCACCAAGCCGTTGCCTTTGCCACAGTTCTCGGCCTGCCGGCGCAATCTCAGCCTTCTTGATACGGCTAAGATTGAGGGAGGGTGTTAGACAGTGTATTTACATATATGTCCCTGTATGGTAATCTGATGTAATCTCTTCAATCTATAAATATACAACAC
This sequence comes from Lolium perenne, assembly GCF_019359855.2. NCBI lineage: Eukaryota > Viridiplantae > Streptophyta > Magnoliopsida > Poales > Poaceae > Lolium > Lolium perenne. Next base: position 183,686,518 of record NC_067245.2, read on the forward strand.
CAGCCACGTACGTTGTGCTGATTCTCTCCAACCTTTCCTATTCTAGGGTTAGGTTTTACAAAAGTGAATCTTCTTTACCAAAGCTAGATCATTCATCCATTTAGAGATTAATTTAGTTAGCTACACAAGTTGGCATCAGCTTTTCCCATCCAGCTCACACTGGAAATAACATGATCAATATATATTGGTATTGTGCATATATAAAACCAAAACTCGTCGATCTAAAATTTATGCAACTCGTTTTACATGTATATCACCTAATCAGACCCCAGGTGGTGGTACACGTTAACATATCATATAGAAGGCGTTGTACGAGAGTCTGTCCGTGCATGTGTATTTTTGCCAATTGATTTGAGGTCGCTATTTCCTGCTATTAAATGCTTAGTTCCTGTCATTACATGTGCATCATCTCAGATGGGTATGCCTATAGTTCAGGTGAGCGCACGACTCTGAGATGGATAATACCTTTTACTTCTTTTTTTTTTTGAGAAATAATACCTTTTACTTCATGTGTAAAAGAAGGAGGTGGTTAGGCTAAAGATTAGGTGGGTCTTGCCAATGGTGGAGCGAAGCACTAACGACTCTCTGAAGGAGGGTACGTATGTTTGGATGTTGACGGTCAACTGATTTTGGGTAGGAGGTTTCTAAGCTAGCTATATTATTAGATGGTAGGGAGAGAGGCTTTAATCGATAAGCAAGAAATGTGGCATATATATTACTGTATGTCACATTCCTTTTGATAATCTTGGTTCTCTCATCGGTAAACGGGTAGTATACAACTCTAATGCATGCTATTTACTATTTACCACCAACATTATATGGCCAAAGAGCTATATAATCATCGTGTCGAGAAAGATGCATGGATGTGGCATATTGGGAAACGCCGATCGAGATCCGTCCGGTTGCAATACTCTTGGTACGCAAGGTGGAGGGGAGCTACACTATTTTGAACGTAGACTCCGCGATGATAGCGCACAACAACATTGGCGGCGATGGAGGTTCACCGAGATGAAGGCGTTGGTGGACATGACCATGTCGATGCCTCCGGCAAAGGAAATGATGGTATTGACGACGTCTTCGACTAGGCTTGGATATTCTTCACATCGGCGACCACAACAACCTTAGGTGTCGGAGTCGGTCATTCCTATACTCCTTCACCGGGCCCGGTGATAACCATGACTGATCTCACTAAGTTATCAATTTCTAACAATCAATTAATTAACTCGTACTCAAATTAATACCTAGATAATCTAAGATATATTAATAGGTGTATATGATGACTCCTTGTTACCTATTTTGTATTTGTAATATTTGATTAAAATGGTTGCTACGTTTTATAAAAATTGCGATGATAACACAGGCAGGGAAACTTTATTTTTGCGGGCGAGGCAGGTAAAGTTAGTGTTGAACAACTATTAATTATGGTGAATTTTCATCCTTTGTAATGGAGTACTGGCCGCATTTCTGCGGCCGAGCCTCACGTCCGCGACCATCCCGGCGGTACGCGGGGTGGAGGATAATGATCGAGTATATATCATTTTGTAGAATTGAAGATTGGTTTTTAGATTTGTGCCCAGTTGTTTTGATATGTTGTTGAAAAGCCAAAATATATGCATACAAAAAAAACGCACATGCATATAATCATGGCAGATTGACTTTTCTTTTTCTGAGAGAGAGAGTAGATGGAACTTTTTACGTAAGTACTCCGTACATGCATAGATTCAACAAGCTAGCAGCTCCTTCACGTGTATACTAGTATGTGCAAGCTTGCCTTGCCTTGATCGAGTCATATTAATGGCGTCGTATTGGTACTAGCTACCATATTGATCAAACCGAGGAGTCGAGGAGTAATTTCGATCTGAGGAGAGGATCAGACGACTCTCCTATCTCCAGCCAATTAATCGCGTAAAAAATAGAATCACGCGAACCTCCTCGACTTCGGCCATGGCTCCCGAAGATCCAGCGGCACCCACCCCAATCCCCTTTTTCCCCAATCCAAGCTCTTACCTCGCAAAGGGCGGCCGGCCGACGGCAAGCCTTACAAGCGGCAAAGGACGGCTACCGACGGCAAGCCTTCCAAGCGGCAAAGGACGGCTACCGAGATCTTCAAGGCATGCCATCATCTTCCCCCACCTACTGCTCTTGCAGGAACCCCTAGCATCGGGCCTGCCGGCCGGCCTCGCGTCACTGCGGTTGTGTGTGCGTGGGGGAAGACAATCGATGGTGAAGGTGCAGTCATGGAGGAACTCGTGGCGGCGAGGCGGAAGTTGGCGCTGTCCATGGAGTCGTTCAAGACCACGATTGACGAATCCCAGAGTTTTCTCAGGGAACTCGTCAACAGCTACACCAAAGGCATACGAGGGGCGACGCCCGCCAAGTTGATGTTGTTTGGCTTTGGCCTCGACATTGGCGACGTTGAGGTTGTGGCCGCATCTCTGCCGCCGAGCCTCACATCCACGACCATCCTGGTTCTTGCTGGGGTCTTGATCACCGCCCTCAAGCCGGAAGCGTTGACGCCCACCACCTGTTCGACACAGGTCCTGGCCAGCATCGTCAATGCCATGAGTGCCAAGCTGAACCACTGTACAGTTCCTGCACTCACGTCAAGTGGCATACAAGAGGTTGTGAACCCTTGGGTGCAACATAAGGCATCATTCATTCCTGCACATGAGGTGCTCGGGGAAATATTCGTGCAGACCGGCACTGTTGTTATTGTTGCTAGAAGCATTGGCGACTCAGCAACACGAACCAGGCGTGAACCAGTCCAGGTCCAGCTGCACAAAGGCATCAAATACAACCATGTTCGTGACTCTCCGTGACTATGGGTGAGCACAACCTCGTTCTGGCAGCGCTGGCCTCCTTGGGCTATTGGTACTTCCGACATCAATCTGGAGCAATAGAAGGATCTGCTACTCCTCTCATCTGCGAGCAACTACGATGCCAGGGACTGGCTGCTAATGATTGACCCCTTCCACGACAAAGAGGATCAAACGTATCAACATGAAAGGCAGGTTTGCGTATTGCTGATCTTGTGCCCATTTTCCCCTTTATCCGTGCGTGGTACAGTACGCCTTATTTATGGCTGCTATACGACTATTCCCAGTTGTAACTTGCTAATATGTCATGAAAAGGAATATGATCCACATAAAGCTAGCAATTAAGCATTATGCGATAGAATATAAATTTTATGTCATTGGAACTTAGATATTAAAAAATAAGATGTTTTTTTACGTGAAGTGATAGTTGAACGGATGTCGTTGTAGTCACTACAAATATACTGAATTATTGAGTAGTCATTAAGTGCAAGGGCGCATCTACTCACGAAAATGCTTGGGGTTATATTTGTATCAGCCACCTATGCTTCCACCTTCATGATTTAGCGAGTCCCTATAACATGATGGCGTAACTGGCATGGTTCTATCATCTTCCCGATATGCTATCATTATTGTTAACTTCCTTTGCTAGATGATATAATGCTTTTTCACAGAATCTAGTAATATTTTAAAGTAGAAATTGTATTTTGTAATGACACAATGTACCATGGTTAGGATCTGTGCAATCTAGGACTTGAGAGAGCATACGAACACTACTATTCCATTTCCCCATAAAGTCCAGAATTTCTTAATGTATGTAAGAAAATAAATTAGTTGGTAATCCATAACATTTTGTGTTTTCCAGTTTGATTTTGAGGGTTTGTAAAATTCATCTCGCTAATCATGCGATGGTTTTTTTTGTTATACTTACAGAATGTATTGAAAGCTACACACTTAAGCCAAGTTGAGTTAAGCTATCTATCTTAAATTCCATGGTCCACTATTCTTTTAGATGTGTACGAGAGTTTAATTTAGAAAGAAGGAAGCTTGGTTTCTTTCATTTAATGGGCATGCTATTTGGCATGTGATTTGTATTTCCCCATCCATCTTCTGTGTCTTCAGTTCATGTTCATCGTATACTTGTCATGTAATAGAGTATCCTGGAGTTTGTTGGACCAACAATTGCTAAATGAAACACAAATGCTCCAGTTGGAATTTAGAGCTGCTACTGTGTTGGACTCCTGGTAGTAGCTGGAACCTTTGTACCTACTGTCGTAGCATGCTTCATTTCAAACTTTGGCTTAACCCATGATAAATAAAAAACTTAATAACTAGTTTGATTTGTAACATAAAAATTTCTTTATTGTCTTAGCTTGACGATAGTTTCAATGGTATTTCTGAGACGTACTTGATTAAAAGTTGTGTGAGCTTGTATTCTCAATGTGTGGTAGATGAGTTCACAGCTAGATGCACTTATCTTACATGGTGCATGGAATGTGAACAGGGCAACATGTGTTTCTGAATGATGGCTATCCGTACCTGCACCTGGAACTTACGGAACCAGAAGAGGCTGATCATCTCCACCTGTGATGCTTAGGATTGTACTGAAGCTAGGTGACACATGTTCTCTTGCTTGTAGTTATTTTCATGAAACATGAATAGATGGTACTAAACTTGATCAATTTATCTGTCAAATGATCATGTTTATACCTAGCTTGGTTCATTTTAGCTCTCTCCTTGTTGTACACTTTACTCGATTTAAACAAGTAACCAGATCACTCAAACACACGGTAATCAGATCTATTACATGCTTCTCGAAATGTTTTCCTTAGCGTAATTCCTTGATCTTTTCTTATTTGACATTATAATCAATCCTCTGTTTTTTGTTTTGGTAGAGCTTTGTCATAGCATAGAGGATTTTCTGCACCAATAGTTACTTTTTTAGTTGTTGGCCATTGGATTACATGAATGTTATTGATGTCGAGGGAGCAAGCAATTTTTAGTCGTATGACCTCAAATCTGTCTGGAGAATACGAGTTGTTGTGTTGTTCGGTAAATATATCTTCACTTTGCTACTCCTTGATGAGCATCTATCATATTCAATTGCGACCTTTCTCAATAAATTAATCAATGTTTTCTTGTTCTCTGTGTCTTGTGCTTAAATTTCTCATGACGTATGTGGTATGGTATTGTCACAAAATCTTTTCATGCACAAGAATATATTTCTATTGTGCTATCTAGGAAAGTATAGATTGAAATATTATTTCCTTTAATTGTATGGGATTGGTTTAGAACAATGTAACATACACTTTGTCACGAGAATAGAGCTTTGCGTTGCAGAATATGTGTGCACATTATCATCCAGTTGTTTATTGTGCTTCTTGTTGATTCTTTTTTTGGTTGACGTTCAGAGAAGATTGTTATTCGATTTATTTTGTCATGTTACCATAGGGTTAGTCTCTTTCTGCCCTCGGAAATTGTCTTTCGCTAAATTAGCAGCTTCTTAGATTCAAGTTTTTTTCTGTTCATGTGCTCATTGATTCCTGCCAGTGCTGCAATTATACCCCCGTGGTAGTCTCTTTGTACCAATGAACTGATGGCCCCTATTTAAACCATGGTGATGAGTTAGTTACTAAGAATTTGACAGGTAGTTTAGGCTATTAGTGGTCCTGGTGGTAGTATTTAGTACCGGTAAGCCTTAACTTGTTGTTATGTTGTTTTAAATATGACTGGTTGGTATTGTGTGGTCCTGTTATTTGAGAGCATGCTAGTGTAATTTCCATCCTAGTGCTGCATTGTTTGTATATTTCCCGTGTCTATTACTACTTACATGGAAGTATCGTGCCTAGAAGTGAATGTATTATACTTTATAAAATACCTATCAGTATGTAGTTACCGCTATAGAGTTGTGTATGTATAGAGCTTGCTATTGTAGTCTACATTGTTCCACTTGACAACATATATACTTTGTTTACACTGATCTGACCTTGTGTGCATGGAATTCTTTTGGAAGTGATGAGTAACCCTGTCAATGGGACTTGCTCTGTTTCTGGTACTTTTTTCGAGAAAACGCAAAGGACCTTTGCGTCTTATTTCATTGAAAAGATAGGGTTTTTACAAGCCTCCTAGGAGGTGGGTTACAAAGGAGTCTAAGAGAATTCTAATGGACGTCCCATGTCGTCGGCAGGGCATATCGAAGGCCTAAGGCACCGGCTTTAGCCCAAAGGGACACTTCTTCCTTGATCTTGATCATCAGGTTATTGATAAAGGGGGGAGTGCCCTCAAAACACACACTCATTTTGGTGTTTCTAGAGCATCCAAGGCATTAGCAGTGCCGTCGACCCGAGACCCTTGCAGAGGTGTTTGGGCGTTGCAAGATTTGCACTCGATAGCCAGGTGAAGATGGATTCGTCGGTGCCCTACGGCGGCAAGATAGGCGCAGCCAGGCCAAAGCATCATACCAGATTTGCTTGGTGAATGGGCATTTGATGAGCAAGTGGCGCATGGTTTTAGGCGCTTGGTCACATAGTAGGCATCGAGGATGGTGTTGCAGGCCTCTTCTAGCAAGCCTGTAGGTTGTTTAACAGTGGTCTTGGAAGGCAAGCCAGTGGAGGAATTTGACGCGTGGGGGCACCCAGGTCTTTCAGATGTGTTCCCAAGCCGGGCAAGTCATTGAGCCTTGGAATGTGGAGAGGTGGGCGGAGCGAGCGGAGTAGCTGCCATTAGATGTCCATTTCCAGATTAGCTTGTGTGCGGGGCGCTGGTTAGCTGTGCGCCCTCGATTTTGTGACATGGCATCAGGTACTGTCCAATCTCGCGCAGGCAAAGGATATCGTGAACGTCGCGAGCCCAGTTGTGCCCGAACAGGCCATCTGTTTCTGGTACTATTGGTGTCAAAATGCATGTTGTTATGCATCTGACGCACCTCATGTTTGTTGATTTGAGATTAGGAATAGACTTTATACCTATAAGGAGCTTTTTAAGTTCTCTACCTATATGTAATGGAAATCAGCTATTAGCCTTTTATTCAGTTTCTATGTAGTCTGTTCCGTCAGTTTCTTGATTCTCAAATATTAACTGAACAAATTGGGCATTGCTATAGTGTGGAGCTGATCTGGGCTAGATCCAAGTGTCAAAGTTGGGTTGCCTTTTTGTGCTTCAACACAATGCTGCATAAGATGAATTCGATCTGCATAATTGATGCCTCTGTTGCTGCCCTAAAACTGTTGCCTAATTGTTGCCTTGGAAATCGTTTCTAGCAATATTAATTTCTTGTCTTAATGAGAATTTCATACTCACTTGTACTTGTGATATTTTGGAGGTTAATCTGTTTTTGTTTGTTGTCGTTATGGACGAGCTGAGCTTCTTCAACCTGTGGTAGTCGCTGGAGTACATGGAGCAGCAGTTGGGTGTTGTGGCATTAGAGAAGGGGGGGAGTTGTAGCTGACGATGCAGCAGCAGCAACACAGAAGAAGTGGAGCTGTAGCTCGCCTCTTCTTCGACTCCATGGTTTAGGTGAGTATCTACTTATCCCATTGTCTCCTCTACATGCTCTATGATAGTGCATATTTATACTGGCTTAGGAAAAGTTGATTAAACGGTACGCCTAGGCTGGTATGCCTAGTATTGATTGTTGTGGTCGATGACATCATTTAGGTTTATTATGGTAGCTACAGGCTCTCTTGGTTATGGATATAATGGCTAGTATCTGTTAAATATTGACTTGCTATGATTGAGTCTATAATATTAGGTTTGTGATCTGCAGTTGCTGGTTATTAGCATAATTTCTCTTTTTTATTTGCCAAATTAAGAGGCCATGATGGCCTTCACTGCTTGAAATTATTAGTGTTTTATTTGTCAGTGATACTATACACTACTTACACAACATCAACAATACTCATAGTTAGTCATGATATGCTAACAAATGAGAGCAAAATGTATCTCTTTGAATTTCGATAGCATGCAGTACTTGCAGTTTCTTGCCATGCATTTTCCGTTGCTCCTTTTGTCGCAAGGATCATGTTTGGTCTAGAAGGCTAAAATTATTTTAGCTATTGGCCGTGGTAAAATACAGAAGCTGTAACTATTTTCTCGACTAGCTGGAAGTGCTTTCAACTTGGTGCGCTTGCGACCAATATCTATAGTGGCAGCTTATTGAACACATTGCATTGAAGGTGGCTAATAAATTAGATGTTACTTTGTAGTTGCGTACTGACCAATAGAGAAGACATGCCATGATATATAATTCTTTCATTTGTTGTATGTTGAATGAAGAGTTGACTATTAATTGATTGTTTTGTGACGGATTGATAGATTCTCTGCCCCTTTCTTCTTTTAGAATGTCTCTAAGCTATGCATGGACCAGTAGTAGAGTGGAGTGAGAATGACTTTTATATGGTCCATATGATGAACTTGTGCACCAGGCTTATTACCTGTAGTATTACCTATATGCATTTGAAGTTTTGAACTCTGTCTATCACTTGTCCGTTAGTCGTTTAGAAACATGGTTTATCTGTACTAGTATCCATAGTTTTGACGGAGTTCTTTTTTTTCACAACCAAAACTTCCATTCCTGATTTTTTGTTTAGCAACATAGATTCCAGCCTCATAGTTTCGTGGATAGTTTCATTGTTACCAGCGCAACGTTTTAGTTGTAGGAGAGCTTAGCATGACTAATGTTTGGAGAGTATAATCAACAGTTTGCAACTAAATGATGATTTTATTTGAAAATTGAAACATATGCTCTTGGGTGTGGCTGATGGCTGCGTATCATTTATTTTCTCGTGGTGATTCCTGGATTTGCGTCTAGTAGTGCTAGTGTATAATTGTGTGAGTTGCTATATCTTGTTTTATCTATATATATTATGCCAAACTATGGTTATGATGCAACAGGTTGTACCTCCTTAGAAATGTCTGCTAAGTGGCACCTATCTTTGCATGATGGTCTTGGAGGTGCCCTCCAGTATGGTAGCTAGTTAAGTAAGTCTGGAATATTTCAATGAAGTTGTTTTCCTGTAGTATAAACGTTGCCTTCTTTTGATTGATAAATAGAAGAATATATAGGGGTATCTTGATTGTTGTGTTTGATTTAGAAACTAATATTCTACGCAGAGAGAATATTATTGTTGACACTAGTTGTTGTCACTTGTTCATTTACTTAGATACTACTAACAATTGAGTGAATTAGTTTCAGCTCAACCCAGATTTTGATTTAACTTGGGCTTGACCTAAGTTTGAGTTGTTATTCAATAGCTGATTTTGGTATTTGCTATCTTGTCAGTGGTTGCACTTGTTGGAGCTAAGCTGGACTTGAATGATCCAAGCGGTTATGCTCTATCTTGTCCGTAGATTTCAAACTGTTTTTTTGCTAGTAATACTCCAACATCTCCTATGCAAGAATTTTTATCCTTGTTGATTACAATATTAGAATTTCACCATCATTGTATTTTTTATGTATGGTCCCTTCTAATGATGGTAAACTACAGTTTGATAATAAGCCATAAATACATGTTTTCCTGTTAGTTTGATGAAGTATTAGTGATAGTAGGATAATGTAAGTTTTGACTAGCCATGCATACATGTTTTCCTGTTAGTAGCATAAAAGTACACATCTTGCATGTTCTGTGATTTTGCCTGATGCTTGTTCCAAAATTGGATGCCATGTCCTAATCGTCAAGGACAAGGAGGTATAGACACGTGTCTTGTATCGGCTTGATTTGAAGGCAAGCTGGTCTTGGTGAGTGCGTCGTCTGCTTGTATCAGTGGTGGGTTTGAGTGGGCTTAGTCCCGTGGTGTCTTGTTGTATGGTTTTCGCCCGGTTTTCTCCTAAAAACGGTGCACTTTCTCCTTAATTAATGGTTGAGGCAAAGCTTTTGCCTCCGTTTCAAAAAAGGAGGTATAGACTACTATAGTTTTTACCATATGTTTTCTAATTTCGTATTTGTGGACTTTGTCTCTCTTCTCACGTATATGACGTATTTTTCTTGTCTGTTGTCATGCAGGTGACGTACGAGCCGCCGAGCCTTGTTCAACCAACCAATGCTAGTCGAGGGTGACACTGGAGGGGTACACTGGGCATCAACTCTTTCATGGCGCCCAGTCGTGAAGGGAGAAGTGGATCGGAGGTGGCTAGGATGGAGTGGGCCATGGCCGCTGGCTCCCTTTGGCCGGTTAGGTACTGGTGAGCTTTAGGTGGACTAATACTGTTGGTCCTCCTTATCTCTTTGCTCCAGGCGATAAGGCAGGCGACCGGGAAGGTTCTCGTTCCTCGCTCCGCCGCGGCCAAGTCTGGCGGTTCCCTCGCCCTCCGCCGGCCACTTCGGCGGCGGGAGGGTGGGGGAACCCTGGTGCTTCGGTCTCGGCGTGTAGATAGTAGGAGTGTGTCGGGCGCCGCGGCTCGGATGGGGACGATGGTGGCGCGTCGGCGAATAAGGTGGCCTCGATTCTCCTCTTCTCGTTGCTCTTCCTTGGGAGGGCGGCGAGGAATCGACGGGCTTTTCGTGTCTAGCTGTGGTCGGTGAGGCGGCGGCGGCGACCACGGTATGGACTTTTGTCCTCTGGCTTCATCCCTGCCACGGCGATGTCCGTTCCCTCGTCTCCGTGAAGCTGGTGAGGTTGGCTCCAGGTTCAGGAGCCTGTACAGGAGCGGGCTTAGGTCTTGCGGAAGCTCGCCGGCGATGACATCAAAGAAGATGGTGGCTTCTACTTCAGCGCGTAGGGCCTTCGTGGCCCCTTTCTTGGAGGACTTCCGGCTGCTGGCCTTTGCAAAGCTCCCCGGAGCGATGATGGCGGCGGCGTGTCTCCCATCTGCGCGGTGTTGGCAGCGGCGGCTGTCTTTCCCCTAGTTTTTCTTGTATTTTTCTTGTTTGTTGGGGGTGTCTGTACCGGTGTATTTTCTTAATAGATCTGGGTCTTGCATCAAAAAAAAAAATACTGTGGGTCCTCGATGCGTGGCCTGGATCATTTCATCTTAGGTTATCAGTGCTAGATCAATTGTCCTAGAGCATCTATCTTATGTTGCCAGTTATATTTTGCTAATTGTTTTGCGGTTTGTGTTTGTCTCCATAAGACAAACCACATGGTCACATTTTGTGTTACACGGTGTTGAATGGCATGAGCTAAACTGTGGTTGAATTCTAAATTTAAAATAGCACAAAAGTTGAGATTCTTCTGCAGATTATTATTTATAATTCTGAGAGAAACATCAAATTTCCTGTCAAAAATTCCTTACATTAGGTGGTCTAGTGGCCTGGCTACAAGCATGGTTCGCAGCAAGTTAACTTGAATCTTCCGCATTTTCTTTGTTCCATCCGAAAATAAATTGAAAAGGTCCATTTTTCAATATTTTTCAAGGTAAATACTCAAATGAAGTTCTAGAATAAAGCGTCTAAAATCTTTCAAAAATAAGGTTGGTTTTCATGTTGACAGTTGATGTTTACCACGTAACCAGATTTCTACGAAAATGATCAACCAATCTGTATGGAGATTATTATCGGCCTGAGGCAACTTCAGTGGGTGACACGATGCTGCAAGCAAGACCTACGCAAACGTTGACGATGACGCCTGTGTCCGCAACTCATTGGCACTTCCGCTGGCCAGATTAATGAGGGATCCAATGGATACTTGCATTGAGTTGTCTCTTAGGAAAAAGAGATACAATAGTCTGTTTGCATGTTCTGTAGTTAAGATTACCTTTCCAGTTCCCCGTGCTACCACCAGCCAGCTCCACAATCAGTGGAATCAATTGGACTGATTTTCGATGGAGCAATTAAAGGGCCCCACAAATTTTTTTTTTATCGAAAAAATGCATCATTCACCACGGGGCATTGTATTGATTAACAAGATCCACACCCAATTCAGCGACCCGTGGGACACTTCATCTGAACCGATCCATCATATGCATCGCCTCCGGCTAGTACCTCCCACTCTCTGTTTCAACCTCCATTAGCTCTATATATACACGTTACTAAGCACACACCGCGTGCGGATTTCGCGTGTGACTATGACTTAGACTTTGACTTTGTCGAGGAGAGAAGAGGAGATGGAGCACTATGCCGGTCAACTTGGGCGTGAGGGCGAGGCTTGGTCCATTCATCTCAATCTATTAGTCGAGCGGCGCGTCGTTCGTCAGCGGCCGCCGGCCGGAGACCATGAGACCATGAGGTATGTATGTATGTTCTTTGGCTTGGTTTGGCCCCTTGCGGATCTCTTCTGGTAGCATGCATAGGCTTGGTTCCTTCTGTGTGCACCCCTTGGAACTCGATTGGTTTTGCTTTCTAATCCATCCATCCACGCATTGCTAGCAGCAGGAGACGACGCGGGAGTTGTCGAGCTCCCATCTCCCTACCCTGTTTCATGCTTCAATGGCACCGACCGCCACACAGTGATGTGTGGGAATTTGCTGGAACTCCGAATCTCGATACTAGAGTATGACAAGAACAGTGATCTTCAGTCACAGAAATCCCAAATATATCGTTCATATTACTACTACGGAGTACTCGGACTATATAATTTTGAGAGAAAAATAATTGTAAATCTTTCTTTCTGGGTGTTCGGCTGAATCATTCCCCAATCGATCATAAGCCCTACAGGACAAACCCCAACTGCTGGTTGCCTGTTCTCCCCTCCGCGGCGGCACCGGCGAGCTCCTCCCCTCAGCCATCTTCTTCCTCGCAAGCTCCTCCAATGGCACCGAGCCAGAGATCCTAGCCCCCTACCGCAGCTCAACAGGCGGCGCAGCGCCTTCAGCGGGTCAGCGCTAACCTTCGCTTCCACGACCCACCCGCGGCCCTGGCCGCCACCCACGAGGCCGGCCTCCGCGAGCTAATAAATTCCCTCACGTACCCACGAGGCCGGCCCTCCGCAAGATACCATCTTACCTTATTAAGCCATGAAAACAAAAAATACTTATGGTTTCAGAAGTTGGGTACAACATTTGGCAGACTTAGAAATAAATATCTCTAGTGTTTAGAAATATTAACAACGTTAATTATAGAAAATACATTTGTACTTACACGTGTCCACTCTCCTCTAACTATGCATCTTTAGTTTCAGCTTGACTGTTGACCTTTGCAATTCTATTTTTGTATTTTCACATTTCTCATACTACTATAACTATCCATGAACAATGATTTGTTCTTCCATTCCACGTTATTTACACAACACACATCTATTACCAAATTTAAGTTTTACCATTTGACCAATAAAATATGGAAAAATTTGCCACATGACACCGTTATTTTTTTATGTTTGCTGAAACACACCGCTCGATTGTGTCTTTGTCAGATATTATTATAATTCTATGGCACATTTGTCAGAACACACCACCTGGCTAAAAAGGGAAAACTTTCTACTTTGTCTTCAAAACTAGTCCACAGGGCAAAAGTGTAAAACTTTCCGTCTTAGGCTGATGGTGTGTCCTGGCAAATGTGTCACAAAATTGTAATGGTACCTGGCAAATACATAATCGTGCAGTGTATTTCAGCAAATACCAGAAAATAACGGTATCATGTAGCAAATTTTCCCTTATTTTTATAATTCCTTTTACAGTAGCATTTCTAGCTTGTTCAGATGTGGTGAAGGAGCGCATGCAAGCCTGGTCGCGGTGTGCATAGGGCTTCGAGAGGGTGAGTCTGGAGCATGACGGTGCCAGAGCTGGCGGCCATGTCGACGTCTTCATCCCCAACCCTTTTCCAGTCGAAGCGCTGGATGAGCGTGCCAAGAACCAGGCCCAAGATCAGCCAAGCAGGAGTAAGGGTTTTACCTCATTGAGGGCACCGAACCTGGGTAAATCTCGCCTTATGTTCGTTTGGTATCCGATGTCTCGTGCTAACATGCAGGATCCCAACAAACGCAACATATAAAATTATAGATAGATGATCTTGATCATGTTAGGCAGCTCACAAGACCCGACAATTAAGCACAATGGGGAGAAGACAACCATCTAGCTACTGCTATGGACCCATAGTCCAGGGGTGAACTACTCACACATCACTCCGGAGGCGACCATGGCGGCGTAGAGTCCTCCGGGAGATGAATCCCCTCTCCGGCAGGGTGCCGGAGGCGATCTCCTGAATCCCCCGAGATGGGATTGGCGGCGGCGGCGTCTCTGGAAGGTTTTCCGTATCGTGGCTCTCGGTACTGGGGGTTTCGCGACGGAGGCTTTAAGTAGGCGGAAGGGCAGGTCAAGAGGCGGCACGAGGGCCCCACACCACAGGGACCCTGGGCGTTGATTTCGTCCAATTCCGAGAATATTTCGTTACTAGGATTTCTGAAACCAAAAACAGCAGAAAACAGCAACTGGCTCTTCGGCATCTTGTTAATAGGTTAGTTCCAGAAAATGCACGAATATGACATAAAGTGTGCATAAAACATGTAGATATCATCAATAATGTGGCATGGAATACAAGAAATTATCGATACGTCGAAGACGTATCATGGGCCTAGGCGGGAAAGGATTTGGGCCAGCGTGAGAGGAAAAGGTCTGGGCCAGCCCAACTACGCGCAGATGCGCCGTGGGCTGTCTAACAGTGCGGGCCCCAGCTGTCAGCCTGTTTTAAAACCCTTCGGGTACTTAACATTGGCCTACCTCCTTTTGGACCAAGAAGGGATCCACGAAGATCACCACAGCCCAAGATCGATATGTCGGTTGCGATGGAGGAAAGGTAGAATGAGGCGGATTCTTGATGGACAAGGCAAGGAAACGTCGAATAAGGAAATGATAGATTAGATCTCATTGTAACATAGATTAGAGGGTCTGCCGGAGGACATCGATTCAACCAACACAATCTCGCATACACCAAACCCTAAAAACCTTGCCCTCCGGCGAGTTCACCACAACGCAGTCTATAGGCTGCCCCATTGTAACCCTTTTTTATCGATAAATCAAGATCAGACAAGCAGGAGTAAGGGTTTTACCTCATTGAGGGCCCCGAACCTGGGTAAATCTCGCCTTTTGTTCGTTTGTTATTCCTCCATTGATATACATACTAGTTTCAGCTGATAATTTCATTTGTTTTTATGCAACATGAAAGTTAGGTGCTACCTTCAGGCTACTATCCTAAAGGGGAGGCATGGTCCTGCTGCGATCGTGACTTCATCGATCATCACGTCCACCACTTCATCACCAACCGTGGCTGATTTATCGGCCGCTACTTCAACATCCACTGCATCATCGACATCGATTACGTCGGCTTCGGCATCGCCATCATCATCATCATCATCATCATCATCATCATCATCATCATCATCATCATCACGCCGCACTATGTCCACCATGTCCATCAGGTATGATGACTCTGAGTCATCAGATATGACGTTGTACTACTGCCTCGATTGCGACACCAGGCACGAGCTTTGGTTCGAACGCTGCTCCTTTCGTGTGTGGCATCATGTACTCGTGGGGTTCACCACAACACATACACCAAACCCTAGAACCTTGCCCTCCGGCGAGTTCACCACAACGCAGTCTATCGGCTGCCCCATTGTAACCCTTTTTCATCGATAAATCAAGATCAGCCAAGCAGGAGTAAGGGTTTTACCTCATTGAGGGCACCGAACCTGGGTAAATCTCGCCTTCTGTTCGTTTGGTATCCGATGTCTCGTGCTAACATGCAGGATTCCGTCAATCCTAAGCCCCTCATGGTGGGCATTGCAGAGGAGCCCCGTCGACAATGAGCATTGTAAGCTTGCTGCCAGAGAAGAAGGATACAAGCACTCGCCTCGCCACGCTGCCATCCACAGACTTCACCTACATCCGCATCAACAACTACAACACATAGGACCAAGCTGCTGGGAGAACACATAGAAGATGCGGTGAAACCGCTACCAGCTACCTACCAGCCACCGCCGAGCTCGACCAGCAACCCCGCTATCTCAAGGCGACGCCTCCAACAAGGGAGCGCCGCCGCCCAAACCGAAGATTTGAGTTTTCATCCGAGATAGGTAGGTCATGGATGAAGGGAATAGACCTCTTTGTCGCCTTCAAGAAGGAGAACAACACCGACAACATCGTCGACGTAGTGACCGCCACTGTCGGCTAAGAGTTCCCTCCAGTCGAGAGCCCCTCTTCCGGCCGCACCCACCAACCACAAGAACAAGATCCGTGGCCAGGGAGGTGAGGCGAGCAAAGCGGGGAGGATCAACCATCTTCAACAAATGCCAGAGGTCCAACAGGGTGGCCTCCGTATCGCGCCCCCGCCCACCGCCCACACGACCGAGGGCCACGGTCAACAGCACCCAATGCTCCGCCACCCGCCGCCAGGTCTCCGCCATCTAGTGCTGCCGCCCTAGCGTCCATGGTCCCCGACCTGGGCGCAACAAGCAGCACCTCGCCTTCGGCCATCGAAGCACCGGCGAGGCCGAGCGGAGGGTGAGAGGGAGGAGGGCCACGTCGTCGAGCTACCAGATGTAGGGGGCACCCCCACCCCACCTCGTGCGGAGGCTTGCCCGCCGCACCAGGGGTCCCCGTCGCCCCCATCACTGGCTATGTCAGACTTCGCCGACAACAGTCGCAGGAGGTGGCGAGGAGAAGGAGGGAGGGTGGGGGTATATCTAACTTTTTGGTCACTTCAATACTTTCATGGTGAGTAAATAAAATTTATTCATCCGAGGGATATTTCTTGAAGGTGTTTCTCCTACATGATTTTATACTAGTAAACTACACGTGCTTTGCCACATCGGTGGACCACCTCCCGCGCCCGTGGGCCGTGGCGATGCAGTGCAAAGCACAACTGACATCGCTTCTCCTTTTAATTTTCTTCTCCCGCGCGCACGATTTTACGTCTGCCAGCTGTCTCCACTCTCCACCACCTCCTTTTTTCCTTCCATTAAATTCAATACTTGAACCGAACCTCTTCTGAATCGTGCGTCAAATAAATCCGTCGATCGCTACATTCCCCGCGCGCTTCTTTTTTTTTTCTCTCCTACTACCTCTCAACTTGCCATGTCCATGTGTATGCTCCATCAACAACAACAAAAAATCGGATTTTTTTTTTATATTAAGAATCAAGACCGCATCTACTCATAGTTGATGATCGATCGATTAATTACAGCAACGAACCAAAAGAAAACCACTTCGTTCGTTGCAAGTACAGTAATAATCATCAAACCTGTCTATTTTTTGCGATTAGATTTGATGGTTCATTTTTTTTTTTTTTGACTCGACGATTTCTCCGTGAGTCACCCAAACCAGTTGCGGCCGCCCAAAACACAAGGAAAAGAGCAAGTCGCCATAGTCCTTTCTAATTTTCTTCTCTCCCGCACGACTATCTCACATATATAAGAGCGCGCTTGTCCCGCGCTCGCGCTATAAAAACCACCAGTATGCGGCGTGGAGATGAAATCGGTCCTCTAGCAGGTGCGCTATCCGCGGCGGCGTTGCAAATTTTTTTGTGCGCGCGGCGGCTTGCACTATCCGGGGCGCCATATGTGACACGTCGGCTGCAACGCGCGACATCTGTTCGGACGCACGTGAATATACAACAGCCTCCTTTTTTCCTTCCATTCAATTCAATACTTGATGGTTCTCTATTTTTTGCGATTAGATTTGATGGTTCTTTTTTTTTTTTTTTGACTCGACGATTTCTCCGTGAGTCACCCAAACCAGTTGCGGCCGCCCAAAATACAAGGAAAAGAGCAAGTCGCCATAGTCCTTTTCTAATTTTCTTCTCTCCCGCACGACTAGCTCACATATATAAGAGCGCGCTGTCCCGCGCCCGCGCTATAAAAACCACCAGTATGCAGTGCGTGGAGATGAAATCGGTCCTCCAGCAGGTGCGCTATCCGCGGCGGCGTTGCAAATTTTTTTGTCCGCACGGCGGCTTGCACTATCCGGGGCGCCATATGTGACACGTCGGCTGCAACGCGCGACATCTGTTCGGACGCACGTGAATATACAACAGCTGGAAATTTCACCCCGCACCCTCCATTTCCCCACCCACGAGTACGACATAGAGGAAGAAGAGAACATATCCATACTACTAGCATACCGCGCCGTCAAGAAGCAAAAAACAGGTGGATCGATGTTCGGTAGACAAAAGTTGATGCGGTCGTATTTCAACGAGAATCCGATTTTCCCGAAAGCTATTTTCGGTAGCGTTTTCGGATGAGCATCAACTTGTTCAAGCATATCACAACGGAGGTGACCAAGTATGATTGATTCTTTGAGCAACGGAGAAATGCCGTCAGAGAAATTGGTCATAGCACATATCAGAAGGTGACCGCCGATTGACCAAACTCTACCTTTACGGACCTTCCGTAGCGCTGAGCGCAAGTCCGAGGTCCCCACCCTTTGCCACCGTTGGAGCGGCTAGCAGAGAAGGCAGGGACCCATCGATTCTCTGACGTAGACGGCCAGAACGAGGCAAATGGGTGGCGACGGCTGCTAGGGTTTACACCCTACCACTGGTGGAAAAAAGGGCTTTGGTCGCGGTTGGCAACTGCCATTAGTCGCGGTGGCCCAACCGCGACCAAAGCAGCGCGACTAAAGGCCCCCCCTTTAGTCGCGGTTCCTTACGAACCGCGACTAAAGGCCCCGCCACGTGGGCCGCCGGGGGGCGCCAGGGCCGCGGACCTATACACGCGGGTGGTCTGGCCAACCGCGACTCAAGGCCTCCGCAGGTTTAGGGTTTTAGCCCCCTCCCTAAATCTGGTTTCTTTTTAATTTGTATTGTTTTATTTCTTTTGGGTTTTAATTTTGAAGGAGTTTCACATATTCTACGGCATCTGTATACATACATGCATATGAATGTACAATTTCAAACAAATTTGAAATTAGAACCAAAAAGAATTCAAGAGGAATATACAATATATATTCAATATCGGATGACCATATACAATATATATTCAATATCGGATGACCATATACAATTTTGAACAAGTTAGTTACAAATTCTGGTGCATATAAAGTTCTACGTCATCGTAATAGTGTTCTCCTCTAGGATCGATGACTTCCCTCGCCAACCATCCAGCTAGTTCCTCTTGAAGTGGTCGGAAGCGAGCTTCTGGACTAAGCGTCTTCCGGAGGTTATTCCTCAGGATGTTGTTCTCACACGTCTGGTCCCGCTCATTGCAGTATCTCCGGATCCTCTCACAAACATAGTATCCACATAGATTGGTCCCCGGTGGCTGAATATCCCCAGTCGTCCGCACTGCCATTTTAAAATGTAGCTCCTTTTTGAATTCACCGACCTTGGTATCTACGAACCGTCTCCAAACCCTACGAGGCAAAGAAAATTAAATAAACAAGAGAATTATTAATTAGTTACTTGATATTAGGAAATGATGAACGAAATAGGCCGATCGATATAGAGCGCAAATGAATGAAAATAATTACTTTTGCATCATTTTTCTCATGTCGCCCAAAGCGCCGGATCCATATTCAGAGAGTCGTGGACGAGAACTCGAGGAGGTCTGAACTTTAATTACCATAAGAATCCAAAGTGGAACCTGCGGACACGATACATGCACGATCATGCATAACTCATCGATTAGCCACATACCATGCATGGAGTAAACAAAAGAGAATGTGCTCAAGACAGAAACACTCACCCACAATGGTAATGAAATAGAATATCACTTTTCTGTTGCTGTTTTCTAATAAAAAGCCACAGTACATCCTCCACGTCGGCGGGGTGGTGTTCTAACACATGTGAATTAACGATGTGTGGGTCAATGAACCCAACATCATGGATGTTCCTTATTCGCATTTCCCGCTTCTTCATTCTGCATAATAGCGTACACAACAAGATAGTTAGGACAGTGCAGGCAATGACCGAGATGGGGTAGAAATTAATAAATCACTTACAGAACGTAGCAACTGATGATAGATTTGTCGAGGTCGCGCAGATTGAACAGCTGGAACAATTCACTCAGAGGAATTTGTACCCGAATGTTTGAAGTGATGCTCATATTTAACTTCCGCATAGATATAGTCTTTGGCGTTTTTATGTTTTATGTAACCCTTGTACCAATTTAGCAGACCTAGCATTTGTCGAGGTAGATCCCCTTCTGCGCGAGGCTCGACGAGAGGGCCATTCTTCACATATGTAAATACTACGTCCTTCATTGGCGCCTCATCAAGGCCTAGCAGTGCACGAAGAGTGATACCTAACTCGGCCGCTTGTTCTCTGGCACTCGTTACAGTCAATCCATGTGCTGCCGCAGCTGCTATGATATCGGGGGCATCCGGATCGGCGGCTTGCACTATGAGCGGGGCGATCGATTGTTTACTTTGTTCCCCGAGCTGGGCAACTTCTTTCCCCCTTTCTAATTTTGACTCGGCCTCGTCCTTCAAGGCTTTCTTCTCCGCCAACTCTTTCCTGTTCTTGAACGCGAGTGCTTGCCTACGAAGTTCACGTAAATAGTCGTCAGGCAGATTCTTCGCGGCTTGGGACGGTGTGTTCAAAAATGACTTAGCCCACTGCTTTTCCTTGTCGAATATATCGCTTGGGCTCGCCCTCTATTTTCTTCTTGACGCTCGCCTTCCAATTCTCTAAATCAGCAGCCGCGCCCGCCTCGACTTACTCGCCACTACTTTCCCAAGACCTCTGGGAGAGGCTTGATGATACCTCCGGTACCTTTGTTTTCTTAGGTACGTAAGGGTCCGGGTTAATAACCCAGGACTGCTTCGCTTCTTCGCCGGAGGTGGATTGGGGGCGGTGTCACGATCACCCGCCGGACGAGGACTAGGGGGCGGCGTCTGCTTACCCGCCGGACGAGGACTGGGGGGCGGCGTCGGCTGACGTGAAGGAGGTGTATTAGGTGAAGCACCACCACCACCGCCGCCACCGCCACCGTCACCGCCACCGCCACCGCCACCACCACCACCGTAGGGGGGTGGACTTGTTGGCGCCTCGCCTGGAAACTTGATAAACTTCTTCTGCCATAGAATGAACTAGCGCTTGACATCTCCAAGTCTTTTCACCCCTTCAGGTGTAGCAATGTCAATGTCCAGGTCCTCAAACCCTTGGACTATCTCCTCCACCGTCACACGAGCATAGCCATCTTGAATGGGGTTATTGTGGTGGAGTGCTCCAGGTGGCAAAGCACTGCCGATGGCTACCTTCATGGACATGTTCCCGATAGGATAATACAGATGACATGCTTTCATCTCCTTTATATCGTCCACGGGGTAGCGAGGAGGCTCCGGTGCAGTAATTTCGACCACCAGAGGCTCCGGTGCAGTAATTTCTATCGTCGGTGCACCAGCCGGTGAGGCCTCCGTGGAAGCCACGCTGCTTCTTCTCCGCTGCTGGCTTCCGAGATCCATTGGATGATCTTCAGCATGCTGCGCCCGAGCTGCATCTCTTTCGGCGACTAGTACACTCACGATTTTCTTCATCACATCCATTTCCGTTACCAACTTCGCCACAACATCTGCATCCCGATCCATCTTTCTCTTACGGCTTCTGTAACCGTACGGGTCATCGTTCTGGGGGAACCCTATTTTCCACGGAATGGGCCCCATGCCTCGTATACGTCCTCCGTGTTCAGGATTCCCGAGGGCTTTTGTCAGGGCGTCGTTCTCTCTGTTGAACCTGATCCTCCCCTCTTGAGCCTCCCTCATTGCCTCAATAAGCTTTTGGGTGGGTGTAATTATTTTGCCCTGATAAACACACTCCCCTGTCTCCGGGTTCAGCGATCCCCCATGCCCGTACCACCAGCTTTTGGCCCTTGGGTCCCATCCCTCCGTACCTGGACGGATTCCTCGCGCCCTCAGCTCGTTCTCCATCTTCTCCCACTTAGGCTGCCAAAAGCGATACCCTCCTGGCCCCATTTTATGATTGTACTCCTTCTTGGCCGCAGTGTCCTTCTTTTAGTTCGATAGTTCAAGGAACTGCTCCGATTTCTTTTGCTTCACAAATTCTGGCCAATCATGTTGCAGTTTCTCATATTGTCCTTTGAAATCCGGAGTCTTGCCCTGGTTGACAAAGTCATGGGCTAGATTTTGCTTGTATTTCCGGAATGCGTTGGCCATCCTAGAAAGAGCGAACTGTTTGACTAGCTTGCGCCTCTTCTTGTTTTCCGCAATCTTGTTACCCTCCTCATCGTATTTGCGGTATTCTGGAGGTAGAACGAAATGTTCCATAAGCTTGTTGAAGCAATCTTTTTTTTCTCTCTTATCGACAAAAGTGAAACCAACACGTGCCTTCTTTGGCTCATTCCACTCCTGGCGGGTGATCGAGACGTTGTCTCTAACAACGGCTCCGCATTGGCTGACAAACTTGGTGGCGTTCTTGCTGGGCTCCAGCGGCCTGCCGGTTTCTTCGTCGACAACATCGATGGTGCATGTTTCTCCTGCTTTCATCGTCTTGGTTGCGCCACGCTTTGACGACGTACTCGATTTTTTCGACGATCCGGCCGAGGGCTAAAATAAGAAAGAGAGTCGCGCGCGTTAGTACACACACATTTATTCAAATCAGTTAGTTTGTATCACCAGACGCTCAATATGTATATATATATACCTCGGCGCCGGAGGTGGTTGCTACTTCCAATTGAAGATCGTCGTTTATCGACGTTTCTTCGGCATCATCCGCTTGTCGACGGCGCCCTTCATCTTCACCCTCAAGGTTCAGATAAGAAGAGATATCATCTTCTTCTTCTCCGGTCGGCACATATAGAATATCGCCTTTTATGATGCCGAACATATGGTCTTCGCCTTCCGGATCATAGTTGTCCAGAATCGGGTCAGCTCTATCGTCCGCCATATGTCAGTCCTGAAAACATGTAGTCAAAACAAATTAATTGTGTATATGCATTATCACATCTCTTCTACATATAAACAGAGAGGGGCGACGAGCGGGAGGCGAGAGGGGGACGCGTGTTATATGCGGACGATCGACCTCGCAATGACCGCGTGGCGGTGGCGAACCGGTGGCGAAAGGGCGCGGCGGTGGCGGTGCCGACGACACATAACCCTCGCCGCCCCCTCTCGATCCCAAAAAAAACACCGCGCGTATACGGAGGGGGCGACGAGCGCTGCCGGCCCCCTCCGTATACGCGCGGTGGTAGCTGGTCACAAAGTTACAATATTTTTAAGTTGAATAAAAATTTGAAGTTACAAATTACTTAAAACTATTTTTCATTTAAGTTACAATTTGTAAGTTACAAATTTTGAAGTTTTAATTTTTAAGTACTATTTTTTGTTAAGTATTTTTTGTTAAGTACTTAGTTATCGACCGGCTAACAAAATTTAAGTTAACAAAATTTTAGGTTAACAAATTGTGAGTTAAGTACTTAGTTATCGATCGGCTAACAAAATTTAAGTTAACAAAATTTAAGTTAACAAAATTTTAGGTTAACAAAATTTTAGGTTAACAAAATTTTAGGTTAACAAAATTTAGGTTAACAAAGTTTTATTTTGTGTCTAACCAACAAAACAAAACAATTTTTAAGCTTTCGAATGGTCATGAGATTAGAGTGAGTTTTAAAAAAACTTTCACTCAAGATATGATGATTCAGATATGATGATTCAATTTTAGTTTTTTTTAAGTCCAATTTTAGTTAATTTTAATTTCGAAATTAACAAGAACTAAAACTAAAAAAAAGAAAAAAAATTTGGCCGGGGTGCGCGCGCGCGCGCCCTCTTGGCCGGCGCGCGCCTCTCTCCGGCCGGCGGCGCCGCCCTTCCTCTCGTGCGGCGCCGCCTTCCTCTCGTGCGGCGCCACCCCTTCCTCTCGATGGCGCGGCGGCTGCGGTGACACGGCGGCGCTGCACGGCGGCGCGCGCGTTTGTTGGAGGATTGGATCCTTACGGGCCGGGGCGTGGCGAGAAGAGAAGATGGAGGAGCCGGCGATGGCGGCGACGGCGCGAGACGATGACGCCGGCGACGGCGTGGAGACGACGAGAGGACGGCGCGCGTCTCAGATCGATGCGCAGTTCGGGCGGAGGAAGAAGAATGGCGCGGCGGTTCGCCGTGCGCGAATATATAGGGACCCCCCTTTAGTCGCGGTTGGGGTCGCCAACCGCGACTAAAGGGGTAACTTTATGAGCGGCTGGGGACCCCAAACCCGACTAAAGGTATTTTCACCCGGTTTTTATTTTCCCGCGCGCAAGGACCTTTAGTCGCGGGTGGGCCGGCCCACCGCGCCTAAAGCTCTTTTTGAAAATACTTTTCTTTTTTGAAAATCATATAATACATATAATATATCAAAAAAATCAGAAAAATAAAACTAATTCAATTCAAAATTTTAAAAATACAAATAATATATCAAAAAAATCAGAAAAAAAAACTAATGCAATTCAAAATCTTAAAAATACAAATAATATATCAAAAAACTAAGAAAAATAAAACTAATTCAATTCAAAATGTTTAAAATACATATAATATATCAAAAAATTCATAAAAATAAAACTAATTCAATTCAAAATCTTAAAAATACAAATAATATATCAAAAAAATCAGAAAAAAAAACTAATTCAATTCAAAATCTTAAAAATACAAATAATATATCAAAAAACTAAGAAAAATAAAACTAATTCAATTCAAAATGTTTAAAATACATATAATATATCAAAAAATTCATAAAAATAAAACTAATTCAATTCAAAATCTTAAAAATACAAATAATATATCAAAAAATTCATAAAAATAAAACTAATTCAATTCAAAATCTTAAAAATACAAATAATATATCAAAAAATTCAGAAAAATAAAACTAATTCAATTCAAAAATTTAAAAATACAAATTATCAAAAATTCATAAAAATAAAACTAATTCAATTCAAAAGTTCGTTGGCCCCCTCTTCCCGCCTCTTTCCGCCGACCCCCTCTTCCCTCCTCGTCTTCCCGCCATTTCTTCCCTGTCTTCCCGCCTCTTTCTTCCCGCCAATTGTTTCCCGCCAATTTCTTTCGGCCTCTTTCTTCCCGCCAATTTCTTCCCGCCACTTTCTCCCCGCCTCTTTCTTCCCGCCTCCTGTCTTCCCGCTCCCATTTTTCCCGCCATTTGTCACTACATATAGGTAGCCCGGCTTGGCCAGCATCACATCTCTACAAAATCTCTCTCTCATCGCTTCCACCGCACACACACTAACCTACCAGCAGGTGGAGGAGCTTTGCGCCTCGAACTACCCTTGCCCTCCGGCTACCGCGTCCTCGCCGGCTGGAGCCTAAGCGCCGGCGGCGTGCCGGTCCCTCCCGTCCCTCAGGGTACTGCGCGCCGGGCGGCCATCACGAACCACTACTACCTCGACCTCACGCCGGAGCAGCGGATGAATCCCAGCTGGCATCCCGATAACCAGCATACTTGGGACGCCTTCTTCATCAATCGGCGTGAGAGGGCGCTCGCCAGGTATGAGGAGGACGGTCTGCCTCCTGGAAACTTCCACGAGGCCGGCCGTCGGCTATGGTGGTACGGCCGGACTCTGCAGAGCGTCATGGACTACATCACGGCCGGCGATATCCCCCGCCTGCGCTACCCTCAGTTCGAGCCACGAGCGCCGCCCGACGACGCCGACGACGGCAGCCGACGACGACGCCAAGCAACTTAGAAGGCGACGACTACCAGTACAATGGCGGCGGCTATGAAGACTATGAGTATGCATATTATACGCCTAGGCAGGAGTATGACTAAATCACTCCAAATTTCATGTATGTAGGAGTATGACTTAGTCACTCCAAATTTCCTATATGCAGGAGTATGACTTAGTCACTCCAAATTTCATGTATGCAGGAGTATGACTTAGTCACTCCAAATTTCATGTATCATCAGTGCTATCTCGAGTCAATTGAATCATTCGAAAATGGACACCAAACACCTCCCGGGTAATATAATTCACATGATTCATTCAACAAAGTTTGGTACAATAAATTATTACACATCATATCTTCCCTTGTGTCCCTCCTTGCTTACGATGGTGCCGTATCCATGGAGCATCCTCATCATTTAACTGAAGGCTTGGGTCGGTGTTCACTTTGAAGGGCGGAATTTCAGCAAACATATTATAATCTTCGACATGTCTCTGTCTTGTCCTCCACTCCCACGATGTTTCTTTTCCTGAAAGAACAATGTGGCGCTTTGGATCATCGAACGATGTACTGATCGTTTTCTTATCTTTCCGTTTCCTCGGTTTGCTACTCATGTCCTTCACATAGAAAACCTGAGCGACATCTTTCGCTAGGACGAATGGTTCGTCAAGATAACCAAGATTGTTGAAATCCACCATTGTCATTCCGTATTGCTGGTCCACCTTTACCCCACCTCCGGGGAGCTTGAACCATTTGCACTGAACAAAGGGACCCTAAAGGAGGGTCCATAGTCAAGTTCCCATATCTCCTCTATGTAACCATAATATGTGACCTTTTGCCCATTCTCGGTTGCTGCATCAAAGCGGACACCACTGTTTTGGTTGGTGCTCTTTTTATCTTGGGCGATCGTGTAAAATGTATTCCCATTTATCTCGTACCCTTGGAAAGTCGTTATAGTCGAAGATGGTGTCTTGGCCAACATGTACAGCTGATCTACAACCTTATTGTCACTCATTAAATGTTTTCTCAACCAACTGCCGAAAGTCTCCATGTGGGCCTTCCTAATCCAGGATTCAGGCTTCCCAGGGTTGTCCGAGCGTAAAATATTCTTGTGTTTCTCAAAGTACGGAGCCACCAAGCTGGAATTGGTCAGAATCGTGTGGTGTGCTTCGCCAGAGAATGGCCGTCCATACATATCATTGATTTCCTTCCGATCGTGCCTTTTCCACTTAGTCTCCCCTCGTGCCGCGATTGAGGAAGACCAATCGGCTTAAGGTCAGGAACAAAGTCAACACAAAACTCAATTACCTCCTCATTTCCATAGCCCTTGGCGATGCTTCCTTCTGGCCTAGCACGGTTACGAACATATTTCTTTAATACTCCCATGAACCTCTCGAAGGGGAACATATTGTGTAGAAATACAGGACCGAGAATGGAAATCTCATCGACTAGGTGAACCAGGAGGTGCGTCATAATATTGAAGAAGGATGGCGGGAACACCAACTCAAAATCGACAAGACATTGGATCACATCGTTCTCGTAACCGTGGTAGAACTTCTGGATTGATTACCTTCTCGAGAGATTGCATTGAGGAATGCACATAGCTTCACAATGGCTACTCGAACATTTTCGGCAGAGCCCCTCAAAGCAATCGGAAGCAATTGCGTCATAATCACGTGGCGATCGTGAGACTTCAGGTTTTGGAACTTTTTCTCCGCCATGTTTATTATTCCCTTTATATTGGACGAGAATCCTGACGGGACCTTCATACTGCT
Source organism: Lolium perenne (assembly GCF_019359855.2). Taxonomy (NCBI): domain Eukaryota; kingdom Viridiplantae; phylum Streptophyta; class Magnoliopsida; order Poales; family Poaceae; genus Lolium; species Lolium perenne. The sequence continues at coordinate 183,713,571 of NC_067245.2, forward strand.
CAGGCATTCAAAAAAGATGACCTTCTCTTCTTTGGTCAGAGCGTAGCTGGCACGACCTTGAAACCGCTCCGAATGCCGGTCATCAGGGTCTTTCAAACTTTGCCGGTCCTGCCGTGCTTCCTTTGTATCATTTGACTTCCCATACACGCCCAAGAAGCTTAGGATGTTCACGCAAATATTCTTCGTAACGTGCATCACGTCGATTGCAGAGCGGACTTCTAGGACTTTCCAATATTCTAGCTCCCAGAATATAGATTTCTTCTTCCACATGGCTACGTGCCCGTCAGCTCCTTCGAACTGATTGTCCGCCAGACCCTTTCCAAAGATGACTTTCAAACCCTTGACCATATCAAATACCTCAGCACGTGTGTGTTCCGCAGGCTTCGGCCGGTGATCTGCCTTGCCGTTGTACTGCTTGCCTTTCTTTCATCGGATGACCTTTCGGAAGAAATCGACGATGCCCAAGGTACACGTTCTTCTTACAATTTGGCAAATGTACACTTTCAGTCTCATGTAAGCAGTGCGTGCATGCATTGTATCCCTTATTTGACAGTCCCGAAAGGTTACTAAGAGCAGGCCAATCGTTGATGGTTACGAAAAGCAACGCTCGTAGGTCAAATTCCTCTTCTTTGTGCTCATCCCACACACGGACACCAGGTCTGCCCCACAGCTGTAAAAGTTCATCAACTAATGGCCTTAGGTACACATCGATGTCGTTGCCGGGTTGCTTCGGACCTTGGATGAGCACTGGCATCATAATGAACTTCCGCTTCATGCACAACCAAGGAGGAAGGTTGTAGATGCATAGAGTCACGGGCCAGGTACTATGGCTGGAGCTCTGCTCGCCAAAAGGATTCATGCCATCCGTACTTAGACCAAATCTTATGTTCCTTGCGTCAGCTGCAAAATCTTTGAACTCTCTGTCGATCTTTCTCCAGTGCGTTCCATCTGCGGGGTGTCTCAACTCCCCGTCCGACTTACGGTCCTCTTTGTGCCATCGCAACAACTTGGCATGCTCTTTGTTCCTGAACAGACGTTTCAACCGTGGTATTATAGGAGCATACCACATCACCTTGGCGGGAACCCTCTTCCTGGGGTTCGGGCCCTCAACATCGTCACCAGGGTCATCGCCTCTGATCTTATAACGCAATGCAGTGCATACCGGGCATTCATTCAAATTCTCGTATTCACCGCGGTAGAGGATGCAGTCGTTGATGCATGCATGTATCTTCAGAACCTCTAAACCTAGAGGGCAGACAACCTTCTTTGCTTCGTACGTAGTGGCGGGAAACTCGTTATTCTTTGGAAACATATTCTTCAACATTTTCAGCAAGTTTTCAAATGCCGAGTCAGCTACACCTGCCTGTGCCTTCCATCTCAGCAAATCCAGCAGTGCAGCCCAGCTTCTTCAGACCATCATCGCATCCGGGGTACAGCGCCTTCCTGTGATCCTCTAACATGCGATCCAAATTCTCCCTCTCTTTTTCAGTTTCGCAGCGTCTCCGTGCATCAGCAATGGTCCGACCAAGATCATCAACGGGATCATCATCACCTTCAGCTTCAGCATCCCCTTCCCCTTCACCTTCCCCTTCACCTTCAGCATCCTCCATGAAAGTATCACCGAAATGAGCAAGATAGCTTTCATCGATGAAATCATCCCCTTCTTCATCTTCTTCCATTATAACCCCTCTTTCTCCATGCTTGGTCCAACAATTATAGCTTGGCATGAAACCGTGCTGAAGCAGGTGCATGTGAACATCTCTTGAGGAAGAGTAACCCTTCTGATTCTTACATTTAACACATGGACAGATAACAAAACCCTCCTGCTTGTTCGCATTAGCCACTACGAGGAAATCTTTCAAACCCGCACTGAACTCGCCGGAGAGTCGGTTACCGTACATCCATTGTCGATTCATCTGCATTATTATAATATAAAATATATAATTAACCATCATGCATTTGTTAAACTAACTAGCTACAAACAATATAAATTAAACAATGAACTACACACACATGCACATTTTATCAACGACACATCAAAGGTTCAAGTTGCTAACCGCGATCGAGGAGGAAAAAATAAATGAGAAAGCTCAAGTGTGGCTCCAACACTTCATATCATGTTTGTTTCATGCTCTTGGGGCATTTCATCAAACACCTTATGTGCATAAGAGGAACCAAAAGCAAACCTAACACCCACTTGTGAAGCTTGTGAAGAGAATGGCACCAAATGGCTAAGTGTTGGCTGCTGGATGGGTATATATAGGGGAGGGGCTTTAGTCCCGGTTGGCCTGGCCAACCGCGACTAAAGGCCTTCGGGCACCTTTAGTCGCGGGTGGCCAGGCCCAACCCCACTAAAACCCCCCACCTTCACCACCTGGCCACCCTGCGCCCTGGGCCCACGCCGTTGGGCGCGGTTCGCCACACGAACCGCGACTAAAGACCCCATTAGTCGCGGTTCCTTTACCTTCGCGACTTATGGGGCTCACCCGAAGCCTGTTTTTCCACCAGTGTACCTGCCGCCTCTCTTTTCTTTTACGGGAGAGGGTTACATGATAACATGTACTGACATGTCCAACTTGACTCCATCGATCGCATCATTTCTAATTTCCTCTGTTTTCGCTCACTAGGGCGGGCGCACGTATGCATGCATGCTTTCAGTAACCTCGTACATGAATTAAATGGATCTACTATCTTTTCTTGGAGATTAAATGGATCGGTCTATCCATCCATAGCTACTAGTTTCTTTTTGGCAATGTATAACTCCACTTGCAGGTAATTAATTTATTTCAAGTGGGCGTGCACTAGAACAAATTAGTAGTACTCTTTCGTTTTTCATTCGTTTTTTGAAACCAGACTTGGACCTAATAATAAATCTGATTTTTTTAATAAATAATCAAGACATCTACTACGCAGTAATAATAATTGATGATCGATTAGAGCAAACAACCAAAAACGCCGCAGCGGTTCGTTCGCCTATCCATCAGCTGCACCATGCGTTCTCTCGCCGCGAATACCATGAAAACCATCAACCTTAGGTGTCGGAGTCGGTCATTCCTATACTCCTTCACCGGGCCCGGTGATAACCATGACTGTCTCACTAAGTTATCAATTTCTAACAATTAGTTAATTAACTCGTACTCAAATTAATACCTAGATAATCTAATATATATTAATATGTGTAGATGATGACTCCTTGTTACCAATTGTGTATTTGTAACATTTGATTAAAATGGTTGCTACGTTTTAAAAAAATTGCAATGATAACCAGGTCACAGGCAGGGAAACTTTTTTTTTTTGCGGGTCAGGCAGGGAAACTTAGTGTTGAACAACTATTAATTATGGTGAATTTTCATCGTTTGTAATGGAGTATATATCATTTTGTAGAATTGAAGATTGGTTTTTAGATCTGTGCCTGGTTGTTTTGATATGTTATTGAAAAGCCAAAATATATGCATAAAAAAAAACACACATGCATATAGTCGGGGGATTTGCACATTTGCCACACTTTTTTTCGCACTTTGCATATTTGCCACACCATGTGTCACTGACATGTGGTGGTCATAGGGCAAATATGCAATAAAAAATGTAAAGTGTGGCAAATGTGCAAATATTCCGCATATAGTCATGGCAGATGGACTAGTTATTTTTCTGTGTGAGAGAGTAGATGTAATTTACGTAGATTCAACAAGCTAGCAGCTCCTTCACATGCCTTGCTTGATCGAGTCATCTTAATGGTGTAGCTACCACATTGATCAAACCGAGGAGTCGAGGAGTAATTTCGAACAGATGACTCTCCAATCTCCAGCCAATTAATCGCGTTGAAATTTGAGAAAAATAGAATCGTGTTGAATTCAGCCCACCCCGAGCGGCGAGCGCTCCGTCTCCTGCCACTGAGATCACGCGAACCTCCTCGACTTCGGCCATGGCTCCCGAAGATCCAGCGGCCTGAGGCTTAGCCTCATCACATTCCCATTCCGTGTGCCACCCACCCCAATCCCCTTCCTCGCGCGACCCCCTCCTCTCCCCAATCCAAGCTCTTACCTCGCTGCGGCCCTGACCAGCAAAGGGCGGCCGACGGCAAGCCTTCCAAGCGGCAAAGGACGACTACCGAGATCTTCAAGGCATGCCATCATCTTCCCCCACCTACTGCTCTTGCAGGAACCCCTAGCATCGGGCCTGCCGGCCGGCCTCGCGTCACTGCGGTTGTGTGTGCGTGGGGGGAAGACAATCGATGGTGAAGGTGCAGTCATGGAGGAACTCGTGGCGGCGAGGCGGAAGTTGGCGCTGTCCATGGAGTCGTTCAAGACCACGATTGACGAATCCCAGAGTTTTCTCAGGGAACTCGTCAACAGCTACACCAAAGGCATACGAGGGGCGACGCCCGCCAAGTTGATGTTGTTTGGCTTTGGCCTCGACATTGGCGACGTTGAGGTTGTGGCCGCATCTCTGCCGCCGAGCCTCACATCCACGACCATCCTGGTTCTTGCTGGGGTCTTGATCACCGCCCTCAAGCCGGAAGCGTTGACGCCCACCACCTGTTCGACACAGGTCCTGGCCAGCATCGTCAATGCCATGAGTGCCAAGCTGAACCACTGTACAGTTCCTGCACTCACGTCAAGTGGCATACAAGAGGTTGTGAACCCATGGGTGCAAGATAAGGCATCACTCATTCTTGCACATGAGGTGCTCGGGGAAATCTTCGTGCAGACCGGCACTGCTGTTATTGTTGCTAGAAGCATTGGCGACTCAGCAACACGAACCAGACGTGAACCAGTCCAGGTCCAGCTGCACAAAGGCATCAACTACAACCATGTTCGTGACTGTCCGTGACTATGGGTGAGCACAACCTCGTCTACATCATTGTGTGCATGGTATTCCTTGACTGTTGGTGTGTCACCGTACCCTCTGGATAAGCCCGGACTACTGCTGGACCGCCCGCCACCATGGCCTCCATGGATGACCTTGTCCATGTACTACACGATGCATGGAAACTTGTAAACTTGTAATTGCACATTTTGAAACCCTTTAAAATTACTAGTGAAAAAACTTGTTATTACTTGTTCGATGAGCTAAGTGATCATTCATGTTAAGACATTTATTCTTGTATGTGAAAATTTGAGAACGTTAAGTTATGAATTGCTAAATATTTGAAACATTTTCACTTTCAGAACCATGCTTGTACATGAAAAGTGGCCAATTGTTAAATATGTGTTCAGCATCATAGCTGGAGAAAATGGAGGGTGTGTCTGCTCCTTCCCCGCCTTCTGCTTGATGACGGTGTTGTGATCATAACTGCAGCTGCACCATGTGGTACTTGTCTCCTGCTCCCCACTCTTGTGTTTTTGATGTACCAATTTATCAAGTGTATGATTTAGTTTGTTATGTTTTCAGATGTACTGCATGCAACAATGATTTTTTGCCTTGAGTAATAGTACTGGCAAGTTATCTGAAACTAGCATTACTTGTTTGTGTTTTCTGTAAGTATTTGTGTTCTACTGTAATCTTCTTGGCATAGCTTGGCTCTCTGAAATAACATAAACCTGAACACTTTATTTTGATATGAATGTCTCTACCAATTTATTCTCAGGGGATGTCATGTATAAAGGCAGGTTCTTCTCCTAACCTCTCTTTCTCATTTCTTGATTTTGCAGGAAGGAACGTTGTCTTGTGAGATACTAATGCCCAGGTTGTCGAGTTCGCGGATCCCATGGGAGATGTTTTAATTCATGAAGTAAGCATAATGTTGTCCCAGAGAAATGACTTCAGCGGGCGATGGAACCACGGCGTCATCCATTCTAGCTTGGTGAGATCATAAAACTAGGCCTGCTGAGTGTAAACTCAGGAGCAATCCAGTATCTATCAAGAAGGGTAAATATAAGGTGGCGCTATATTTTGTAGACCTGTGAATGGTAGCAGGGATACTAAAGGTGAGTATTTGTGATGCTTTATAAGGGGATTTTATCTAGAATAAATCTGAAAGGTTTGTTGTTCATGTAACGAAGGAATATGTCACAAAGCACTTTGCTCTTCCAAATATGAACTTCATGTGTTTGATTACCATTTCTTTTTTGCGTGTAAATATGGCATCAAGAGGGCGAATATTCTTCTTGTGATGGATAGCTAGATGTAGGCGTGTTATGAGGAATGCCCATGCCAAAATGCCATCCTCTGTGAGGGTGAATGCCTCCAGTCAATGATGTAGTCATATTTTTTCATAAACAAGTTTCTTTGCTCCATGTAGTGTCATTATTTCCAATGTCGCCGAGTTTATTTTAAGCTTCCAAACTGTTTCTACCTTGTTGATGCTTTCATATAAGTATTTATGTTAATATATGAGTCACAGTTCATTACAGATGACACATTTCATGAAATATGGATCTAAATAGTCAGGATTATGTTTATTGCAAGAGTGTGGGCGTGTACATGTAGCTAACACGGTATTGTATGCCAGTAAACAAACACTTGACAAACAAATATATTTGTTCCTAGCACCGGTGTATAACTATTCTGTCCCTGTTGGCTTAGATAATATAGTCACACACATGAGTGTTAATAAATTAAGGAACCAAGTTGACCAATAGGGTGTTTCTGGTGAAGGAAGTCAAAGAAGATCTAAACGGAGCTTGGCAGCTCCACCATGTATACCTCGTTCTGGCAGCGCTGGCCTCCTTGGGCTATTGCTACTTCCGACATCAACCTGGAGCAATAGAAGGATCTGCTGCTCCTCTCATCTGCGAGAAACTACGATGCCAGGGAATGGCTGCTAATGATTGACCCCCTTCTGCGACAAAGAGGATCAAACGTATCAACATGAAAGGCAGGTTTGCGTATTGCTGATCTTGTGCCCATTTTTCCCCTTTATCCGTGAGTGGTACAGTACGCCTTATTTATGGCTGCTATACGACCATTCCCAGTTGTAACTTGCTAATATGTCATGAAAAGGAATATGATCCACATAAGGCCCTGTTCGGTAGTAGAGTTTTTTGGGTTTTGGGGTGTCTTACCCGGCCCAATTTCAATCCACTGGAAACCCCGTCTGGGCTGTTCGGTAGGCAGGTTTCGGACGGTTTTGGCCCATTTGACCCGCCAGAAACACGTCGGGCCACGTCGGGTTGGAGGGGATTAGAAACGCTCGCCCTCACTCGCGTTTCTCGCGTGAGCGAGCGAGCGCCCGCACCTCCCCTCGCGCCGCCTCCTGCACGTCTCCTCGCGCCGCCGCCTCTCCTCGCGTCGCCGCCTCTCCTCGTGCCGTCTTCGGCGAAGATCGCTCCGTCGCCATCCAAGATCTCTCCGTCGCCGCCCAAGATCGCTCCGTCTCCGCCCAAGATCGCCGCCCAAGATCGCTCCGTCGCCACCCAAGATCGCCGCCCAAGATCGCTGCCCAAGATCACCTGCCAAGATCGCTCCGTAGCCGCCCAAGATCGATGCGTCATCCATCTTCTCCGGCCGAGCTGGAGTTCTATCCTGTAAGTCATATTCCTGTGAGATCCCGTTCTTCACCTAGGGTTACTTGATGATGAGATATACTGAGATGAGAGCTGTAGACAGTGTGTGTGTCTATTTTGTTTTGTTACCAACTGATTCAGATTCCAATCCGAGATGATGCTATGTTGATTGAATCAGATTCCAAATCCTAGATGGATCAACTGTCCTTACTGCGGGTAGTAGCTCTGTAATTAACTTTACATATAGATATGCTACAAGGATTTAAATTTTGACAGACCATTTTAAACATTAGAGATACTGTATCTTGTATGTACATGTACATGTGCACTGTTACTTGGATTATAATTGTGATTAAGATTGTCTCAAATGCGATCAAATTATTCTGAGCTGAACATTTTGAGAAAAAACAGTTGTTTCTTGATTCCTGACTTGAGAATCGCGATATATAATAACGCTACATTGCTTATCTGAAGCATGCCTGTCTGATTAACAAAAAAAAAAACAGTTGCCACTGCACCACCATAGTGAAACTCTGCTTTTGCTTTGCTATGCATACAGTAGTACCTTGTCAAAAGTGGACATCAGTTCTCAGCATCTGTAATTCTATATTCCGAACACTGTTGGTAGAAGAAAGTTGTGAAGGTTTTGGTTTTTTCTTATGGCTGCAGTTTATAGATTAACTATATCGATATTGTTGGGAAGGATGTTGATTGAAAGGGTTGGAATGTGGCGCTACTGCTTTGCATTCCCTTGTTCATCCGCTTGATATTAATAGACATGCAGCCTCAGCAACACCAAATGATATGACTGTCTGACAAATTAGCAAGCTTTGTCGCAAAAAACGGGAGACAGTTCGCAAACAACTAGTTAGATTTCTTTCTCCGTTCAGTAAACTGATCGGGCTCTTCTAATGTTTGAGTTTAGTAGCTATAAGATGATTTATCTTCAGTTACTGTCTGGTTTATACATGGTTAACTTGATCTTCTTCTTTCCAATTATCAGCAGTATATAAGATAATGGGATTTCTATCTTTACATACTATCTATTTTTGTCCTAGTAAAATTCTAAGGCATTTCATTGTTTATCGAGTATGCTTGCGGCTCATCATGGCTGCTGCATGTTTGTTGGTTTGTCTAAATTTGGACGTGTTGTCCACTGATTATTTTATATTCCTTCTACATTTTTATAGGAACCTGCAACTTTTGTTCTAGTTGGAGTGGACGAACCGCCGCCATCTTGGGACCCGGTCAGCACACCTGATTTTGGTATGTGCATTGCCTCCGTATTTTGCGACTACTTGCTGGATTTATGCAACGTCTATTACTGTCTTACGTAGTAGCTTCCTTTTCTCATTACTTGCTTGCTTTTTTATAGTCTTGAAATGAGTTCACGTGGCGTAGAACTTGTTAAGAAAAGGAAGGCTGATGAGGATGATGAGATGGTGTTTCTTATCTTTCCAGCATTGTACTTTCATCTAATGGGTAGTAGGGAAAAAACCAAACGCCATAGTTCCATCCTCTACGGCAAGAGGAGGGTTAAGGGTCTCCTAAATGGGCGCATTAAAAACTGTCGGACAGCCTTTAGGATGGAGCCACAAATATTCAGATGGTTGGCATCCTACCTTAGAAACGAGGGCTTAATATTGGACAGTAGACTCAAAGTGGAAGAGAAACTCGCCTTCTTCTTGTACATGCTATCCCATAACGCATCATTTGAAGATCTTCAAGTTGACTTTCAGCATAGCGGGTCCACTTTCCACACCTACATAAAAGAGTTCTTCAACATCATTCCCACTTTAGCAACTCGCTTTGTGAGGCCTCCCAACATTGCTGAACCGCATCCAACGATTGCTATGGATGATCGATTCTTCCCCTACTTCCAGGTTCCATCTTATTTGACAACTTCAAAATGTCTTCTCTTACCCATTTCTTTATAATTTCGAAAAAGTCACTTCCATTCCATTTCATTGCAGAATTGCATAGGTGCAATAGATGGGTCCCATGTGCCCGTCTCTCTTACTTCCGAAAGTCAAGCACCATGGAGGAATAGGAAAGGATCCCTAAGCCAAAACGTAATGTTTGCGTGCGACTTCAACATGAATGTAACTTTTATCTCATGTGGTTGGGAGGGTTCCGCCACCGACGCGAGAGTTCTCAGCTCTGCTATGCTCAAGGGTTTCCAAGTACCACCGGGCAAATTTTATCTTGTAGATGGTGGTTATGCGAACGCCCAGTTTTTTCTTGCACCGTATCGAGGTGTTCGCTATCACTTGAAGGAGTGGGGACATGGTCACCGGCGGCCACAAAACCATAGGGAGTTGTTCAATCTTCGTCATGCAATCATGAGGAACCATGTGGAAAGGCTCTTGGGCATATTGAAGAAGCGTTTTCCTATTCTCAATGTTGCAAGCTTTCATTAATTAGAGAATCAAGTGAAGATTCCAGCTGCTGCAGCGATCATCCACAACATCATTAAAATGCATGATGGAGATGAAGACTGGTTGGACAATGAGGAGGAGGATAACATAGACCCAAGAACCTATGTAAACCTACCCAATGATGGTGACAACGTACAAGAGAACAATTTCCTTGAGAACAACATCCAAGGAAACAACCTAAGGGACCAAATTGCGTGGCAAATGTGGCTGGATTACCAGCAACAACAAGAGTAGCTAGTTGTTTGCTTAGTTGTTTGCTGTAATAATGTACCTTTCATTCTAATGAACTATTTGTAATGTTTTCCATGTAATTCCAAATGTATCTGTGGGAATAATGAACTATTCGTAATGTTTTTCATGTAATTCCAAATGTATCTGTGGGAATAATGAACTATTCGTAATGTTTACCATGTAATTCCAAATGTATCTGTGGGAATAATGAAATAGTTGTAATGTTTTCCATGTAATTCCAAATATCTCTGTGAAAATAATGAACTATTTGTAAAAGCAGATATGCCTCCAAAAGGAAATGGCGCTCCAAAAGGAAATGGTGCTCCAAAAAGACATGGCTCACCACTCTATCCGGCAGGATCTCCAAAGTACAATTTGAGTAAGGCGAAAAAACTATGTCCAAAAGGTACTTGCTAATTTCTTTGCGTTTGGTTGATGTAAATTTGTCCTAGATGGAGCTTGCTAATTACCTTTTCTCTCTGCTTAAATCCTTGATAATTTCTGGTTAGGTACTCACAGTTGATTTTCTATTTTGTACTCATTGTGTAGCTGATAAGCGAAGGGCGTCATGGAATCGTGGACTTGAGAAGGCTCTTGTGGAGCTACTCCAAGAGCACAACAATCCATACCATAGAGGCCAGAACGGGTGGAGCAGCGAAACATGGAATATGATGGTTAAATGCTTCAACTCCCGGCACAAACACGTGCAGTTCACAAAGTCTCAGATCCAAGACAAAGAAAAGGATCTCAAGAGAGACTATAGGATGTTGAGGGGTGCAAGGAAGCAGAGTGGCGTCGGGTGGGACGAGGAGAGATGCATGATACAAGCAGAGCCACACCTTTGGGATAACTTAGAAATTGTAAGTTGTTTCATTCTCACCTACTCTTGGTATAAAAATTTGGTCACAAGTTTTATCATAATGACATTCATTCACGAGATCTCTTCATTTGTCTTATTGTTGCAGTCTTTTGGCAAAAGAATCAAGAAGTTCAGGAAAAATGGATATTTCCCTCTCTATGATTTGCTTGCATCACTCTATGAAAGTAAGTTCAATCATCTTGACAATCACCTACACCGTTGCTTGGTTACTCACATCCTTTTTTATAGGTCAAATTGCAGAGGGGAACCTCAACTTTACATCTATGGCAGAGCCATCAGAGAGAGATGAGGAAATCACAACTATAGAAAGTGATGGTGAGCATGATGATGGAAGAGAGTTGGAGAAGGTGGTGCCTGTAGATGAGGATTTCCAAGTGACTTCTGAGAGAGATGAATCCACAAGTGTTGTTGGTGTTGCAAAAGAGAAGCTGAAGATTTCTAAGAAGCCCAAGCGAAGTCCTAAGAAGCCCAATCAGAGTAGTGGAGATGCTCTAGTAGGAGTGATGAAGAGATTTGTTGATATCAAAGAAAAAGAAATCAACAAGGATGATACAGTGGATTTCTCAATTACCAGATGCATGGCAGAGTTGAGAAACTTGGAAGGGGTCACAGGGGATTTGAAAGTCAAATGCTATAATATCTTCAAATGTGCAAAAAGTTGTGAGATTTTCATCAATGCTGTTGCAGAGAAAGATGGAAGTGCTCTGGCTTGGCTTAAAAGTCAGATAGGTATGCCTCTGCCTAATTAAAGGCCATAGTTTTTGCCTCTTTAATCCTTCATCATAATTCTCTACTTATTATGGCTACAATCTGTCAGTCACATTTTATTCATCATCTAATTCTTATGTCACCCTTGCTTGTGCATCCCTCCCTGATTTGTTACTAGCAATTTATTATCCTCTCTCTCCCCATGCCTTATAATTTTGAGCAGAGGTAGTACCATGTAGATATTCTTAGGACTATTTGCTAGATTTAGGGTGGTTTTCTTGAACAATATATTTTTTATAGCCTAATCATTACAAAATTTGAATTATGTGGTCCATGTAAACAATGGCACCCCAGTTCTATCATCCTGGACCCAACACCACACAGTTAACCACATGTTTGACACACAACTCTCTGTATGTTAGATATTCTTACGTTTGCATGTTTGACACATAACTCTCAATATGTTAGACATCCGGCTCCGGGCTCAGCTCCACCATTTCCGGCGGCGGCTGCCTCGATCCCTGATTTGTGTAGATATTCTTACATTTGCATGTACAACCTGGTACTCTTCCATAGAACAAGTAGACAATATATTTGAAACTAGCATTTCGAATTTTCAGTTAGATTGCAGTTGTTACTAGTGGTGCACATCACTGAACGGTTCTTGGTTGGTCGCACGATTTCCTTCTAACCTACATTGGCAAATGCTAATCTGCAGAACTAACGATTTTAAGAGCTACAGTACTGATTCTTGTTAACAATGATGGGTCTTGGTTTCTGATTCCTGGCCGTCGTGGTAGTTGGTAGCTTGATGTTTGGAACAGCTGCCAGTAGTAGCATAATAATGCATACCTTATTTTAACTATCTACTTTTTTTGTTTTAGGAGGTTGATCGGCCGCTGGCACGGTATGGTACAAGACCATGATCTCAGGCAGAAACTACACTGAATTTGATGTCTTCTCAAAGTGTGTTGGTGTGTCGGAGTAGTTAGCTAAATTATGTTTGCACTTCATGTTCAATGTGATGTTTGTGTTGCCCATAAATCTCGTGGAGATCATCAATTCTCACCTGGTGGGCATTGTTTGTTAATTATCCTCTATTGATAGTTACATGAAACTAGTATGGGTTATAACTAGTATTTCCGATTAGTACCTCGTGGAATTTCGCGATCTGGATAATGGATATGATAGCTGTGATTATTGATCCAGGTTACAGTATATCTTTTGAAAGTTCTAGCATTGATTCATAGAAAATAAGTACTTCTCGTCAGACTGGGAGTGCATAAAAAATGTGTGCTGAGTGCTCATGAAAATGTGGTGTAAAAAAGCATTGACCTGCTCACTACGTTGATGTGAAACCTGGTGGCTATCCCCGTGTGCCGAACAGAACGAGTTGTGAAGGGTATTGGCGAGGAAGTGGTTTGGGGCTGAAGCAAGTGTTTTTGGTGGACTGGGTGTTTCCACCCAAAACCTGTGGGTTAAGACACCCCAAAACCAAAAAAAACTCCCCTGCCGAACAAGGCCTAAAGCTAGCAATTAAGCATTATGCGATAGAATATAAATTTTGTGTCATTGGAACTCAGATATTAAAAAATAAGATGTTTTTTTTACGTGAAGTGATAGTTGAACGGATGTCGTTGTAGTCACTACAAATATACTGCATTTTTGAGTAGTCATTAAGTGCAAGGGCGCATCTACTCACGAAAATGCTTGGGGTTATATTTGTATCAGCCACCTATGCTTCCACCTTCATGATTTAGCGAGTCCCTATAACATGATGGCATTACTGGCATGGTTCTATCATCATCCCGATATGCTATCATTATTGTTAACTTCCTTTGCTAGATGATATAATGCTTTTTCACAGAATCTAGTAATATTTATAAAGTAGTAATTGTATTTTGTAATGACACAATGTACCATGGTTAGGATCTGTGCAATCTAGGACTTGGGAGAGCATACAAACACTACTATTCCATTTCCCCATAAAGTCCCGAATTTCTTAATGTATGTAAAAAAAATAAATTAGTTGGTAATCCATAGCATTTTGTGTTTTCTAGTTTGATTTTGAGGGTTTGTAAAATTCATCTCGCTAATCATGTGATGGTTTTTTGGTTATACTTACAGAATGTATTGAAAGCTACACACTTAAGCCAAGTTGACTTAAGCTATCTATCTTAAATTCTATGGTCCACTATTCTTTTAGATGTGTACGAGAGTTTAATTCAGAAAGAAGGAAGCTTGGTTTCTTTCATTTAATGGGCATGCTATTTGGCATGTGATTTGTATTTCCCCCATCCATCTTCTGTGTCTTCAGTTCATGTTCATCGTATACTTGTCATGTAATAGAGCATCCTGGAGTTTGTTGGACCAACAATTGCTAAATGAAACACAAATGCTCCAGTTGGAATTTAGAGCTGCTACTGTGTTGGACTCCTGGTAGTAGCTGGAACCTTTGTACCTACTGTCTTAGCATGCTTCATTTCAAACTTTGGCTTAACCCCTGATAAATAAAAAACTTAATAACTAGTTTGATTTGTAACATAACAATTTCTTTATTGTCTTAGCTTGCCGATAGTTTCAATGGTATTTCTGAGATGTACTTGATTAAAAGCTGTGTGAGCTTGTATTCTCAATGTGTGGTAGATGTGTTCACAGCTAGATGCACTTATCTTACATGGTGCATGGAATGTGAACAGGGCGACATGTTGTTTCTGAATGATGGTGATCCGTACCTGCACCTGGAACTTACGGAACCAGAAGAGGCTGATCATCTCCACCTGTGATGCTTAGGATTGTACTGAAGCTAGGTGACACATATTCTCTTGCTTGTAGTTATTTTCATGAAACATGAATAGGTGATACTAAAGTTGATCAATTTATCTATCAAATGATCATGTCTATACCTAGCTTGGTTCATTTTAGCTCTCTCCTTGTTGTACACTTTACTCGCTTAAACAAGTAACCAGATCACTCAAACACACGGTAATCAGATCTATTACATGCTTCTAGAAATGTTTTCCTTAGTGTAATTCCTTGATCTTTTCTTATTTGACATTATAATCAATCCTCTGTTTTTTGTTTTGGTAGAGCTTTGTCATAGCGTAGAGGATTTTCTTCACCAATAGTTACTTTTTTAGTTGTTGGCCATTGGATTACATGAATGTTATTGATGTCGAGGGAGCAACCAATTTTTAGTCGTATAATCTCAAATCTGTCTAGAGAATACGAGTTGTTGTGTTGTTCGGTAAATATATCTTCACTTTGCTACTCCTTGATGAGCATCTATCATATTCAATTGCGACCTTTCTCAATAAATTAATCAATGTTTTCTTGTTCTCTGTGTCCTGTGCTTAAATTTCTCATGAGGTATGTGGTATGGTATTGTCACAAAATCTTTTGATGCACAAGAATATATCTACTGTGCTATCTAGGAAAGTATAGATTGAAATTTTGTTTCCTTTAATTGTGTGGGATTGGTTTAGAACAATGTAACATACACTTTGTCATGAGAATAGAGCTTTCTGCGTTGCAGAATATGTGTGCACATTATCATCCAGTTGTTTATTGTGCTTCTTGTTGATTATTTTTTTGGTTGACGTTCAGAGCAGCTTGTTATTCGATTTATTTTGTCATGTTACCATAAGGGTAGTCTCTTTCTACTGCTCGGAAATTGTCTTTCTGCTAAATTAGCAGCTTCATAGATTCAAGTTTTGTTCTGTTCATGTGCTCATTGGTTCCTTCCCGTGTCTGCAATTATACCTGCGGTAGTCTCTTTGAACCAATGAACTAATGGCCCCTATTTGGACCATGATGATGAGTTAGTTACTAAGAATTTGACAGGTAGTCTAGGCTATTAGTGGTCCTGGTGGTAGTATTTAGTACCGGTAAGCCTAAACTTGTTTTTATGTTGTTTTAAATATGACTGGTTGGTATTGTGTGGTCCTGTTATTTGATTGAAGCATGACAGTGTAATTTCCATCCTAGTGCTGCATTGTTTGTATATTTCCCGTGTCTACTACTACTTACATGGAAGTATCGTGCTTAGAAGTGAATGTATTACTTTATAAAATACCTATCAGTATGTAGTTACCGCTATAGAGTTGTGTATGTATAGAGCTTGCTATTGTAGTCTACATTGTTCCACTTGAAAACATATATACTTTGTTTACAGTGATCTGACCTTGTGTGCATGGAATTCTTTTGAAAGTGATGAGTAACCCTATCAATGGGACTTGCTCTGTTTCTGGTACTTTTTTCGAGAAGACGCAAATGACCTTTGCGTCTTATTTCATTGAAAAGATAGGGTTTTTACAATATCCTAGGAGGTGGGATACAAGGAGTCTAAGAGAGTTCTAATGGACGTCCCATGTCATCAGCAGGGCATATCGAAGGCCTAAGGCACCGGCTTTAGCCCAAAGGGATGCTTCTTCCTTGATCTTGATCATCAGGTTATTGACAAAGGGGGGAGTGCCCTCAAACACACTCTCATTTTGGTGTTTCTAGAGCATCCAAGGCATTAGCAGTGCCATCGACCCAAGACCCTTGCAGAGGTGTTTGGGCGTTGCAAGATTTGCACTCGATAGCTAGGTGAAGGTGGATTCGTCGGTGCCCTGTGGCGTGCGGCAAGATAGGTGCAGCCAGGCCAAAGCATCATACCATATTTTCTTGGTGAATGGGCATTTGATGAGCAAGTGGCGCATGGTTTTAGGCGCTTGGTCACATAGTAGGCATCGAGGATGGTGTTGCATGCCTCTTCTAGCAAGCCTGTAGGTTGTTTAACAGTGGTCTTGGAAGGCAAGCCAGTAGAGGAATTTGACGCGTGGGGCGCCCAGGTCTTTCAGATGTGTTCCCAAGCCGGGCAAGTCATTGAGCCTTGGAATGTGGCGAGGTGGGCGGAGCGAGCGGAGTAGCTGCCATTAGATGTCCATTTCCCGATTAGCTTGTGTGCGGGGCGCTGGTTGGCCGTGCACCCTCGATTTTGTGACAGGGCATCAGGTACTGTCCAATCTTGCGCAGGCAAAGGACGTCGTGAACGTCGCGAGCCCAGTTGTGCCCGAGCAGGCCATCTGTTTCTGGTACTATTGGTGTCAAAACGCATGTTGTTATTCATCTGACGCACCTCATGTTTGTGGCAATTTAGATTTGAGATTAGGAATAGACTTTTTACCTATAAGGAGCTTTTTGAGTTCTTTACCTATATGTAATGGAAATCAGCTGTTAGCCTTTTATTCAGTTTCTATGTAGTCTGTTCCGTAAGTTTCTTGATTCTCAAATATTAACTGAACAAATTGGGCATTGCTATAGTGTGAAGCTGATATGTACTAGATCCAATTGTCAAGGTTGGGTTGCCTTTTTGTGCTTCAACACAATGCTGCATAAGATGAATTCGATCTGCATAATTGATGCCTCTGTTGCTGCCCTAAAACTGTTGCCTAACTGTTGCCGTGGAAATCGTTTCTAGTAATATCAATTTCTTGTCTTAATGGGAATTTCATACTCACTTGTACTTGTGATATTTCGGAGGTTAATCTGTTTTTGTTTGTTGTCGTTATGGACGAGCTGAGCTTCTTCAACCTGTGGTAGTCGCTGGAGTACATGGAGCGGCAGTTGGGTGTTTTGGCATTAGGGAAGGGGGGAGTTGTAGCTGATACTGATGCAGCAGCAACAACACAGAAGAAGTGGTGTTGTAGCTCGCCTCTTCTTCGACTCCATGGTTTAGGTGAGTATCTACTTCTCCCCTTGTCTCCTCTACATGCTCTATGATAGTGCATACTTATACTGGCTTAGGAAATGTTGATTAAACGGTACGCCTAGGCTGGCATGCCTAGTATTGATTGTTGTGGTCGATAACATCATTTAGGCTTATTATGGTAGCTACAGGCTCTCTTGGTTATGGATATAATGGCTAGTATGTGTTAACTATTGGCTTGCTATGATTGAGTCTATAATATTAGGTTTGTGATCTGCAGTTGCTGGTTATTAGCATAATTTCTCTTTTTTATTTGCCAAATTAAGAGGCCATGATGGCCTTCACTGCTTGAAATTATTAGTGTTTTATTTGTCAGTGATACTATACACTACTTACACAACATCAACAATACTCATTGTTAGTCATGATATGCTAACAAATGACAGCAAAATGTATCCCTTTGAATTTAGCATGCAGGTACTTGCAGTTTCTTGCCATGCATTTTCCGTTGCTCCTTTTGTCGCAAGGATCATGTTTGGTCTAGAAGGCTAAAATTATTTTAGCTATTAGCCGTGGTAAAATACAGAAGTTGTTGCTGTTTTCTGACTAGCTGGAAGTGCTTTCAACTTGGTGAGCTTGCGACCAATATCTATAGTGGCAGCTTATTAAACACAGTGCATTGAAGGTGGCTAATAAATTAGATGTTAATTTGTAGTTGGGTACTGGCCATGATATATAATTCTTTCATTTGTTGTATGTTGAATGAAGAATTGACTATTGATTGATTGTTTTGTGATGGATTGATAGATTCTCTGCCCCCTTTCTTCTTTTAGAATGTTCTCTAAACGATGCATGGACCAGTAGTAGAGTGGAGTGAGAATGACTTTTATATGGTCCATATGATGAACTTGTGCACCAGGCTTATTACCTGTAGTATTACCTATATGCATTTTAAGTTTTGAACTTTGTCTATCACTTGTCCGTTAGTTGTTTACAAACAAGGTTTATATGTACTAGTATCCATAGTTTCGACGGGGTTCTTTTTTTCACAACCAAAACTTCCATTCCTGATTTTTTGTTTAGCAAC
Organism: Lolium perenne; assembly: GCF_019359855.2. NCBI lineage: Eukaryota > Viridiplantae > Streptophyta > Magnoliopsida > Poales > Poaceae > Lolium > Lolium perenne. Next base: position 183,732,052 of record NC_067245.2, read on the forward strand.
ATAGATTCCAGCCTCATAGTTTCGTGGATAGTTTCATTGTTACCAGCACAACGTTGTAGCTTTAGGAGAGCTTAGCATGACTAATGTTTGAAGAGTATAATCAACAGTTTGCAACTAAATGATGATTTTATTTGAAAATTGAAACATATGCTCTTGGGTGTGGCGGATGGTTGCGTATCATTTATTTTCTCGTGGTGATTCCTGGATTTGCGTCTAGTAGTGCTAGTGTATAATTGTGTGAGTTGCTATATCTTGTTTTATCTATATATATTATGCCAAACTATGGTTATGATGCAACAGGTTGTAACTCCTGAGAAATGTCTGCTAAGTGGCACCTATCTTTGCATGATGGTCTTGGAGGTGCCCTCCAGTATGGTAGCTAGTTAAGTAAGTTTGGAATATTTCAATGAAGTTGTTTTCATGTAGTATAAACGTTGCGTTCTTTTGATTGATAAATAGAAGAATATATAGGGGTATCTTGATTGTTGTGTTTGATTTAGAAACTAATATTCTACGCAGAGAGAATATTATTGTTGACACTAGTTGTTGTCACTTGTTCATTTACTTAGATACTACTAATAGTTGAGTGAATTAATTTCAGCTCAACCCAGATTTTGATTTAACTTGGGCTTGACCTAAGTTTGAGTTGTTATTCAATAGCTGATTTTGGTATTTGCTATCTTGTTAGTGGTTGCACTTGTTGGAGTTGGACTTGAATGATCCAAGCGGTTATGCTCTATCTTGTCCATAGATTTCAAACTGTTTTTTTGCTAGTAATACTCCAACATCTCCTATGCAAGAATTTTTATCATTGTTGGTTACAATATTAGAATTTCACCATCATTGTATTTTTTATGTATGGTCCTATCTAATGATGGTAAACTACAGTTTGATAATAAGCCATAAATACATGTTTTTCTGTTAGTTTGATGAAGTATTAGTGATAGTAGGATAATGTAAGTTTTGACTAGCCATGCATACATGTTTTCCTGTTAGTAGCATAAAAGTACACATCTTGCATGTTCTGTGATTTTGCCTGATGCTTGTTCCAAAATTGGATGCCATGTCCTAATCGTCAAGGAGGTATAGACTACTATAGTTTTTACCATATGTTTTCTAATTTCGCTATTTGTGGACTTTGTCTTGCTTCTCACGTATATGAGGTATTTTTCTTGTGTGTTGTCATGCAGGTGATGGACGGACGAGCCGCTGAGCCTTGTTCAACCAACCAATGCTAGTCGAGGGTGACACTGGAGGGGTACACTGGGGTATACTGGGGTACACTGGATCCCTTTGGCCGGTTAGGTACTAGTGAGCTTTAGGTGGACTAATACTGTGGGTCCTCAATGCGTGGCCTGGATCATTTCATCTTAGGTTATCAGTGCTAGATCAATTGGCCTCGGAGCATCTATCTTACGTTGCCAGTTAGATTTTGCTAATTGTTTTGCGGTTTGTGTTTGTCTCCATAGGACAAACCACATGGTCACATTTTGTGTTTCACGGTGTTGAATGGCATGAGCTAAACTGTGGTTGAATTCTAAATTTAAAATAGCACAAAAGTTGAGATTTTTCTGCAGATTATTATTTATAATTCTGAGAGAAACATCAAATTTCCTGTCAAAAATTCCTTACATTAGGTGGTCTAGTGGCCTGGCTATAAGCATTGTTCTCAGTAACTTAACTTGAATCTTCCGCATTTTCTTTGTTCCATCCGAAAATAAGTTGAAAAGGTCCATTTTCAATATTTTTCAAGGTAAATACTCAAATGAAGTTCTAGAATAAAGCGTCTAAAATCTTCCAAAAATAAGGTTGGTTTTCATGTTGACAGTGGATGTTTACCACGTAACCAGGTTTCTACGAAAATGATCAACCAATCTATGTGGAGATTATTATCGTCCTGAGGCGACTTCAGTGAGTGACACGATGCTGCAAGCAAGACCTATGCAAACGTTGACGATGACGCCTGTGTCCGCAGCTCATTGGCACTTCCGCTGGCCGGAGTAATGAGGGATCTAATGGCTACTTGCATTGAGTTGTCTCTTAGGAAAAAGAGATACATTAGGCTGTGTGCATGCTTTGTAATTAAGATTACCTTTCCAGTTCCTCGTGCTACCACCAGCCAGCCCCACAATAGTGGAATCAATTGGACTGATTTTCGATGGAGAAATTAAAGGGCTCGTATGCATCATTCACCACGGGGCATTGTTTTGATTAACAAGATCCACACCCAATTCAGCGACCCGTGGGACACTTCATCTCAACCGATCCATCATATGCATCGCCTCCGGCTAGTACCTCGCACTCTCTGTTTCAACCTCCATTAGCTCTATATATACACGTTACTAAGCACACACCGCGTGCGGATTTCGCGTGTGACTATGACTTAGACTTTGACTTTGTCGAGGAGAGAAGAGGAGATGGAGCACTATGCCGGTCAACTTGGGCGTGAGGGCGAGGCTGGTCGATTCATCTCAATCTATTAGTCGAGCGGCGCGTCGTTCATCAGCGGCCGCCGGCCGGAGACCATGAGGTATGTATGTATGTGCTTTGGCTTGGTTTGGCCCTTTGCGGATCTATTCTGGTAGCATGCATAGGCTTGGTTCCTTCTGTGTGCACCCCTTGGAGCTCGATTGTGCCCTGGCCGCCACCCACGAGGCCGGCCTCCGCGAGCTCGGCCTCCTCGACTTCGTCCGCCTGGACCTCCCCTCCTCCGGCGACCCGCGACCCGACCTCGTCGCCGAGCTCATCGCCAACTACAGATCCGGTAACTCCTACACCGAATTGAGCTCCGTCCGTGGAGCCAGAATCGATCTCTCCATCGACACGTTCGCCGATGCGCTCCGCCTCCCGCGAACGCGTACGGAACGTCCCCTGTCCGGCGTGGGCATCGCTGTTGAGACCGCCGCTGCCACGGCGTTCGCGAAGGCTTATGTCCTGGCACCAATAGAGGCTTGTCCCAACAGGACGCAGTGGCACAGGCGGCGCAACTTGGGTATTCTGAAGGCTGTAGGCGGGCATGGAATTTTCTGGCCGATGATGATCTGGATGCAAGTGGAGGGAGAGGTGTTACACCTTACTGAGAGCGAGAGGACCGACGATGACTGCCACTACGGCGCGTACCTGCAAAGGCTCATTTGGTGTCAGAGGCGAGACCTCTTCCAGTTGCCGCCGGAGCCAGCTGCATTGCCTACCCAGCAGGCACTTGCCAAAGAACCGATCAGAAATTGTCGATGAGAGCCAGAGACTCCATTCAGAACCGGTGTACAAGATACAACAGGTTGAAGTGATTATGCACTAATCTGTTTAGAAATAAATATTGTCTTGGCGAATATTATTAGCCATTTTCGTGAAAATTTGGTGAAAAGTCATTTGACAGGTTCAAGACCAGCTAACGGGAACTGAAGAACAACAAACACACAATAAAAGGAATGAAAAATAGCTAGAGTTTTGAGTTCATTGTCCCGCCCTGCAGTCCGGCTGAAGAAGACGTGAAGTTGGCGAAGAAGGGCATCCTCAAGGTATTCACAATCGCCACCCTCCAGAGGCCAACCCAAGCCGCAATGCCATCCGTTTTCACCTTTGAAGAAAGCTCCATGTTTCTCGCCCCGGATCAGAGGGCGACGCACCTGTCAAAAGGTAGAGAGCTCTGCCTGAGCATGCATGGGTGATGTGGGCATTACCCTTCGGGTACTTAACATTGGCCTACCTCCTTTTGGACCAAGAAGGGATCCACGAAGATCACCGCAGCCCAAGACTGATATGTCGGTTGCGATGGAGGAAAGGTAGAATGAGGCGGATTCTTGATGGACAAGGCATGGAAACGTCTAATAAGGAAAGGATAGATTAGATCTCATTGTAACATAGATGAATCCGAGCATGACTCTCGGGACCTGGCCTCCTATATAAAAGCCAGGAGAGGGCCTGCCGGAGGACACCGATTCAACCAACACAATCTCGCATACACCAAACCCTAAAAACCTTGCCCTCCGGCGAGTTCACCACAACGCAGTCTATAGGCTGCCCCATTGTAACCCTTTTTCATCGATAAATCAAGATCAGACAAGCAGGAGTAAGGGTTTACCTCATTGAGGGCCCCGAACCTGGGTAAATCTCGCCTTTTGTTCGTTTGGTATCCGATGTCTCGTGCTAACATGCAGGATTCCGTCAACCCTAAGCCCCTCATGGTGGGCATTGCCGAGGAGCCCCCTCATCAATTGGCGCCGTCTGTGGGGAACTTTTTTATTCAAGGCACGTCATCGGTTGTGTCGGCTACATCTTCGTCGGCATCGTCACCACCATCGGCTCCATCGTCGTTGATCTTGGAGGGCTCGATCCGTTTCGGGTCCTTCGAGTTCACCCCTCACGCCTTCGCGCCGCGTTCGGTCTTCTCAAGCCTCGCACGTCGGGATGGACATGACGTTCGTGAGCGTCCACCTCAGAGACGATGAAGAGGCTTGCATTTGCAAGAAATTAAGTGGGAGCGCTGAGACATATTTATAATACTTTATGTAGATGACATATAGTTGGTTATAAATGATGTAATTATATACTTGATTAAAAGGGTTTTCATTGAGAATTAATTTCAATGAAAGGATATGGACTGAAACAAATTTAGTGTCAAGATCTATGAAGATAGATTGAAACACATAATAAGTTTAAGTCAAAGTACATAGAATGGATATTGAAGTAGTTCAATATAGAAATATTAAGAAGATGTTCTTGTCATGTGAAGGTTTAACAGACTTGAGTGTATCTGACACTCAATGAGTAAAAACACATGAGTGATTATATATCACGAATAATATGTAGAAAATCAGATGACCTGTGCTCTAAAGTGTTATGGGCATGTACCAGAATGATTCATGTGATGAGCACAGGACGATAAAGTAAGAATATCCTTGAGTGCTTTAGAAGAACCAAGGATATATATATAGTTTTGTATGGGGTAATGACAAACAAATCGTTGTAAAACTGTTGCACTGATATTAGTTTGGTCACATATAAAAATGAATTACAAATCTCAATTAGGCTAAGTGTTGTTTTAAAGGTAGCACAATGCTAGATTTAGAAGAGTTCTAAATATTGTGATGGATTCTACAAGCGAAGGCAGAGTATGTCATTGTTTTGACAATGACTGAGGATGTTTAAGTCGAAGAGTTCTTTGAGAACTTGGTGTAGTTCCGATAGTGTCAGAACTTTGAAGCTATATTGTATATGACAATATTAGTGACATATTTCAGATCGCGGAATTAAGGTTCCACCAGAAGACTAAACATATATGAATAATGCCGACTCATTAGGAAAATGAGTGATGCGTTGAGACGCAAATGAATTGCAAAATACATACGTTTCGAGCGTGTCGTGTCCGTTGACTAAAATCTCGCCTCGTGAGCAAAACATGATAAAGCAGGAAGGCCAATGTGTTATATCTTTAAAAATGTAAACTAGATTATTGACTCTAGTGCAAGTGGGAGACTGTTGGAGATATGCACAAGAGGCAATAATAAATGGTTATTATATATCTTTGTGTTTATGATAATGTTTACATACCATGCTATAATTGTATTAACCGAAACATTGATACATGTGTGTTATGTAAACAACAAGGAGTCCCTAGTAAGCCTCTTGTATAACTAGCTTGTTGATTAATAGATGATCATAGTTTCATGATCATGAACATTGGATGTTATTAATAACAAGGTTATGTCATTATATGAATGATGTAATGGACACACCCAATTAAGCGTAGCATATGATCACGTCATTTAGTTCTATTTGCTATAAGCTTTCGATACATAGTTACCTAGTCCTTTCAACCATGAGATCATGTAAATCACTTATGCCGGAAGGGTACTTTGATTACATCAAACGCCACTGCGTAAATGGGTGGTTATAAAGATGGGATTAAGTATTCGTAAAGTATGAGTTGAGGCATATGGATCAACAAAGTGGGATTTGTCCATCCCGATGACGGATAGATATACTCTGGCCCTCTCGGTGGAATGTCGTCTAATTAGCTTGCAAGCATATGAATGGTTCATAAGAGATGACATATCATGATACGAGTAAAGAGTACTTGTCAGGAGACGAGGTTGAACGAGGTATAGAGATACCGATGATCAAGCTCGGCAAGTAAAATATCGCGTGACAAAGGGAATCGGTATCGTATGTGAATGGTTCAGCCGATCACTAAAGTCATCGTTGAATATGTGGGAGCCATTATGGATCTCCAGATCCCGCTATTGGTTATTGGTCGGAGAGAAGTCTCAACCATGTCTACATAGTTCGCGAACCGTAGGGTGACACACTTAAGGTTTGATGTCGTTTAAGTAGATATGGAATTTTGGAATGGAGTTCGAAGTTTTGTTCGGAGTCTCGGATGGGATCCAGGACATCACGAGGAGGTCCGGAATAGTCCGGAGAATAAGATTCATATATAGGAAGTCATTTTCTAGGTTTGAAAATGATCCGGTATTTTTTCTGGAAGGTTCTAGAAGAGTCCAGAAGAAATCAGCATGGAAGGAGAGGGACTCCACCCACCTTGGCCGGCCAGCCTAAGGGAGGAGGAGTCCCAAGTGGACTCCTCCCCATGGTGGCCGGCCACCCCACCAAAGGAAAGGGGGGAGTCCCACTCCCCCTAGGTTTGGTCATATGGAAGGTTTTATGTTGGGGTCTTATTCAGAGACTTTTGACCTAATCTTTGGGGTGTTCCACCTATATAAAGAGAGGAGGGGAGGGGCTGGCTGGCCACTCTGGCCACCACCTTGGCCGCACCCCTTTGAGGGCCGGCGCCCAAGCTCCCTCTCCCAAACCCTAGCTACCTCTCCTCCACATACAACTCCCGCATACGCTTAGGGGAAGCCCTACCGGAGTTCTCCACCACCACCGCCACCACGCCGTCGTGCTATCGGGATTCCAAGGAGGATCTACTACTTCCGCTGCCCGCTGGAACGGGGAGAAGGACGTCGTCATCAACACCGAACGTGTGACCGAGTACGGAGGTGCTGCCCGATTGTGGCACCGTCAAAATCTTCTACGCACTTTTGAAAGCGGCAAGTGATCGTCTACCGCAGCAACAAGAGTCTCCTCATGTAGGCTTTGGAAATCTTCAAGGGTTAGTCTCGTTCATCCCCTCGTTGCTACCATCTTCTAGATTGCATCTTGGCTTGGATTGCGTTCTCGCGGTAGGAAATTTTTTGTTTTCTATGCTACGAATCCCATCATCATCATCATCACGCCGCACTATGTCCACCATGTCCATCAGGTATGATGACTCTGAGTCATCGGATATGACGCTGTACTACTGCCTCGATTGCGACACCAGGCACGAGCTTGGTTCGGACGCTGCTCCTTTCGTGTGTGGCATCATGTACTCGTGGGGTTCACCACAACGCATACACCAAACCCTAGAAACCTTGCCCTCCGGCGAGTTCACCACAACGAAGTCTATCGGCTGCCCCATTGTAACCCTTTTTCATTGATAAATCAAGATCAGCCAAGCAGGAGTAAGGGTTTTACCTCATTGAGGGCACCGAACCTGGGTAAATCTCGCCCTCTATTCGTTTGGTATCCGATGTCTCGTGCTAACATGCAGGATTTCGTCAATCCTAAGCCCCTCATGGTGGGCATTGTAGACGAGCCCCGTCGACAATGAGCATTGTAAGCTTGCTGCCAGAGAAGAAGGATACAAGCACTCGCCTCGCCACGCTGCCATCCACAGATTTCACCTACATCCGCATCAACAACTACAACACATAGGACCAAGCTGCTGGGAGAACACATAGAAGATGCGGTGAAACCGCTACCAGCTACCTAGCAGCCACCGCCGAGCTCGACCAGCAACCCCGCTATCTCAAGGCGACGCCTCCAACAAGGGAGTGCCGCCGCCCAAACCGAAGATTTGAGTTTTCATCCGAGATAGGTAGGTCATGGATGAAGGGAATAGACCTCTTTGTCGCCTTCAAGAAGGAGAACAACGCCGACAACATCGTCGACGTAGTGACCGCCACCGTCGGCTAAGAGTTCCCTCCAGTCGAGAGCCCCTCTTCCAGCCGCACCCACCAACCACAAGAACAAGATCCGTGGCCAGGGAGGTGAGGCGAGCAAAGCGGGGAGGATCAACCATCTTCAACAAATGCCAGAGGCCCAACATGGTGGCCTCCGCATCGCGCCCCCGCCCACCGCCCACACGACCGAGGGCCACGGTCAACAGCACCCAATGCTCCGCCACCCGCCGCCAGGTCTCCGCCATCTAGTGCTGCCGCCCTAGCGTCCATGGTCCCCGACCTGGGCGCAACAAGCAGCACCTCGCCTTCGGCCATCGAAGCACCGGCGAGGCCGAGCGGAGGGTGAGAGGGAGGAGGGCCACATCGTCGAGCTACCAGATGTAGGGGGCACCCCCACCCCACCTCGTGTGGAGGTTTGCCCGCCGCACCAGGGGTCCCCGTCGCCCCGGCAACGGCGCCAGAAAACAGTCTTGATACGCGTACAGCACTCGACCGTTGGGAACCCCAAGAGGAAGGTGTGATGCGTACAGCGGCAAGTTTTCCCTCAGTAAGAAACCAAGGTTTATCGAACCAGTAGGAGCCAAGAAGCACGTTGAAGGTTGATGGCGGCGAAGTGTAGTGCGGCGCAACACCAGGGATTCCGGCGCCAACGTGGAACCTGCACAACACAACCAAAGTACTTTGCCCCAACGTAACAGTGAGGTTGTCAATCTCACCGGCTTGCTGTAACAAAGGATTAGATGTATAGTGTGGATGATGATTGTTTGCAGAAAACAGTAGAACAAGTATTGGCAAAGAGATTGTATTCGATTAAAAGAATGGACCGGGGTCCACAGTTCACTAGTGGTGTCTCTCCGATAAGAATAAGCATGTTGGGTGAACAAATTACAGTTGGGCAATTGACAAATAGAGAGGGCATGACCATGCACATACATGATATGATGAGTATAGTGAGATTTAATTGGGCATTACGACAAAGTACATAGACCGCTATCCAGCATGCATCTATGCCTAAAAAGTCCACCTTCAGGTTATCATCCGAACCCCTTCCAGTATTAAGTTGCAAACAACAGACAATTGCATTAAGTATGGTGCGTAATGTAATCAATAACTACATCCTCGGACATAGCATCCATGTTTTATCCCTAGTGGCAACAGCACATCCACAACCTTAGAACTTTCTGTCACTGTCCCAGATTTAATGGAGGCATGAACCCACTATCGAGCATAAATACTCCCTCTTGGAGTTAAGAGTAAAAACTTGGCCAGAGCCTCTACTAACAACGGAGAGCATGCAAGATCATAAACAACACATAGATAATAGATTGATAATCAACATAACATAGTATTCTCTATCCATCGGATACCAACAAACACAACATATAGCATTACAGATAGATGATCTTGAGCATGTTAGGCAGCTCACAAGACCCGACAATGAAGCACAATTAGGAGAAGACGACCATCTAGCTACTGTTATGGACCCATAGTCCAGGGGTGAACTACTACTCATCACTCCGGAGGCGACCATGGCGGTGAAGAGTCCTCCGGGAGATGATTCCCCTCTCCGGCAGGGTGCCGGAGGCGATCTCCTGAATCTCCCGAGATGGGATTGGCGGCGGCGGCGTCTCTGGAAGGTTTTCCGTATCGTGGCTCTCGGTACTGGGGGTTTCGCGACGAAGACCTTAAGTAGGCGGAAGGGCGGAGTCGGAGGCGTCACGGGGGCCCCACACGCTAGGGCCGCGCGGGGCCCCCCTGGGCCGCGCCGCCCTACTGTGGCGGCTCCCCGTGGCCCCACTTCGTCTCTCCCTCGGACTTCTGGAAGCTTCGTGTGAAACTAGACCCCTGGGCGTTGATTTCGTCCAATTCCGAGAATATTTCCTTACTAGGATTTCTGAAACCAAAAACAGCAGAAAACAGCAACTGGCTCTTCGGCATCTCGTTAATAGGTTAGTGCCGGAAAATGCATAAATATGACATAAATTATGCATAAAACATGTAGGTATCATCAATAAAGTGGCATGGAACATAAGAAATTATCGATACGTCGGAGACGTATCAGTGTCCCTCGTCAGCCCCTCTCCTGGCCTTTATATAGGAGGCCAGGTCTCAAGAGGTCTAACCGAGTACGACTAGGTTTACAGTAGTTTTAGATCTAATCTTTCCTTGTTTGGCTGCTTCCTTGTCTTGCCCGTCAAGGATTCCTCTGGTGCACCGCCCAGGTGGCCCATCTTGCCTCCAGGTGTCTTCATGGGCCTCCAATTAGTCAATACAGGATAGGGCAATGTCGGTTACCCGAAGGGTAATGCCCACGTCAACCGGACCCGATCACTTCGGGCCCTGCTGCAGTCGCGACTTCATCGACTGTCACGTCCACCACTTCGTCACCAACCGTGGCTGATTTATCGGCCGCTACTTCAACATCCATTGCATCATCGACATCGATTACGTCGGCTTCGGCATCGCCATCATCATCATCATCATCACCACGCCGCACTATGTCCACCATGTCCATCAGGTATGATGACTCTGAGTCATCGGATATGACGCTGTACATACGCCTCGATTGCGACACTGTGCACGAGCTTGGTTCGGACGCTGCTCCTTTCGTGTGTGGCATCATGTACTCGTGGGGTTCACCACAACGCATACACCAAACCCTAGAAACCTTGCCCTCCGGGGAGTTCACCACAACGAAGTCTATCGGCTGCCCCATTGTAACCCTTTTTCATCGATAAATCAAGATCAACCAAGCAGGAGTAAGGGTTTTACCTCATTGAGGGCACCGAACCTAGGTAAATCTCGCCTTCTGTTTGTTTGGTATCCGATGTCTCATGCTAACATGCAGGATTCCGCCAATCCTAAGCCCCTCATGGTGGGCATTGCAGAGGAGCCCCGCCAACAATGAGCATTGTAAGCTCGCTGCCAGAGAAGAAGGATACAAGCACTCGCCTCGCCACGCTGCCATCCACAGACTTCACCTACATCCGCATCAACAACTACAACACATAGGACCAAGCTGCTGGGAGAACACATAGAAGATGCGGTGAAACCGCTACCATCTACCTAGCAGCCACCGCCGAGCTCGACCAGCAACCCCGCTATCTCAAGGCGACGCCTCCAACAAGGGAGTGCCACCGCCCAAACCGAAGATTTGAGTATTCATCCGAGATAGGTAGGTCATGGATGAAGGGAATAGACCTCTTTGTCGCCTTCAAGAAGGAGAACAACGCCGACAACATCGTCGACGTAGTGACCGCCACCGTTGGCTAAGAGTTCCCTCCAGTCGAGAGCCCCTCTTCCGGCCGCACCCACCAACCACAAGAACAAGATCCGTGGCCAGGGAGGTGAGGCGAGCAAAGCGGGGAGGATCAACCATCTTCAACAAATGCCAGAGGCCCAACAGGGTGGCCTCCGCATCGCGCCCCCGCCCACCGCCCACACGACCGAGGGCCACGGTCAACAGCACCCAATGCTCCGCCACCCGCCGCCAGGTCTCCGCCATCTAGTGCTGCCGCCCTAGCGTCCATGGTCCCCGACCTGGGCGCAACAAGCAGCACCTCGCCTTCGGCCATCGAAGCACTGGCGAGGCCGAGCGGAGGGTGAGAGGGAGGAGGGCCACGTCGTCGAGCTACCAGATGTAGGGGGCACCCCCACCCCACCTCGTGCGGAGGCTTGCCCGCCGCACCAGGGGTCCCCGTCGCCCCCATCACTGGCTATGTCAGACTTCGCTGACAACAGTCGCAGGAGGTGGCGAGGAGAAGGAGGGAGGGTGGGGGTATATCTAACTTTTTGGTCACTTCAATACTTTCATGGTGAGTAAATAAAATTTATTCATCCGAGGGATATTTCTTGAAGGTGTTTCTCCTACATGATTTTATACTAGTAAACTACACGTGCTTTGCCACATCGGTGGACCACCTCCCGCGCCCGTGGGCCGTGGCGATGCAGTGCAAAGCACAACTGACATCGCTTCTCCTTTTAATTTTCTTCTCCCGCGCGCAGGATTTTACGTCTGCCAGCTGTCTCCACTCTCCACCACCTCCTTTTTTCCTTCCATTAAATTCAATACTTGAACCGAACCTCTTCTGAATCGTGCGTCAAATAAATCCGTCGATCGCTACATTCCCCGCGCGCTTCTTTTTTCTCTCCTACTACCTCTCAACTTGCCATGTCCATGTGTATGCTCCATCAACAACAACAAAAAATCGGATTTTTTTATATTAAGAATCAAGACCGCATCTACTCATAGTTGATGATCGATCGATTAATTACAGCAACGAACCAAAAGAAAACCACTTCGTTCGTTGCAAGTACAGTAATAATCATCAAACCTGTCTATTTTTTGCGATTAGATTTGATGGTTCATTTTTTTTTTGACTCGACGATTTCTCCGTGAGTCACCCAAACCAGTTGCGGCCGCCCAAAAAACAAGGAAAAGAGCAAGTCGCCATAGTCCTTTCTAATTTTCTTCTCTCCCGCACGACTATCTCACATATATAAGAGCGCGCTGTCCCGCGCCCGCGCTATAAAAACCACCAGTATGCGGTGCGTGGAGATGAAATCGGTCCTCTAGCAGGTGCGCTATCCGGCGGCGGCGTTGCAAATTTTTTGTCGCTGGGCGGCTTGCACTATCCGGGCGCCATATGTGACACGTCGGCTGCAACGCGCGACATCTGTCCGGACGCACGTGAATATACAACAGCCTCCTCTTTTCCTTCCATTCAATTCAATACTTGATGGTTCTCTATTTTTTGCGATTAGATTTGATGGTTCTTTTTTTTTTTTGACTCGACGATTTCTCCGTGAGTCACCCAAACCAGTTGCGGCCGCCCAAAATACAAGGAAAAGAGCAATGGTCCGACCAAGATCATCAACGGGATCATCATCACCTTCAGCTTCAGCATCCCCTTCCCCTTCACCTTCCCCTTCACCTTCAGCATCCTCCATGAAAGTATCACCGAAATGAGCAAGATAGCTTTCATCGATGAAATCATCCCCTTCTTCATCTTCTTCCATTATAACCCCTCTTTCTCCATGCTTGGTCCAACAATTATAGCTTGGCATGAAACCGTGCTGAAGCAGGTGCATGTGAACATCTCTTGAGGAAGAGTAACCCTTCTGATTCTTACATTTAACACATGGACAGATAACAAAACCCTCCTGCTTGTTCGCATTAGCCACTACGAGGAAATCTTTCAAACCCGCACCCAACTCGCCGCAGCGTCGGTTACCGTACATCCATTGTCGATTCATCTGCATTATTATAATATAAAATATATAATTAACCATCATGCATTTGTTAAACTAACTAGCTACAAACAATATAAATTAAACAATGAACTACACACACATGCACATTTTATCAACGACACATCAAAGGTTCAAGTTGCTAACCGCGATCGAGGAGGAAAATAAATGAGAAAGCTCAAGTGTGGCTCCAACACTTCATATCATGTTTGTTTCATGCTCTTGGGGCATTTCATCAAACACCTTATGTGCATAAGAGGAACCAAAAGCAAACCTAACACCCACTTGTGAAGCTTGTGAAGAGAATGGCACCAAATGGCTAAGTGTTGGCTGCTGGATGGGTATATATAGGGGAGGGGCTTTAGTCCCGGTTGGCCTGGCCAACCGCGACTAAAGGCCTTCGGGCACCTTTAGTCGCGGGTGGGCGTGCCCACCGCGACAAAAGCCCCCCACGTGCACCCGCTGGCCACCGCGCGCCCCGGGCCCAGTGTTTGGTCGCGGTTCGCCACACGAACCGCGACTAAAGACCCCATTAGTCGCGGTTCCTTTACCTTCGCGACTTATGGGGCTCACCCGAAGCCTGTTTTTCCACCAGTGTACCTGCCGCCTCTCTTTTCTTTTACGGGAGAGGGTTACATGATAACATGTACTGACATGTCCAACTTGACTCCATCGATCGCATCATTTCTAATTTCCTCTGTTTTCGCTCACTAGGGCGGGCGCACGTATGCATGCATGCTTTCAGTAACCTCGTACATGAATTAAATGGATCTACTATCTTTTCTTGGAGATTAAATGGATCGGTCTATCCATCCATAGCTACTACGTAGTAGTTTCTTTTTGGCAATGTATAACTCCACTTGCAGGTAATTAATTTATTTCAAGTGGGCGTGCACTAGAACAAATTAGTAGTACTCTTTCGTTTTTCATTCGTTTTTTGAAACCAGACTTGGACCTAATAATAAATCTGATTTTTTTAATAAATAATCAAGACATCTACTACGCAGTAATAATAATTGATGATCGATTAGAGCAAACAACCAAAAACGCGCGCGGTTCGTTCGCCTATCCATCAGCTGCACCATGCGTTCTCTCGCCGCGAATACCATGAAAACCATCAACCTTAGGTGTCGGAGTCGGTCATTCCTATACTCCTTCACCGGGCCCGGTGATAACCATGACTGTCTCACTAAGTTATCAATTTCTAACAATTAGTTAATTAACTCGTACTCAAATTAATACCTAGATAATCTAATATATATTAATATGTGTAGATGATGACTCCTTGTTACCAATTGTGTATTTGTAACATTTGATTAAAATGGTTGCTACGTTTTAAAAAAATTGCAATGATAACTAGGTCACAGGCAGGGAAACTTTTTTTTTTGCGGGTCAGGCAGGGAAACTTAGTGTTGAACAACTACTATTAATTATGGTGAATTTTCATCGTTTGTAATGGAGTATATATCATTTTGTAGAATTGAAGATTGGTTTTTAGATCTGTGCCTGGTTGTTTTGATATGTTGTTGAAAAGCCAAAATATATGCATACAAAAAAAACACACATGCATATAGTCGGGGGATTTGCACATTTGCCACACTTTTTTTCGCACTTTGCATATTTGCCACACCATGTGTCACTGACATGTGGTGGTCATAGGGCAAATATGCAATAAAAAATGTAAAGTGTGGCAAATGTGCAAATATTCCGCATATAGTCATGGCAGATGGACTAGTTATTTTTCTGTGTGAGAGAGTAGATGTAATTTACGTAGATTCAACAAGCTAGCAGCTCCTTCACATGCCTTGCTTGATCGAGTCATCTTAATGGTGTAGCTACCACATTGATCAAACCGAGGAGTCGAGGAGTAATTTCGAACAGATGACTCTCCAATCTCCAGCCAATTAATCGCGTTGAAATTTGAGAAAAATAGAATCGTGTTGAATTCAGCCCACCCCGAGCGGCGAGCGCTCCGTCTCCTGCCACTGAGATCACGCGAACCTCCTCGACTTCGGCCATGGCTCCCGAAGATCCAGCGGCCTGAGGCTTAGCCTCATCACATTCCCATTCCGTGTGCCACCCACCCCAATCCCCTTCCTCGCGCGACCCCCTCCTCTCCCCAATCCAAGCTCTTACCTCGCTGCGGCCCTGACCAGCAAAGGGCGGCCGACGGCAAGCCTTCCAAGCGGCAAAGGACGACTACCGAGATCTTCAAGGCATGCCATCATCTTCCCCCACCTACTGCTCTTGCAGGAACCCCTAGCATCGGGCCTGCCGGCCGGCCTCGCGTCACTGCGGTTGTGTGTGCGTGGGGGGAAGACAATCGATGGTGAAGGTGCAGTCATGGAGGAACTCGTGGCGGCGAGGCGGAAGTTGGCGCTGTCCATGGAGTCGTTCAAGACCACGATTGACGAATCCCAGAGTTTTCTCAGGGAACTCGTCAACAGCTACACCAAAGGCATACGAGGGGCGACGCCCGCCAAGTTGATGTTGTTTGGCTTTGGCCTCGACATTGGCGACGTTGAGGTTGTGGCCGCATCTCTGCCGCCGAGCCTCACATCCACGACCATCCTGGTTCTTGCTGGGGTCTTGATCACCGCCCTCAAGCCGGAAGCGTTGACGCCCACCACCTGTTCGACACAGGTCCTGGCCAGCATCGTCAATGCCATGAGTGCCAAGCTGAACCACTGTACAGTTCCTGCACTCACGTCAAGTGGCATACAAGAGGTTGTGAACCCATGGGTGCAAGATAAGGCATCACTCATTCTTGCACATGAGGTGCTCGGGGAAATCTTCGTGCAGACCGGCACTGCTGTTATTGTTGCTAGAAGCATTGGCGACTCAGCAACACGAACCAGACGTGAACCAGTCCAGGTCCAGCTGCACAAAGGCATCAACTACAACCATGTTCGTGACTGTCCGTGACTATGGGTGAGCACAACCTCGTCTACATCATTGTGTGCATGGTATTCCTTGACTGTTGGTGTGTCACCGTACCCTCTGGATAAGCCCGGACTACTGCTGGACCGCCCGCCACCATGGCCTCCATGGATGACCTTGTCCATGTACTACACGATGCATGGAAACTTGTAAACTTGTAATTGCACATTTTGAAACCCTTTAAAATTACTAGTGAAAAAACTTGTTATTACTTGTTCGATGAGCTAAGTGATCATTCATGTTAAGACATTTATTCTTGTATGTGAAAATTTGAGAACGTTAAGTTATGAATTGCTAAATATTTGAAACATTTTCACTTTCAGAACCATGCTTGTACATGAAAAGTGGCCAATTGTTAAATATGTGTTCAGCATCATAGCTGGAGAAAATGGAGGGTGTGTCTGCTCCTTCCCCGCCTTCTGCTTGATGACGGTGTTGTGATCATAACTGCAGCTGCACCATGTGGTACTTGTCTCCTGCTCCCCACTCTTGTGTTTTTGATGTACCAATTTATCAAGTGTATGATTTAGTTTGTTATGTTTTCAGATGTACTGCATGCAACAATGATTTTTTGCCTTGAGTAATAGTACTGGCAAGTTATCTGAAACTAGCATTACTTGTTTGTGTTTTCTGTAAGTATTTGTGTTCTACTGTAATCTTCTTGGCATAGCTTGGCTCTCTGAAATAACATAAACCTGAACACTTTATTTTGATATGAATGTCTCTACCAATTTATTCTCAGGGGATGTCATGTATAAAGGCAGGTTCTTCTCCTAACCTCTCTTTCTCATTTCTTGATTTTGCAGGAAGGAACGTTGTCTTGTGAGATACTAATGCCCAGGTTGTCGAGTTCGCGGATCCCATGGGAGATGTTCTAATTCATGAGGAACTCTAGGTCTAACTAAGTTAGCCCTGTACAGTTTTTTTTTCTCTTTTCCTTTTTCATTTTTTGCTTTCTCTTCTTTTCGTTTTTGGTAGCTTTGCTACTCTTGTATGCTCCCGTCTTCTCGACGGCTTCTTCTAATATATTATGACGCATGCTTGGCATGTGTTCGAGAAAAAAAATAATGTTGTCCCAGAGAAATGACTTCAGCGGGCGATGGAACCACGGCGTCATCCATTCTAGCTTGGTGAGATCATAAAACTGGGCCTGCTGAGTGTAAACTCAGGAGCAATCCAGTATCTATCAAGAAGGGTAAATATAAGGTGGCGCTATATTTTGTAGACCTGTGAATGGTAGCAGGGATACTAAAGGTGAGTAAGTGTCATGCTTTATAAGGGGATTTTATCTAGAATAAATCTGAAAGGTTTGTTGTTCATGTAACGAAGGAATATGTCACAAAGCACTTTGCTCTTCCAAATATGAACTTCATGTATTTGATTACCATTTCTTTTTTGCGTGTAAATATGGCATCAAGAGGGCGAATATTCTTCTTGTGATGGATAGCTAGATGTAGGCGTGTTATGAGGAATGCCCATGCCAAAATGCCATCCTCTGTGAGGGTGAATGCCTCCAGTCAATGATGTAGTCATATTTTTTCATAAACAAGTTTCTTTGCTCCATGTACTGTCATTATTTCCAATGTCGCCGAGTTTATTTTAAGCTTCCAAACTGTTTCTACCTTGTTGATGCTTTCATATAAGTATTTATGTTAATATATGAGTCACAGTTCATTACAGATGACACATTTCATGAAATATGGATCTAAATAGTCAGGATTATGTTTATTGCAAGAGTGTGGGCGTGTACATGTAGCTAACACGGTATTGTATGCCAGTAAACAAACACTTGACAAACAAATATATTTGTTCCTAGCACCGGTGTATAACTATTCTGTCCCTGTTGGCTTAGATAATATAGTCACACACATGAGTGTTAATAAATTAAGGAACCAAGTTGACCAATAGGGTGCTTCTGGTGAAGGAAGTCAAAGAAGATCTAAACGGAGCTTGGCAGCTCCACCATGTATACCTCGTTCTGGCAGCGCTGGCCTCCTTGGGCTATTGCTACTTCCGACATCAACCTGGAGCAATAGAAGGATCTGCTGCTCCTCTCATCTGCGAGAAACTACGATGCCAGGGACTGGCTGCTAATGATTGACCCCCTTCTGCGACAAAGAGGATCAAACGTATCAACATGAAAGGCAGGTTTGCGTATTGCTGATCTTGTGCCCATTTTTCCCCTTTATCCGTGAGTGGTACAGTACGCCTTATTTATGGCTGCTATACGACCATTCCCAGTTGTAACTTGCTAATATGTCATGAAAAGGAATATGATCCACATAAAGCTAGCAACTAAGCATTATGCGATAGAATATAAATTTTGTGTCATTGGAACTCAGATATTAAAAAATAAGATGTTTTTTTTTACGTGAAGTGATAGTTGAACGGATGTCGTTGTAGTCACTACAAATATACTGCATTATTGAGTAGTCATTAAGTGCAAGAGCGCATCTACTCACGAAAATGCTTGGGGTTATATTTGTATCAGCCACCTATGCTTCCACCTTCATGATTTAGCGAGTCCCTATAACATGATGGCATTACTGGCATGGTTCTATCATCATCCCGATATGCTATCATTATTGTTAACTTCCTTTGCTAGATGATATAATGCTTTTTCACAGAATCTAGTAATATTTATAAAGTAGAAATTGTATTTTGTAATGACACAATGTACCATGGTTAGGATCTGTGCAATCTAGGACTTGGGAGAGCATACAAACACTACTATTCCATTTCCCCATAAAGTCCCGAATTTCTTAATGTATGTAAAAAAATAAATTAGTTGGTAATCCATAGCAATTTGTGTTTTCTAGTTTGATTTTGAGGGTTTGTAAAATTCATCTCGCTAATCATGTGATGGTTTTTTGGTTATGCTTACAGAATGTATTGAAAGCTACACGCTTAAGCCAAGTTGACTTAAGCTATCTATCTTAAATTCCATGGTCCACTATTCTTTTAGATGTGTACGGAGAGTTTAATTCAGAAAGAAGGAAGCTTGGCTTCTTTCATTTAATGGGCATGCTATTTGGCATGTGATTTGTATTTCCCCCATCCATCTTCTGTGTCTTCAGTTCATGTTCATCGTATACTTGTCATGTAATAGAGCATCCTGGAGTTTGTTGGACCAACAATTGCTAAATGAAACACAAATGCTCCAGTTGGAATTTAGAGCTGCCTCTTTGTGTTGGACTCCTGGTAGTAGCTGGAACCTTTGTACCTACTGTCTTAGCATGCTTCATTTCAAACTTTGGCTTAACCCCGATAAATAAAAAACTTAATAACTAGTTTGATTTGTAACATAACAATTTCTTTATTGTCTTAGCTTGCCGATAGTTTCAATGGTATTTCTGAGATGTACTTGATTAAAAGCTGTGTGAGCTTGTATTCTCAATGTGTGGTAGATGTGTTCACAGCTAGATGCACTTATCTTACATGGTGCATGGAATGTGAACAGGGTGACATGTTGTTTCTGAATGATGGTGATCCGTACCTGCACCTGGAACTTACGGAACCAGAAGAGGCTGATCATCTCCACCTGTGATGCTTAGGATTGTACTAAAGCTAGGTGACACATATTCTCTTGCTTGTAGTTATTTTCATGAAACATGAATAGGTGATACTAAAGTTGATCAATTTATCTATCAAATGATCATGTCTATACCTAGCTTGGTTCATTTTAGCTCTCTCCTTGTTGTACACTTTACTCGCTTAAACAAGTAACCAGATCACTCAAACACACGGTAATCAGATCTATTACATGCTTCTAGAAATGTTTTCCTTAGTGTAATTCCTTGATCTTTTCTTATTTGACATTATAATCAATCCTCTGTTTTTTGTTTTGGTAGAGCTTTGTCATAGCGTAGAGGATTTTCTTCACCAATAGATACTTTTTTAGTTGTTGGCCATTGGATTACATGAATGTTATTGATGTCGAGGGAGCAACCAATTTTTAGTCGTATAATCTCAAATCTGTCTAGAGAATACGAGTTGTTGTGTTGTTCGGTAAATATATCTTCACTTTGCTACTCCTTGATGAGCATCTATCATATTCAATTGCGACCTTTCTCAATAAATTAATCAATGTTTTCTTGTTCTCCGTGTCTTGTGCTTAAATTTCTCATGAGGTATGTGGTATGGTATTGTCACAAAATCTTTTGATGCACAAGAATATATCTACTGTGCTATCTAGGAAAGTATAGATTGAAATATTATTTCCTTTAATTGTGTGGGATTGGTTTAGAACAATGTAACATACACTTTGTCATGAGAATAGAGCTTTCTGCGTTGCAGAATATGTGTGCACATTATCATCCAGTTGTTTATTGTGCTTCTTGTTGATTCTTTTTTTGGTTGACGTTTAGAGCAGCTTGTTATTCGATTTATTTTGTCATGTTACCATAGGGGTAGTCTCTTTCTACTTCTCGGAAATTATCTTTCTGCTAAATTAGCAGCTTCATAGATTCAAGTTTTGTTCTGTTCATGTGCTCATTGGTTCCTTCCTGTGCTGCAATTATACCCCTGCGGTAGTCTCTTTGAACCAATGAACTAATGGCCCCTATTTAAACCATGGTGATGAGATAGTTACTAAGAATTTGACAGGTAGTCTAGGCTATTAGTGGTCCTGGTGGTAGTATTTAGTACCGGTAAGCCTAAACTTGTTGTTATGTTGTTTTAAATATGACTGGTTGGTATTGTGTGGTCCTGTTATTTGATTGAAGCATGCCAGTGTAATTTCCATCCTAGTGCTGCATTGTTTGTATATTTCCCGTGTCTACTACTACTTACATGGAAGTATCGTGCCTAGAAGTGAATGTATTACTTTATAAAATACCTATCAGTATGTAGTTACCGCTATAGAGTTGTGTATGTATAGAGCTTGCTATTGTAGTCTACATTGTTCCACTTGACAACATATATACTTTGTTTACAGTGATCTGACCTTGTGTGCATGGAATTCTTTTGAAAGTGATGAGTAACCCTGTCAATGGGACTTGCTCTGTTTGTGGTACTTTTTCGAGAAGACACAAAGGACCTTTGCGTCTTATTTCATTGAAAAGATAGGGTTTTTACAAGCCTCCTAGGAGGTGGGTTACAAGGAGTCTAAGAGAGTTCTAATGGACGTCCCATGTCGTCAGCAGGGCATATCGAAGGCCTAAGGCACCGGCTTTAGCCCAAAGGGATGCTTCTTCCTTGATCTTGATCATCAGGTTATTGACAAAGGGGGGAGTGCCCTCAAACACACACTCATTTTGGTGTTTCTAGAGCATCCAAGGCATTAGCAGTGCCATCGACCCGAGACCCTTGCAGAGGTGTTTGGGCGTTGCAAGATTTGCACTCGATAGCCAGGTGAAGATGGATTCGTCGGTGCCCTGCGGCGTGCGGCAAGATAGGTGCAGCCAGGCCAAAGCATCATACCAGATTTTCTTGGTGAATGGGCATTTGATGAGCAAGTGGCGCATGGTTTTAGGCGCTTGGTCACATAGTAGGCATCGAGGATGGTTTTGCATGCCTCTTCTAGCAAGCCTGTAGGTTGTTTAACGGTGGTCTTGGAAGGCAAGCCAGTAGAGGAATTTGATGCGTGGGGGCGCCCAGGTCTTTCAGATGTGTTCCCAAGCCAGGCAAGTCATTGAGCCTTGGAATGTGGCGAGGTGGGCGGAGCGAGCGGAGTAGCTGCCATTAGATGTCCATTTCCCGATTAGCTTGTGTGCGGGGCGCTGGTTGGCTGTGCACCCTCGATTTTGTGACAGGGCATCAGGTACTGTCCAATCTCGCGCAGGCAAAGGACGTCGTGAACGTCGCGAGCCCAGTTGTGCCCGAGCAGGCCATCTGTTTCTGGTACTATTGGTGTCAAAATGCATGTTGTTATTCATCTGACGCACCTCATGTTTGTGGCAATTTTGATTTGAGATTAGGAATAGACTTTTTACCTATAAGGAGCTTTTTAAGTTCTCTACCTATATGTAATGGAAATCAGCTGTTAGCCTTTTATTCAGTTTCTATGTAGTCTGTTCCGTAAGTTTCTTGATTCTCAAATATTAATCGACAAATTGGGCATTGCTATAGTGTGAAGCTGATCTGTACTAGATCCAATTGTCAAAGTTGGGTTGCCTTTTTGTGCTTCAACACAATGCTGCATAAGATGAATTCGATCTGCATAATTGATGCCTTTGTTGCTGCCCTAAAACTGTTGCCTAACTGTTGCCTTGGAAATCGTTTCTAGTAATATCAATTTCTTGTCTTAATGGGAATTTCATACTCACTTGTACTTGTGATATATTTCGGAGGTTAATCTGTTTTTGTTTGTTGTCGTTATGGACGAGCTGAGCTTCTTCAACCTGTGGTAGTCGCTGGAGTACATGGAGCGGCAGTTGGGTGTTTTGGCATTAGGGAAGGGGGGAGTTGTAGCTGATACTGATGCAGCAAGCAGCAACACGAAGAAGTGGTGTTGTAGCTCGCCTCTTCTTCGACTCCATGGTTTAGGTGAGTATCTACTTCTCCCCTTGTCTCCTCTACATGCTCTATGATAGTGCATACTTATACTGGCTTAGGAAATGTTGATTAAACGGTACGCTTAGGCTGGCATGCCTAGTATTGATTGTTGTGGTCGATAACATCATTTAGGCTTATTATGGTAGCTACAGGCTCTCTTGGTTATGGATATAATGGCTAGTATCTGTTAACTATTGGCTTGCTATGATTGAGTCTATAATATTAGGTTTGTGATCTGCAGTTGCTGGTTATTAGCATAATTTCTCTTTTTTATTTGCCAAATTAAGAGGCCATGATGGCCTTCACTGCTTGAAATTATTAGTGTTTTATTTGTCAGTGGTACTATACACTACTTACACAGCATCAACAATACTCATAGTTAGTCATGATATGCTAACAAATGAGAGCAAAATGTATCCCTTTGAATTTAGCATGCAGGTACTTGCAGTTTCTTGCCATGCATTTTCCGTTGCTCCTTTTGTCGCAAGGATCATGTTTGGTCTAGAAGGCTAAAATTATTTTAGCTATTGGCTGTGGTAAAATACAGAAGTTGTTGCTGTTTTCTGACTAGCTGGAAGTGCTTTCAACTTGGTGCGCTTGCGACCAATATCTATAGTGGCAGCTTATTAAACACAGTGCATTGAAGGTGGCTAATAAATTAGATGTTAATTTGTAGTTGGGTACTGGCAATGATATATAATTCTTTCATTTGTTGTATGTTGAATGAAGAGTTGACTATTGATTGATTGTTTTGTGATGGATTGATAGATTCTCTGCCCCTTTCTTCTTTTAGAATGTTCTCTAAACGATGCATGGACCAGTAGTAGAGTGGAGTGAGAATGAATTTTATATGGTCCATATGATGAACTTGTGCACCAGGCTTATTACCTGTAGTATTACCTATATGCATTTTAAGTTTTGAACTTTGTCTATCACTTGTCCGTTAGTCGTTTACAAGCAAGGTTTATCTGTACTAGTATCCATAGTTTCGACGGAGTTCTTTTTTTCACAACCAAAACTTCCATTCCTGATTTTTTGTTTAGCAACATAGATTCCAGCCTCATAGTTTCGTGGATAGTTTCATTGTTACCAGCACAACGTTGTAGTTTTAGGAGAGCTTAGCATGACTAATGTTTGAAGAGTATAATCAACAGTTTGCAACTAAATGATGATTTTATTTGAAAATTGAAACATATGCTCTTGGGTGTGGCTGATGGCTGCGTTTCATTTATTATCTCGTTGTGATTCCTGGATTTGCGTCTAGTAGTGCTAGTGTATAATTGTGTGAGTTGCTATATCTTGTTTTATCTATATATATTATGCCAAACTATGGTTATGATGCAACAGGTTGTAACTCCTGAGAAATGTCTGCTAAGTGGCACCTATCTTTGCATGATGGTCTTGGAGTTTCCCTCCAGTATGGTAGCTAGTTAAGTAAGTCTGGAATATTTCAATGAAGTTGTTTTCATGTAGTATAAACATTGCGTTCTTTTGATTGATAAATAGAAGAATATATAGGGGTATCTTGATTGTTGTGTTTGATTTAGAAACTAATATTCTACGCAGAGAGAATATTATTGTTGACACTAGTTGTTGTCACTTGTTCATTTACTTAGATACTACTAACAGTTGAGTGAATTAATTTCAGCTCAACCCAGATTTTGATTTAACTTGGGCTTGACCTAAGTTTGAGTTGTTATTCAATAGCTGATTTTGGTATTTGCTATCTTGTCAGTGGTTGCACTTGTTGGAGTTGAACTTGAATGATCCAAGCGGTTATGCTCTATCTTGTCCATAGATTTCAAACTGTTTTTTTGCTAGTAATACTCCAACATCTCCTATGCAAGAATTTTTATCCTTGTTGATTATAATATTAGAATTTCACCATCATTGTATTTTTTATGTATGGTCCTATCTAATGATGGTAAACTACAGTTTGATAATAAGCCATAAATACATGTTTTCCTGTTAGTTTGATGAAATATTAATGATAGTAGGATAATGTAAGTTTTGACTAGCCATGCATACATGTTTTCCTGTTAGTAGCATAAAAGTATACATCTTGCATGTTCTGTGATTTTGCCTGATGCTTGTTCCAAAATTGGATGCCATGTCCTAATCGTCAAGGAGGTATAGACTACTATAGTTTTTACCATATATTTTCTAATTTCGCAATTTGTGGACTTTGTCTTGCTTCTCACGTATATGAGGTATTTTTCTTGTCTGTTGTCATGCAGGTGATGGACGGACGAGCCGCTGAGCCTTGTTCAACCAACCAATGCTAGTCGAGGGTGACACTTTGGAGGGGTACACTGGGCAGCAACTCTTTCATGGTGCCCCGTCGTGAAGGGAGAAGTGGATCGGAGGTGGCTAGGATGGAGGGAGCCATGGCTGCTGGATCCCTTTGGCCGGTTAGGTACTAGTGAGCTTTAGGTGGACTAATACTGTGGGTCCTCGATGCGTGGCCTGGATCATTTCATCTTAGGTTATCAGTGCTAGATCAATTGGCACGAAGCA
Source organism: Lolium perenne (assembly GCF_019359855.2). Lineage (NCBI taxonomy): Eukaryota > Viridiplantae > Streptophyta > Magnoliopsida > Poales > Poaceae > Lolium > Lolium perenne. The sequence continues at coordinate 183,757,260 of NC_067245.2, forward strand.
TCTATCTTACGTTGCCAGCTAGATTATGCTAATTGTTTTGCGGATTGTGTTTGTCTCCATAGGACAAACCACATGGTCACATTTTGTGTTTCACGGTGTTGAATGGCATGAGCTAAACTGTGGTTGAATTCTAAATTTAAAATAGCACAAAAAGTTGAGATTTTTCTGCAGATTATTATTTATAATCCGGAGAGAAACATCAAATTTCCTGTCAAAAATTCCTTACATTAGGTGGTCTAGTGGCCTGGCTATAAGCATTGTTCTCAGTAACTTAACTTGAATCTTCCGCATTTTCTTTGTTCCATCCGAAAATAAGTTGAAAAGGTCCATTTTCAATATTTTTCAAGGTAAATACTCAAATGAAGTTCTAGAATAAAGCGTCTAAAATCTTTCAAAAATAAGGTTGGTTTTCATGTTGACAGTGGATGTCTACCACGTAACCAGGTTTCTACGAAAATGATCAACCAATCTATGTGGAGATTATTATCGGCCTGAGGCGACTTGATGAGTGACACAATGCTGCAAGCAAGACCTATGCAAACGTTGACGATGACGCCTGTGTCCGCAACTCATTGGCACTTTCGCTGGCCGGAGTAATGAGGGATCCAATGGCTACTTGCATTGAGTTGTCTCTTAGGAAAAAGAGATACATTAGTCTGTGTGCATGCTTTGTAATTAAGATTACCTTTCCAGTTCCCCGTGCTACCACCAGCCAGCCCCACAATAGTGGAATCAATTGGACTGATTTTCGATGGAGAAATTAAAGGGCTCGTATGCATCATTCACCACGGGGCATTGTTTTGATTAACAAGATCCACACCCAATTCAGCGACCCGTGGGACACTTCATCTGAACCGATCCATCATATGCATCGCCTCCGGCTAGTACCTCGCACTCTCTGTTTCAACCTCCATTAGCTCTATATATACACGTTACTAAGCACACACGTTACTAAGCACACACCGCGTGCGGATTTCGCGTGTGACTATGACTTAGACTTTGACTTTGTCGAGGAGAGAAGAGGAGATGGAGCACTATGCCGGTCAACTTGGGCGTGAGGGCGAGGCTGGTCGATTCATCTCAATCTATTAGTCGAGCGGTGCATCGTTCATGGTGGGCATTGCCGAGGAGCCCCCTCATCAATTGGCACCGTCTGGGGAACTTGTTTATTCAAGGCACGTCATCGGTTGTGTCGGCTACATCTTCGTCGGCATCGTCACCACCATCGGCTCCATCGTCGTTGATCTTGGAGGGCTCGATCCATTTCGGGTCCTTCGAGTTCACCCCTCACGCCTTCGCGCCGCGTTCGGTCTTCTCAAGCCTGCACAGCGGGATGGACATGACGTTCGTAAGCGTCCACCTCAACATCAACCCGGGTGGCGTCTTGCGGCTACCGGACCCGGTCACTTCGGGCCCTGCTGCAGTCGCGACTTCATCGACTGTCACGTCCACCACTTCGTCACCAACCGTGGCTGATTTATCGGCCGCTACTTCAACATCCACTGCATCATCGACATCGATTACGTCGGCTTCGGCATCGCCATCATCATCATCATCATCATCATCATCACGCCGCACTATGTCCACCATGTCCATCAGGTATGATGACTCTGAGTCATCAGATATGACTGGCCAGCCTCTTGCCTCGATTGCGACACCAGGCACGAGCTTGGTTCGGACGCTGCTCCTTTCATGTGTGGCATCATGTACTCGTGGGGTTCACCACAACGCATACACCAAACCCTAGAAACCTTGCCCTCCGGCGAGTTCACCACAACGAAGTCTATCGGCTGCCCCATTGTAACCCTTTTTCATCGATAAATCAAGATCAGCCAAGCAGGAGTAAGGGTTTTACCTCATTGAGGGCACCGAACCTGGGTAAATCTCGCCTTCTGTTCGTTTGGTATCCGATGTCTCGTGCTAACATGTAGGATTCCGTCAATCCTAAGCCCCTCATGGTGGGCATTGCAGAGGAGCCCCGTCGACAATGAGCATTGTAAGCTTGCTGCCAGAGAAGAAGGATACAAGCACTCGCCTCGCCACACTGCCATCCACAGACTTCACCTACATCTGCATCAACAACTACAACACATAGGACCAAGCTGCTGGGAGAACACATAGAAGATGCAGTGAAACAGCTACCAGCTACCTAGCAACCACCGCCGAGCTCGACCAGCAACCCCGCTATCTCAAGGCGACGCCTCCAACAAGGGAGTGCCGCCGCCCAAACCGAAGATTTGAGTTTTCATCCGAGATAGGTAGGTCATGGATGAAGGGAATAGACCTCTTTGTCGCCTTCAAGAAGGAGAACAACGCCGACAACATCGTCGACGTAGTGACCGCCACCGTCGGCTAAGAGTTCCGTCCAGTCCGAGAGCCCCTCTTCTGCCGCACCCACCAACCACCAGAACAAGATCCGTGGCCAGGGAGGTGAGGCGAGCAAAGCAGGGAGGATCAACCATCTTCAACAAATGCCAGAGTCCCAACAGGGTGGCCTCCGCATCGCGCCCCCGCCCACCGCCCACACGACCGAGGGCCACGGTCAACAGCACCCAATGCTCCGCCACCCGCCGCCAGGTCTCTGCCATCTAGTGCTGCCGCCCTAGCGTCCATGGTCCCCGACCTGGGCGCAACAAGCAGCACCTCGCCTTCGGCCATCGAAGCACCGGCGAGGCCGAGCGGAGGGTGAGAGGGAGGAGGGCCACGTCGTCGAGCTACCAGATGTAGGGGGCACCCCCACCCCACCTCGTGCGGAGGCTTGCCCGCCGCACCAGGGGTCCCCGTCGCCCCCATCACTGGCTATGTCAGACTTCGCCGACAACAGTCGCAGGAGGTGGCGAGGAGAAGGAGGGAGGGTGGGGGTATATCTAACTTTTTGGTCACTTCAATACTTTCATGGTGAGTAAATAAAATTTATTCATCCGAGGGATATTTCTTGAAGGTGTTTCTCCTACATGATTTTATACTAGTAAACTACACGTGCTTTGCACGTATATACTTGTTTTATTATGCGCAAGATACCATCTTACCTTATTAAGCCATGAAAACAAAAATACTTATGGTTTCAGAAGTTGGGTACAACATTTGGCAGACTTAGAAATAAATATCTCTGGTGTTTAGAAATATTGACAACGTTAATTATAGAAAATACTTTTGTACTTACACGCGTCCACTCTCCTCTAACTATGTATCTTTAGTTTCAGCTTGACTGTCGACCTTTGCAATTCTATTTTTGTATTTTTCACATTTCTCGTACTACTATAACTATCCATGAACAATGATTTGTTCTTCCATTCCACGTTTATATGTACTCCATACATCCATATTTACACAACACACATCTATTACCAAATTTAAGTTTTACCATTTGACCAATAAAATATGGAAAAATTTGCCACATGACACCGTTATTTTTTTATGTTTGCTGAAACACACCGCTCGATTGTGTCTTTGCCAGATATTATTATAATTCTATGGCACATTTGTCAGAACACACCACCTGGCTAAAAAGGGAAAGCTTTCTACTTTGTCTTCAAAACCAGTCCACAGGCAAAAGTGCAAAACTTTCCGTCTTAGGCTGGTGGTGTGTCTGTAAATGTGTCACAAAATTGTAATGGTACCTGGCAAATACATAATCGTGCGGTGTGTTTCAGCAAATACCAGAAAATAACCGGTGTCATGTAGCAAATTTTCCATTATTTTTATAATTCCTTTTACAGTAGCATTTCTAGCTTGTTCAGATATGGTGAAGGAGGGCATGCAAGCCTGGTCGCGGTGTGCATAGGGCTTCGAGAGGGTGAGTCTTGAGCATGACGGTGCCGTAGCCGGCGGCCATGTCGACGTCTTCATCCCCAACCCTTTTCCGGTAGAGAAGCACCGGATGAGCGTGCCAAGAACCAGGCCCATGGTCCTCATGGCGAGGCTCTCCCCGGGGCACTTGCGGCGGCCCATCCCGAAGGATATCATGAGCTTCCCGTCCGCGGCGCCGTGCTCGAACCTCTCTGGCCTGAACTCGTCCGGCGCCGGGCCCCACGTGGCCGGGTCGCGGTTGATGACGTGTGCGTTGACGAGCACGATGGTGCCCGCGGCGACGTCGTAGCCGTGGAGCTTGCAGTCGGCGGCGGCCTCGTGCGGCAGCAGCAACGGCGCGGCGGGGCGCAGGCGGAGCGTCTCGGTGATGACGCAGTGGAGGTAGGGGAGGTGGGGCAGGTCGGTCTTGTCGAGGAGGCGGCCGGGGTCGGCGCCGAGGCGCGCGTCGATCTCGGCCTGCGCCTTGTTGAGCACCGCCGGGTGGTTGAGCAGGAGCGCCATGGCCCATTCGGTCGTGGTGGACGTCGTCTCTGTCCCGACGCCCAGAAGATTCTGCGATCCAAATTAACAAGATTAAATTAGTACCGGATGAGCGGTGGTAGAGCTTGAGAATGGAAGCATGGGTTGTGCCTTGTGCGTGCGAGACTCACGGCGACGAGGGCGGCGATGAAAGTGTCCGTGTACATCTCCGGCTCTGACTTGTGCAGCGTGAGCATGACGCCGAATGCCTCAGCGGCATCTTCCAGCTGCAGCTTCCGCCGTTCTGCGTCGATGTGGCGTTCCTCCGGCTGACCGCGTCCGCCAGCTGGCGACGAAAAGCAGAAAGGGGTAGCTAGCGCGCGTGCGTGCATATGCAGGAGCGGACCGACTCACGCGAGACGCGACGGATCCTTCTTCTCTCGGGACCAGATCGTCAAGCCACATCGGTGGACCACCTCCCGTGGCGATGCAATGCAAAGCACAACTGACATCGCTTCTCCTTTCAATTTTCTTCTCCCGCGCAGGATTTTAAGGAATGTCGGTTCGGTACGTCTGCCAGCTGTCTCCACCGCCTCCTTTTTTCCTTCCATTCAATTCAATACTTGAACCGAACCTCTTCTGAATCGTATACGTCAAATACATCCGTCGATCGCTACCCCGCGCGCTTCTTTTTTTCTCCTACTAGGACAGTGCCCACGCGTTGCGGCGGATTTTCAATAATATTATCATAATATCAAAATTATATGTATCGTTACATCTATATTTAACATATCTTTGTATTGAGCCCCTTTTCACGGACATCACCTCTCCCCTTGTACATTATCCTGATAGGAAAACATACCCGTGTATTGGGACAATTTTTACAAATCTAAGTAGGCTTTTTTGATATAAAACGTTTTATTACTCAATAAGTGTTTAAGCGTTACATCCGGTCAGATAACCAAGATAGTCCCGGTGCAACGGAAGCATCATTCGTGGCAGGGCCTGTGTCACATGTGCACAGTTGTTGATCGAACCCCTATCCATCATAAGAAAGTCACACGTGCCCTCTCCATCATGATGTCTCTGTTGGACTTTTCTTTGAAAGTTAAAAATAATTTCCAATTTTATATTTTTGCATATTGAAAATTATTTTCTGTTTGAAAATAGTTGATGGAAAAAAGAGGAGAACAAATGTGTACACCCTTTTTTGGGAAATCTCTAGTGTGGTACAACGTATAAAACAAAAGAAGCATGCCCCACATGTCATATAATGTTTTCTGTTTATTCAAAATAATATTCTGTTTAAAAATGGTTGGTGCACAATGATGAAGAAAAAAATACATACATGATTCTTGGGATTTGTCTAAGTATTATGGCACGTGTAAGCACAAGAAGAAGGTCTGAATGACACCGTGCTAGGGAAAATGAAAAAGAGACTCTTCCCGTGTTGGTACTGCAACGTACAAGCCGCCTGTGTGGTATAGAGGAAAGGATAAGCTTTCTTTTGCAAAGCGAAGGATGTGCCCCCGATTTCTTCCTCCCCCGTCTCCATCATTCTCGTTGACTCGGCAGCAGCCCAAGCAGTAGAACGGAAATCTCTTGGCCGCCCCGATTCCGAGCAAATTTTCCCTTTTCTCTGAAACTCCCCCCGTCTGCCTCCTTTGAATTTCTAACAGCGCCGGGCGGCCGGGTCCCGGGGCGAGTCATCTGCTCCACCGTCCTCGAGTCCGTGCGTCTTTTGGCTTGCTACTTCCGATCCCCACCCCACTTTTAGGACGCGAGACGGCGAGAGCGAGGCCGGCGGCCGCAATTCTCATCGTCCGTCTCTTCCTCCCGCCGTCAGGTGCACCCTCCCGGGGCCTGGTCGGATCGAGCTCTAGTGCAATCACCTGGCGCCTACCAGGCACGTTTTCTTGCCCAACAGCCGCGTTTTCTCCCCTCGCCTTTCTTGTTGACCTTCCGCCGCTCTGCCTCTCTCTATCACCATTCCTCAAATTCATCTGATCCAAGATCATGTCTTGACTGCAATTCCTCAATTTCGGACAACAGTACTGCAGGTTGATATTTTGGGACAGCTCGCTGATAATCTAGGAAAATTGTGAGCATATAAATCGGCAAAAGTTGGTATTAGCGAGCGAGGTGGGACTAAAACATCAACGCATCATCTCGATTTCTTTATGGTACTGGTCGGCGTGCGAGCCATCTAGGCCCATGAGCCAATTCACCGATACGACGCGGCTGCCACGCCGTGTGGAAAGGATCTCGAGAACGAATCAGCCGTAGAAAATAAATGAACCGTTTTGATGGCACGGGTGCGTTATATGACATTTGGTGGGAGGGCAAAACGGTCCTAGAAAAAGCGTTGACGAAACTTTTTGGCAGAAACCTTAGCTCCTTTATTATTAGGTATAGACTACCTCTCAACTTGCCATGTCCATGTGTATGCTCCATCAACAACAACAAAAAATCGGATTTTTTTATTAAGAATCAAGACCGCGTCTACTCATAGTTGATGATCGATCGATTAATTACAGCAACGAACCAAAAGAAAACCACTTCGTTCCTTGCAAGTACAGTAATAATCATCAAACCACGTAGTACACCAAGATGGTTCTCTATTTTTTGCGATTAGATTTGATGGTTCTTTTTTTTTTTTTTTGACTCGACGATTTCTCCGTGAGTCACCCAAACCAGTTGCGGCCGCCCAAAATACAAGGAAAAGAGCAATTCGCCATAGTCCTTTTCTAATTTTCTTCTCTCCCGCACGACTAGCTCACATATATAAGAGCGCGCTGTCCCGCGCCCGCGCTATAAAAACCACCAGTATGCAGTGCGTGGAGATGAAATCGGTCCTCCAGCAGGTGCGCTATCCGCGGCGGCGTTGCAAATTTTTTTGTCCGCACGACGGCTTGCACTATCCGGGGCGCCATATGTGACACGTCGGCTGCAACGCGCGACATCTGTTCGGACGCACGTGAATATACAACAGCTGGAAATTTCACCCCGCACCCTCCATTTCCCCACCCACGAGTACGACATAGAGGAAGAAGAGAACATATCCATACTACTAGCATACCGCGCCGTCAAGAAGCAAAAACAGGTGGATCGATGTTCGGTAGACAAAAGTTGATGCGGTCGTATTTCAACGAGAATCCGATTTTCCCGAAAGCTATTTTCGGTAGCGTTTTCGGATGAGCATCAACTTGTTCAAGCATATCACAACGGAGGTGACCAAGTATGATTGATTCTTTGAGCAACGGAGAAATGCCGTCAGAGAAATTGGTCATAGCACATATCAGAAGGTGACCGCCGATTGACCAAACTCTACCTTTACGGACCTTCCGTAGCGCTGAGCGCAAGTCCGAGGTCCCCACCCTTTGCCACCGTTGGAGCGGCTAGCAGAGAAGGCAGGGACCCATCGATTCTCTGACGTAGACGGCCAGAACGAGGCAAATGGGTGGCGACGGCTGCTAGGGTTTACACCGTACCTGCCGCCTCTCTTTTCTTTTACGGGAGAGGGTTACATGATAACATGTACTGACATGTCCAACTTGACTCCATCGATCGCATCATTTCTAATTTCCTCTGTTTTCGCTCACTAGGGCGGGCGCACGTATGCATGCATGCTTTCAGTAACCTCGTACATGAATTAAATGGATCTACTATCTTTTCTTGGAGATTAAATGGATCGGTCTATCCATCCATAGCTACTAGTTTCTTTTTGGCAATGTATAACTCCACTTGCAGGTAATTAATTTATTTCAAGTGGGCGTGCACTAGAACAAATTAGTAGTACTCTTTCGTTTTTCATTCGTTTTTTGAAACCAGACTTGGACCTAATAATAAATCTGATTTTTTTAATAAATAATCAAGACATCTACTACGCAGTAATAATAATTGATGATCGATTAGAGCAAACAACCAAAACGCGCGCGGTTCGTTCGCCTATCCATCAGCTGCACCATGCGTTCTCTCGCCGCGAATACCATGAAAACCATCAACCTTAGGTGTCGGAGTCGGTCATTCCTATACTCCTTCACCGGGCCCGGTGATAACCATGACCGTCTCACTAAGTTATCAATTTCTAACAATTAGTTAATTAACTCGTACTCAAATTAATACCTAGATAATCTAATATATATTAATATGTGTAGATGATGACTCCTTGTTACCAATTGTATATTTGTAACATTTGATTAAAATGGTTGCTACGTTTTAAAAAAATTGCAATGATAACCAGGTCACAGGCAGGGAAACTTTTTTTTTTTGCGGGTCAGGCAGGGAAACTTAGTGTTGAACAACTATTAATTATGGTGAATTTTCATCGTTTGTAATGGAGTATATATCATTTTGTAGAATTGAAGATTGGTTTTTAGATCTGTGCCTGGTTGTTTTGATATGTTGTTGAAAAGCCAAAATATATGCATACAAAAAACACACATGCATATAGTCGGGGATTTGCACATTTGCCACACTTTAGTTCGCACTTTGCATATTTGCCACACCATGTGTCACTGACATGTGGTGGTCATAGGGCAAATATGCAATAAAAAATGTAAAGTGTGGCAAATGTGCAAATATTCCGCATATAGTCATGGCAGATGGACTAGTTATTTTTCTGTGTGAGAGAGTAGATGTAATTTACGTAGATTCAACAAGCTAGCAGCTCCTTCACATGCCTTGCTTGATCGAGTCATCTTAATGGTGTAGCTACCACATTGATCAAACCGAGGAGTCGAGGAGTAATTTCGAACAGATGACTCTCCAATCTCCAGCCAATTAATCGCGTTGAAATTTGAGAAAAATAGAATCGTGTTGAATTCAGCCCACCCCGAGCGGCGAGCGCTCCGTCTCCTGCCACTGAGATCACGCGAACCTCCTCGACTTCGGCCATGGCTCCCGAAGATCCAGCGGCCTGAGGCTTAGCCTCATCACATTCCCATTCCGTGTGCCACCCACCCCAATCCCCTTCCTCGCGCGACCCCCTCCTCTCCCCAATCCAAGCTCTTACCTCGCTGCGGCCCTGACCAGCAAAGGGCGGCCGACGGCAAGCCTTCCAAGCGGCAAAGGACGACTACCGAGATCTTCAAGGCATGCCATCATCTTCCCCCACCTACTGCTCTTGCAGGAACCCCTAGCATCGGGCCTGCCGGCCGGCCTCGCGTCACTGCGGTTGTGTGTGCGTGGGGGGAAGACAATCGATGGTGAAGGTGCAGTCATGGAGGAACTCGTGGCGGCGAGGCGGAAGTTGGCGCTGTCCATGGAGTCGTTCAAGACCACGATTGACGAATCCCAGAGTTTTCTCGGGGAACTCGTCAACAGCTACACCAAAGGCATACGAGGGGCGACGCCCGCCAAGTTGATGTTGTTTGGCTTTGGCCTCGACATTGGCGACGTTGAGGTTGTGGCCGCATCTCTGCCGCCGAGCCTCACATCCACGACCATCCTGGTTCTTGCTGGGGTCTTGATCACCGCCCTCAAGCCGGAAGCGTTGACGCCCACCACCTGTTCGACACAGGTCCTGGCCAGCATCGTCAATGCCATGAGTGCCAAGCTGAACCACTGTACAGTTCCTGCACTCACGTCAAGTGGCATACAAGAGGTTGTGAACCCATGGGTGCAAGATAAGGCATCACTCATTCTTGCACATGAGGTGCTCGGGGAAATCTTCGTGCAGACCGGCACTGCTGTTATTGTTGCTAGAAGCATTGGCGACTCAGCAACACGAACCAGACGTGAACCAGTCCAGGTCCAGCTGCACAAAGGCATCAACTACAACCATGTTCGTGACTGTCCGTGACTATGGGTGAGCACAACCTCGTCTACATCATTGTGTGCATGGTATTCCTTGACTGTTGGTGTGTCACCGTACCCTCTGGATAAGCCCGGACTACTGCTGGACCGCCCGCCACCATGGCCTCCATGGATGACCTTGTCCATGTACTACACGATGCATGGAAACTTGTAAACTTGTAATTGCACATTTTGAAACCCTTTAAAATTACTAGTGAAAAAACTTGTTATTACTTGTTCGATGAGCTAAGTGATCATTCATGTTAAGACATTTATTCTTGTATGTGAAAATTTGAGAACGTTAAGTTATGAATTGCTAAATATTTGAAACATTTTCACTTTCAGAACCATGCTTGTACATGAAAAGTGGCCAATTGTTAAATATGTGTTCAGCATCATAGCTGGAGAAAATGGAGGGTGTGTCTGCTCCTTCCCCGCCTTCTGCTTGATGACGGTGTTGTGATCATAACTGCAGCTGCACCATGTGGTACTTGTCTCCTGCTCCCCACTCTTGTGTTTTTGATGTACCAATTTATCAAGTGTATGATTTAGTTTGTTATGTTTTCAGATGTACTGCATGCAACAATGATTTTTTGCCTTGAGTAATAGTACTGGCAAGTTATCTGAAACTAGCATTACTTGTTTGTGTTTTCTGTAAGTATTTGTGTTCTACTGTAATCTTCTTGGCATAGCTTGGCTCTCTGAAATAACATAAACCTGAACACTTTATTTTGATATGAATGTCTCTACCAATTTATTCTCAGGGGATGTCATGTATAAAGGCAGGTTCTTCTCCTAACCTCTCTTTCTCATTTCTTGATTTTTGCAGGAAGGAACGTTGTCTTGTGAGATACTAATGCCCAGGTTGTCGAGTTCGCGGATCCCATGGGAGATGTTCTAATTCATGAGGAACTCTAGGTCTAACTAAGTTAGCCCTGTACAGTTTTTTTTTCTCTTTTCCTTTTTCATTTTTTGCTTTCTCTTCTTTTCGTTTTTGGTAGCTTTGCTACTCTTGTATGCTCCCGTCTTCTCGACGGCTTCTTCTAATATATTATGACGCATGCTTGGCATGTGTTCGAGAAAAAAAATAATGTTGTCCCAGAGAAATGACTTCAGCGGGCGATGGAACCACGGCGTCATCCATTCTAGCTTGGTGAGATCATAAAACTGGGCCTGCTGAGTGTAAACTCAGGAGCAATCCAGTATCTATCAAGAAGGGTAAATATAAGGTGGCGCTATATTTTGTAGACCTGTGAATGGTAGCAGGGATACTAAAGGTGAGTAAGTGTCATGCTTTATAAGGGATTTTATCTAGAATAAATCTGAAAGGTTTGTTGTTCATGTAACGAAGGAATATGTCACAAAGCACTTTGCTCTTCCAAATATGAACTTCATGTATTTGATTACCATTTCTTTTTTGCGTGTAAATATGGCATCAAGAGGGCGAATATTCTTCTTGTGATGGATAGCTAGATGTAGGCGTGTTATGAGGAATGCCCATGCCAAAATGCCATCCTCTGTGAGGGTGAATGCCTCCAGTCAATGATGTAGTCATATTTTTTCATAAACAAGTTTCTTTGCTCCATGTACTGTCATTATTTCCAATGTCGCCGAGTTTATTTTAAGCTTCCAAACTGTTTCTACCTTGTTGATGCTTTCATATAAGTATTTATGTTAATATATGAGTCACAGTTCATTACAGATGACACATTTCATGAAATATGGATCTAAATAGTCAGGATTATGTTTATTGCAAGAGTGTGGGCGTGTACATGTAGCTAACACGGTATTGTATGCCAGTAAACAAACACTTGACAAACAAATATATTTGTTCCTAGCACCGGTGTATAACTATTCTGTCCCTGTTGGCTTAGATAATATAGTCACACACATGAGTGTTAATAAATTAAGGAACCAAGTTGACCAATAGGGTGCTTCTGGTGAAGGAAGTCAAAGAAGATCTAAACGGAGCTTGGCAGCTCCACCATGTATACCTCGTTCTGGCAGCGCTGGCCTCCTTGGGCTATTGCTACTTCCGACATCAACCTGGAGCAATAGAAGGATCTGCTGCTCCTCTCATCTGCGAGAAACTACGATGCCAGGGACTGGCTGCTAATGATTGACCCCCTTCTGCGACAAAGAGGATCAAATGTATCAACATGAAAGGCAGGTTTGCGTATTGCTGATCTTGTGCCCATTTTTCCCCTTTATCCGTGAGTGGTACAGTACGCCTTATTTATGGCTGCTATACGACCATTCCCAGTTGTAACTTGCTAATATGTCATGAAAAGGAATATGATCCACATAAAGCTAGCAATTAAGCATTATGCGATAGAATATAAATTTTGTGTCATTGGAACTCAGATATTAAAAAATAAGATGTTTTTTTTTTACGTGAAGTGATAGTTGAACGGATGTCGTTGTAGTCACTACAAATATACTGCATTATTGAGTAGTCATTAAGTGCAAGAGCGCATCTACTCACGAAAATGCTTGGGGTTATATTTGTATCAGCCACCTATGCTTCCACCTTCATGATTTAGCGAGTCCCTATAACATGATGGCATTACTGGCATGGTTCTATCATCATCCCGATATGCTATCATTATTGTTAACTTCCTTTGCTAGATGATATAATGCTTTTTCACAGAATCTAGTAATATTTATAAAGTAGAAATTGTATTTTGTAATGACACAATGTACCATGGTTAGGATCTGTGCAATCTAGGACTTGGGAGAGCATACAAACACTACTATTCCATTTCCCCATAAAGTCCCGAATTTCTTAATGTATGTAAAAAAATAAATTAGTTGGTAATCCATAGCAATTTGTGTTTTCTAGTTTGATTTTGAGGGTTTGTAAAATTCATCTCGCTAATCATGTGATGGTTTTTTGGTTATGCTTACAGAATGTATTGAAAGCTACACGCTTAAGCCAAGTTGACTTAAGCTATCTATCTTAAATTCCATGGTCCACTATTCTTTTAGATGTGTACGAGAGTTTAATTCAGAAAGAAGGAAGCTTGGCTTCTTTCATTTAATGGGCATGCTATTTGGCATGTGATTTGTATTTCCCCCATCCATCTTCTGTGTCTTCAGTTCATGTTCATCGTATACTTGTCATGTAATAGAGCATCCTGGAGTTTGTTGGACCAACAATTGCTAAATGAAACACAAATGCTCCAGTTGGAATTTAGAGCTGCTACTGTGTTGGACTCCTGGTAGTAGCTGGAACCTTTGTACCTACTGTCTTAGCATGCTTCATTTCAAACTTTGGCTTAACCCCTGATAAATAAAAAACTTAATAACTAGTTTGATTTGTAACATAACAATTTCTTTATTGTCTTAGCTTGCCGATAGTTTCAATGGTATTTCTGAGATGTACTTGATTAAAAGCTGTGTGAGCTTGTATTCTCAATGTGTGGTAGATGTGTTCACAGCTAGATGCACTTATCTTACATGGTGCATGGAATGTGAACAGGGTGACATGTTGTTTCTGAATGATGGTGATCCGTACCTGCACCTGGAACTTACGGAACCAGAAGAGGCTGATCATCTCCACCTGTGATGCTTAGGATTGTACTAAAGCTAGGTGACACATATTCTCTTGCTTGTAGTTATTTTCATGAAACATGAATAGGTGATACTAAAGTTGATCAATTTATCTATCAAATGATCATGTCTATACCTAGCTTGGTTCATTTTAGCTCTCTCCTTGTTGTACACTTTACTCGCTTAAACAAGTAACCAGATCACTCAAACACACGGTAATCAGATCTATTACATGCTTCTAGAAATGTTTTCCTTAGTGTAATTCCTTGATCTTTTCTTATTTGACATTATAATCAATCCTCTGTTTTTTGTTTTGGTAGAGCTTTGTCATAGCGTAGAGGATTTTCTTCACCAATAGATACTTTTTTAGTTGTTGGCCATTGGATTACATGAATGTTATTGATGTCGAGGGAGCAACCAATTTTTAGTCGTATAATCTCAAATCTGTCTAGAGAATACGAGTTGTTGTGTTGTTCGGTAAATATATCTTCACTTTGCTACTCCTTGATGAGCATCTATCATATTCAATTGCGACCTTTCTCAATAAATTAATCAATGTTTTCTTGTTCTCCGTGTCTTGTGCTTAAATTTCTCATGAGGTATGTGGTATGGTATTGTCACAAAATCTTTTGATGCACAAGAATATATCTACTGTGCTATCTAGGAAAGTATAGATTGAAATATTATTTCCTTTAATTGTGTGGGATTGGTTTAGAACAATGTAACATACACTTTGTCATGAGAATAGAGCTTTCTGCGTTGCAGAATATGTGTGCACATTATCATCCAGTTGTTTATTGTGCTTCTTGTTGATTCTTTTTTTGGTTGACGTTTAGAGCAGCTTGTTATTCGATTTATTTTGTCATGTTACCATAGGGGTAGTCTCTTTCTACTTCTCGGAAATTGTCTTTCTGCTAAATTAGCAGCTTCATAGATTCAAGTTTTGTTCTGTTCATGTGCTCATTGGTTCTTTCCTGTGCTGCAATTATACCCCTGCGGTAGTCTCTTTGAACCAATGAACTAATGGCCCCTATTTAAACCATGGTGATGAGATAGTTACTAAGAATTTGACAGGTAGTCTAGGCTATTAGTGGTCCTGGTGGTAGTATTTAGTACCGGTAAGCCTAAACTTGTTGTTATGTTGTTTTAAATATGACTGGTTGGTATTGTGTGGTCCTGTTATTTGATTGAAGCATGCCAGTGTAATTTCTATCCTAGTGCTGCATTGTTTGTATATTTCCCGTGTCTACTACTACTTACATGGAAGTATCGTGCCTAGAAGTGAATGTATTACTTTATAAAATACCTATCAGTATGTAGTTACCGCTATAGAGTTGTGTATGTATAGAGCTTGCTATTGTAGTCTACATTGTTCCACTTGACAACATATATACTTTGTTTACAGTGATCTGACCTTGTGTGCATGGAATTCTTTTGAAAGTGATGAGTAACCCTGTCAATGGGACTTGCTCTGTTTGTGGTACTTTTTCGAGAAGACACAAAGGACCTTTGCGTCTTATTTCATTGAAAAGATAGGGTTTTTACAAGCCTCCTAGGAGGTTACAAGGAGTCTAAGAGAGTTCTAATGGACGTCCCATGTCGTCAGCAGGGCATATCGAAGGCCTAAGGCACCGGCTTTAGCCCAAAGGGATGCTTCTTCCTTGATCTTGATCATCAGGTTATTGACAAAGGGGGGAGTGCCCTCAAACACACACTCATTTTGGTGTTTCTAGAGCATCCAAGGCATTAGCAGTGCCATCGACCCGAGACCCTTGCAGAGGTGTTTGGGCGTTGCAAGATTTGCACTCGATAGCCAGGTGAAGATGGATTCGTCGGTGCCCTGCGGCGTGCGGCAAGATAGGTGCAGCCAGGCCAAAGCATCATACCAGATTTTCTTGGTGAATGGGCATTTGATGAGCAAGTGGCGCATGGTTTTAGGCGCTTGGTCACATAGTAGGCATCGAGGATGGTTTTGCATGCCTCTTCTAGCAAGCCTGTAGGTTGTTTAACGGTGGTCTTGGAAGGCAAGCCAGTAGAGGAATTTGATGCGTGGGGGCGCCCAGGTCTTTCAGATGTGTTCCCAAGCCAGGCAAGTCATTGAGCCTTGGAATGTGGCGAGGTGGGCGGAGCGAGCGGAGTAGCTGCCATTAGATGTCCATTTCCCGATTAGCTTGTGTGCGAGGCGCTGGTTGGCTGTGCACCCTCGATTTTGTGACAGGGCATCAGGTACTGTCCAATCTCGCGCAGGCAAAGGACGTCGTGAACGTCGCGAGCCCAGTTGTGCCCGAGCAGGCCATCTGTTTCTGGTACTATTGGTGTCAAAATGCATGTTGTTATTCATCTGACGCACCTCATGTTTGTGGCAATTTTGATTTGAGATTAGGAATAGACTTTTTACCTATAAGGAGCTTTTTAAGTTCTCTACCTATATGTAATGGAAATCAGCTGTTAGCCTTTTATTCAGTTTCTATGTAGTCTGTTCCGTAAGTTTCTTGATTCTCAAATATTAACTGACAAATTGGGCATTGCTATAGTGTGAAGCTGATCTGTACTAGATCCAATTGTCAAAGTTGGGTTGCCTTTTTGTGCTTCAACACAATGCTGCATAAGATGAATTCGATCTGCATAATTGATGCCTTTGTTGCTGCCCTAAAACTGTTGCCTAACTGTTGCCTTGGAAATCGTTTCTAGTAATATCAATTTCTTGTCTTAATGGGAATTTCATACTCACTTGTACTTGTGATATTTCGGAGGTTAATCTGTTTTTGTTTGTTGTCGTTATGGACGAGCTGAGCTTCTTCAACCTGTGGTAGTCGCTGGAGTACATGGAGCGGCAGTTGGGTGTTTTGGCATTAGGGAAGGGGGGAGTTGTAGCTGATACTGATGCAGCAGCAGCAACACAGAAGAAGTGGTGTTGTAGCTCGCCTCTTCTTCGACTCCATGGTTTAGGTGAGTATCTACTTCTCCCCTTGTCTCCTCTACATGCTCTATGATAGTGCATACTTATACTGGCTTAGGAAATGTTGATTAAACGGTACGCTTAGGCTGGCATGCCTAGTATTGATTGTTGTGGTCGATAACATCATTTAGGCTTATTATGGTAGCTACAGGCTCTCTTGGTTATGGATATAATGGCTAGTATCTGTTAACTATTGGCTTGCTATGATTGAGTCTATAATATTAGGTTTGTGATCTGCAGTTGCTGGTTATTAGCATAATTTCTCTTTTTTATTTGCCAAATTAAGAGGCCATGATGGCCTTCAGCTTGAAATTATTAGTGTTTTATTTGTCAGTGATACTATACACTACTTACACAGCATCAACAATACTCATAGTTAGTCATGATATGCTAACAAATGAGAGCAAAATGTATCCCTTTGAATTTAGCATGCAGGTACTTGCAGTTTCTTGCCATGCATTTTCCGTTGCTCCTTTTGTCGCAAGGATCATGTTTGGTCTAGAAGGCTAAAATTATTTTAGCTATTGGCTGTGGTAAAATACAGAAGTTGTTGCTGTTTTCTGACTAGCTGGAAGTGCTTTCAACTTGGTGCGCTTGCGACCAATATCTATAGTGGCAGCTTATTAAACACAGTGCATTGTAGGTGGCTAATAAATTAGATGTTAATTTGTAGTTGGGTACTGGCAATGATATATAATTCTTTCATTTGTTGTATGTTGAATGAAGAGTTGACTATTGATTGATTGTTTTGTGATGGATTGATAGATTCTCTGCCCCTTTCTTCTTTTAGAATGTTCTCTAAACGATGCATGGACCAGTAGTAGAGTGGAGTGAGAATGAATTTTATATGG
This sequence comes from Lolium perenne, assembly GCF_019359855.2. Classification (NCBI taxonomy): domain Eukaryota; kingdom Viridiplantae; phylum Streptophyta; class Magnoliopsida; order Poales; family Poaceae; genus Lolium; species Lolium perenne. The sequence goes on from NC_067245.2 coordinate 183,774,687, forward strand.
TCCATATGATGAACTTGTGCACCAGGCTTTTTACCTGTAGTATTACCTATATGCATTTTAAGTTTTGAACTTTGTCTATCACTTGTCCGTTAGTCGTTTACAAGCAAGGTTTATCTGTACTAGTATCCATAGTTTCGACGGAGTTCTTTTTTTCACAACCAAAACTTCCATTCCTGATTTTTTGTTTAGCAACATAGATTCCAGCCTCATAGTTTCGTGGATAGTTTCATTGTTACCAGCACAACGTTGTAGTTTTAGGAGAGCTTAGCATGACTAATGTTTGAAGAGTATAATCAACAGTTTGCAACTAAATGATGATTTTATTTGAAAATTGAAACATATGCTCTTGGGTGTGGCTGATGGCTGCGTTTCATTTATTATCTCGTTGTGATTCCTGGATTTGCGTCTAGTAGTGCTAGTGTATAATTGTGTGAGTTGCTATATCTTGTTTTATCTATATATATTATGCCAAACTATGGTTATGATGCAACAGGTTGTAACTCCTGAGAAATGTCTGCTAAGTGGCACCTATCTTTGCATGATGGTCTTGGAGGTTCCCTCCAGTATGGTAGCTAGTTAAGTAAGTCTGGAATATTTCAATGAAGTTGTTTTCATGTAGTATAAACATTGCGTTCTTTTGATTGATAAATAGAAGAATATATAGGGGTATCTTGATTGTTGTGTTTGATTTAGAAACTAATATTCTACATGAGAGAGAATATTATTGTTGACACTAGTTGTTGTCACTTGTTCATTTACTTAGATACTACTAACAGTTGAGTGAATTAATTTCAGCTCAACCCAGATTTTGATTTAACTTGGGCTTGACCTAAGTTTGAGTTGTTATTCAATAGCTGATTTTGGTATTTGCTATCTTGTCAGTGGTTGCACTTGTTGGAGTGAACTTGAATGATCCAAGCGGTTATGCTCTATCTTGTCCATAGATTTCAAACTGGTTTTTTGCTAGTAATACTCCAACATCTCCTATGCAAGAATTTTTATCCTTGTTGATTATAATATTAGAATTTCATCATCATTGTATTTTTTATGTATGGTCCTATCTAATGATGGTAAACTACAGTTTGATAATAAGCCATAAATACATGTTTTCTGTTAGTTTGATGAAATATTAATGATAGTAGGATAATGTAAGTTTTGACTAGCCATGCATACATGTTTTCCTGTTAGTAGCATAAAAGTATACATCTTGCATGTTCTGTGATTTTGCCTGATGCTTGTTCCAAAATTGGATGCCATGTCCTAATCGTCAAGGAGGTATAGACTACTATAGTTTTTACCATATGTTTTCTAATTTCGCTATTTGTGGACTTTGTCTTGCTTCTCACGTATATGAGGTATTTTTCTTGTCTGTTGTCATGCAGGTGATGGACGGACGAGCCGCTGAGCCTTGTTCAACCAACCAATGCTAGTCGAGGGTGACACTGGAGGGGTACACTGGGCAGCAACTCTTTCATGGTGCCCCGTCGTGAAGGGAGAAGTGGATCGGAGGTGGCTAGGATGGAGGGAGCCATGGCTGCTGGATCCCTTTGGCCGGTTAGGTACTAGTGAGCTTTAGGTGGACTAATACTGTGGGTCCTCGATGCGTGGCCTGGATCATTTCATCTTAGGTTATCAGTGCTAGATCAATTGGCCTGAAGCATCTATCTTACGTTGCCAGTTAGATTATGCTAATTGTTTTGCGGATTGTGTTTGTCTCCATAGGACAAACCACATGGTCACATTTTGTGTTTCACGGTGTTGAATGGCATGAGCTAAACTGTGGTTGAATTCTAAATTTAAAATAGCACAAAAGTTGAGATTTTTCTGCAGATTATTATTTATAATCCTGAGAGAAACATCAAATTTCCTGTCAAAAATTCCTTACATTAGGTGGTCTAGTGGCCTGGCTATAAGCATTGTTCTCAGTAACTTAACTTGAATCTTCCGCATTTTCTTTGTTCCATCCGAAAATAAGTTGAAAAGGTCCATTTTCAATATTTTTCAAGGTAAATACTCAAATGAAGTTCTAGAATAAAGCGTCTAAAATCTTTCAAAAATAAGGTTGGTTTTCATGTTGACAGTGGATGTCTACCACGTAACCAGGTTTCTACGAAAATGATCAACCAATCTATGTGGAGATTATTATCGGCCTGAGGCGACTTCAGTGAGTGACACAATGCTGCAAGCAAGACCTATGCAAACGTTGACGATGACGCCTGTGTCCGCAACTCATTGGCACTTTCGCTGGCCGGAGTAATGAGGGATCCAATGGCTACTTGCATTGAGTTGTCTCTTAGGAAAAAGAGATACATTAGTCTGTGTGCATGCTTTGTAATTAAGATTACCTTTCCAGTTCCCCGTGCTACCACCAGCCAGCCCCACAATAGTGGAATCAATTGGACTGATTTTCGATGGAGAAATTAAAGGGCTCGTATGCATCATTCACCACGGGGCATTGTTTTGATTAACAAGATCCACACCCAATTCAGCGACCCGTGGGACACTTCATCTGAACCGATCCATCATATGCATCGCCTCCGGCTAGTACCTCGCACTCTGTTTCAACCTCCATTAGCTCTATATATACACGTTACTAAGCACACACCGCGTGCGGATTTCGCGTGTGACTATGACTTAGACTTTGACTTTGTCGAGGAGAGAAGAGGAGATGGAGCACTATGCCGGTCAACTTGGGCGTGAGGGCGAGGCTGGTCGATTCATCTCAATCTATTAGTCGAGCGGCGCGTCGTTCATGGTGGGCATTGCCGAGGAGCCCCCTCATCAATTGGCGCCGTCTGGGGAACTTGTTTATTCAAGGCACGTCATCGGTTGTGTCGGCTACATCTTCGTCGGCATCGTCACCACCATCGGCTCCATCGTCGTTGATCTTGGAGGGCTCGATCCATTTCGGGTCCTTCGAGTTCACCCCTCACGCCTTCGCGCCGCGTTCGGTCTTCTCAAGCCTGCACAGCGGGATGGACATGACGTTCGTAAGCGTCCACCTCAACATCAACACGGGTGGCGTCTTGCGGCTACCGGACCCGGTCACTTCGGGCCCTGCTGCAGTCACGACTTCATCGACTGTCACGTCCACCACTTCGTCACCAACCGTGGCTGATTTATCGGCCGCTACTTCAACATCCACTGCATCATCGACATCGATTACGTCGGCTTCGGCATCGCCATCATCATCATCATCATCATCATCACGCCGCACTATGTCCACCATGTCCATCAGGTATGATGACTCTGAGTCATCAGATATGACGCTGTACTACTGCCTCGATTGCGACACCAGGCACGAGCTTGGTTCGGACGCTGCTCCTTTCGTGTGTGGCATCATGTACTCGTGGGGTTCACCACAACGCATACACCAAACCCTAGAAACCTTGCCCTCCGGCGAGTTCACCACAACGAAGTCTATCGGCTGCCCCATTGTAACCCTTTTTCATCGATAAATCAAGATCAGCCAAGCAGGAGTAAGGGTTTTAGCTCATTGAGGGCACCGAACCTGGGTAAATCTCGCCTTCTGTTCGTTTGGTATCCGATGTCTCGTGCTAACATGTAGGATTCCGTCAATCCTAAGCCCCTCATGGTGGGCATTGCAGAGGAGCCCCGTCGACAATGAGCATTGTAAGCTTGCTGCCAGAGAAGAAGGATACAAGCACTCGCCTCGCCACACTGCCATCCACAGACTTCACCTACATCTGCATCAACAACTACAACACATAGGACCAAGCTGCTGGGAGAACACATAGAAGATGCAGTGAAACCGCTACCAGCTACCTAGCAACCACCGCCGAGCTCGACCAGCAACCCCGCTATCTCAAGGCGACGCCTCCAACAAGGGAGTGCCGCCGCCCAAACCGAAGATTTGAGTTTTCATCCGAGATAGGTAGGTCATGGATGAAGGGAATAGACCTCTTTGTCGCCTTCAAGAAGGAGAACAACGCCGACAACATCGTCGACGTAGTGACCGCCACCGTCGGCTAAGAGTTCCGTCCAGTCGAGAGCCCCTCTTCTGGCCGCACCCACCAACCACAAGAACAAGATCCGTGGCCAGGGAGGTGAGGCGAGCAAAGCAGGGAGGATCAACCATCTTCAACAAATGCCAGAGTCCCAACAGGGTGGCCTCCGCATCGCGCCCCCGCCCACCGCCCACACGACCGAGGGCCACGGTCAACAGCACCCAATGCTCCGCCACCCGCCGCCAGGTCTCTGCCATCTAGTGCTGCCGCCCTAGCGTCCATGGTCCCCGACCTGGGCGCAACAAGCAGCACCTCGCCTTCGGCCATCGAAGCACTGGCGAGGCCGAGCGGAGGGTGAGAGGGAGGAGGGCCACGTCGTCGAGCTACCAGATGTAGGGGGCACCCCCACCCCACCTCGTGCGGAGGCTTGCCCGCCGCACCAGGGGTCCCCGTCGCCCCCATCACTGGCTATGTCAGACTTCGCTGACAACAGTCGCAGGAGGTGGCGAGGAGAAGGAGGGAGGGTGGGGGTATATCTAACTTTTTGGTCACTTCAATACTTTCATGGTGAGTAAATAAAATTTATTCATCCGAGGGATATTTCTTGAAGGTGTTTCTCCTACATGATTTTATACTAGTAAACTACACGTGCTTTGCCACATCGGTGGACCACCTCCCGCGCCCGTGGGCCGTGGCGATGCAGTGCAAAGCACAACTGACATCGCTTCTCCTTTTAATTTTCTTCTCCCGCGCGCAGGATTTTACGTCTGCCAGCTGTCTCCACTCTCCACCACCTCCTTTTTTCCTTCCATTAAATTCAATACTTGAACCGAACCTCTTCTGAATCGTGCGTCAAATAAATCCGTCGATCGCTACATTCCCCGCGCGCTTCTTTTTTTTTCTCTCCTACTACCTCTCAACTTGCCATGTCCATGTGTATGCTCCATCAACAACAACAACAAATCGGATTTTTTTTTTATATATTAAGAATCAAGACCGCATCTACTCATAGTTGATGATCGATCGATTAATTACAGCAACGAACCAAAAGAAAACCACTTCGTTCGTTGCAAGTACAGTAATAATCATCAAACCACGTAGTACACCAAGATGGTTCTCTATTTTTTGCGATTAGATTTGATGGTTCACTTTTTTTTTTTTTTTGACTCGACGATTTCTCCGTGAGTCACCCAAACCAGTTGCGGCCGCCCAAAAAACAAGGAAAAGAGCAAGTCGCCATAGTCCTTTCTAATTTTCTTCTCTCCCGCACGACTATCTCACATATATAAGAGCGCGCTGTCCCGCGCCCGCGCTATAAAAACCACCGATTATGCGGTGCGTGGAGATGAAATCGGTCCTCCAGCAGTGCGCTATCCGCGGCGGCGTTGCAAATTTTTTTGTGCGCGCGGCGGCTTGCACTATCCGGGGCGCCATATGTGACGCGTCGGCTGCAACGCGCGACATCTGTTCGGACGCACGCGAATATACAACAGCTGGAAATTTCACCCCGCACCCTCCATTTCCCCACCCACGCAGCCGTCGCATGATTCCACCGGCGCCGGTCGATTCCTCCGCCGGCCCCACTCTAGCTCGGCACCGCGTCGTAGATCCGCCTCGTCCGCGCCTCCTCCCGGCAATTTCGGCCGCTCCGCCGCGCTGTACCGAGGCGGCGCCGCCACCGACGGGCACAAGATCGGCGCTTCCGACGGCACTTCGCCCCCCCGCGCCTCCTCCTCTTCGTACCGGCGCGCTCGAGCGGCGTCCATGTCGTCGTCGTCGAGCCTACTTTCAACATATGGCGCAGCCAAGATGCTCGCAACGTATGCGCCTCCACCGGCCGCCATCATTTTATAGATTTTTTTGCTACTAGCTAGTTGTTGTGAAGTCATTTCATATGTATATTTGTAGAGTTCATCATACGATTCATCAAACGACGAGTACGACATAGAGGAAGAAGAGAACATATCCATACTACTAGCATACCGCGTCGTCAAGAAGCCAAAAATAGGTGGTTCGGTGTTCGGTAGACAGAAGTTGATGCAGTCGTATTTCAATGAGAATCCGATATTTTCCGAAATCTATTTTCCGATGAGCATCAACTTGTTCAAGCATATCACAACGAAGGTGACCAAGTATGATTGGTTCTTTGAGCAACGGAGAAATGCCGTCGGAGAATTTAGTCATAGCACATATCAAAAGGTGACCGCCGATTGACCAAACTCTAACTTTACGGACCTTCCGTAGCGCTGAGCGAAAACTCCGAGATCCCCACCCTCTGCCACCGTTGGAGCGGCTAGCAGAGGAGGCAGGGACCCATCGATTCTCGGACGTAGACGGCGAGAACGAGGCAAATGGGTGGCGACGGCTGCTAGGGTTTACACCCTACCTGCCGCCTCTCTTTTCTTTCACGGGAGAGGGTTATAGGATAACATGTACTGACATGTCCAACTTGACTCCATCGATCGCATCATTTCTAATTTCCTCTGTTTTCGCTCACTAGGGTGGGCGCACGTATGCATGCATGCTTTCAGTAACCTCGTACATGAATTAAATGGATCTACTATCTTTTCTTGGAGATTAAATGGATCGGTCTATCCATCCATAGCTAGTACTTCTTTTTGGCAATGTATAACTCGTAATTAATTTATTTCAAGTGCGCGTGCACTAGGACAAATTAGTAGTACTCTTTCGTTTTTCATTCGTTTTTGAAACCAGACTTGGACCTAATAATAAATCTGATTTTTTAAAGAAATAATCAAGACATCTACTACGCAGTAATAATAATTGATGATCGATTAGAGCAAACAACCAAAAACGCGCGCGGTTCGTTCGCCTATCCATCAGCTGCACCATGCGTTCTCTCGCCGCGAATACCATGCGTATATATATACTCCACCATCCTTGCCGTGATCATGAAAACCATCTAAGCACGTACAATTACCCAGCCAGATGAATTTTTCTTTCATTTTCTAGTTTTCTTTTGAAAACTCTGCCATCTAGCGTCTAGTCTGGCCCTCAAGACATACTATAAGGACTTCAAACTTTGTATATATTTGAGATTATTATCAATCTATCACATATATCCGCAATTTAAGATTGCTTACGCTATATTACTTTCTTGCTTGTTCTTCACTTGCATGTAGGAAAAGTTTTTTTTTGATAGGTTGATCGTGCCCGTTGGCTTCGTCGATAACATACATCGTGGAGTTGGTTCGGCGATTGATGTGCATACCAGCCAACGGATCGTGAGGGTGGAGTCCTCCAAAAATCTTAGTTGTCCACTCTAACGAAAGACCAGGAACCCTAGAACGCATCACCTTCTTTCCCATCACTTCATCTAGCTCAAAAGTTGTTAGACAGTGTATTTACATATATGTCCCTGTATTGTAATCTGATGTAATCTCTTCAATCTATAAATATACAACACCAGCCACGTACGTTGTGCTGATTCTCTCCAACCTTTCCTATTCTAGGGTTAGGTTTTACATGGTATCAGAGCACGCGTGCGCCGCCGCCGCCGATCCAATCTGGTAGCCGCCGCCGCCGCGTTCATGTCTTCCGCTAGCTCCACTGACGCCACCACCGGTGTTCTCCAACAAAGCACCGTTGGGGCGCTCACCATGGCCACCGACGGGACTCTGTCTCCGCCGTCCACCATCGGCGCTCTCTCCTCGTCGACTACTGGCGCGATCTCCGCGCCGTCTAGCCTTGGGGCTCTCTCTGCCTCGACTATCAGCGCATCTACGCTGTCCTCCATGGGTACCCTTCCCGCCGGGAGCATGTTCTCCTCGGCAGGCTTCGGGGGTGCTTCGTCGTCAACTACCGCCGTCGCGGCGCCGTTCCACTTCGGCAACCTCCTGACGGTCAAGCTCGGCAGCGACAACTACCTGCTGTGGCGTTCTGCCATCCTCCCGCTGCTGCGATCTCACTTCTTGATGGGGTACGTAGATGGGACGTACCCGTGCCCGCCGGAGCGTGTCCTTGTACAGTTCGAGGGGCGCCCCGCAGCGATCCCCAATCCCGAGCACCGGGCCTGGGTGATGCAAGACCAGGCGCTTCTGTCAGGGATCAACTCCTCCCTGACTCCTGCCGTTGGTGGCCTGGTGATGTTTGCCGCCACGGCGCAGGAGGCCTGGGTGACTCTCCGTGACTCCTTCGATACCCACTTCAGTGCGCAATCCGTGCATATCCGTGGGCAACTGCAGAAGATGGAGAAGCAAACCTCGTCGATCACGACGTACTTCAACAAGATCAAGGCCCTGTCGGACTCTCTCACTGCAATGGGCCAGCCTCTAGCTCAGGAGGACTTCGTCGCCTATGTTCTCAATGGGCTTGACGAGGATTACGACAATCTGGCCGAGAACATCAATGGCCGCGAGACACCGATCTCCACACGTGAACTCCACGCTCGCCTGCTGTCCACCGAGCAGCGTGTCGAGAGCCACCGTGCAGCCGCTCTCCAAAGTGGCGCCTCGGCGAATGCCGCGTACCGTGGCGGTGGCCGTGGTACGCCTCGCCCACAGACGGGTGGCAGCGGGGGGGGGGGGGGGGGCTACTCCAAGCCCAACTACCCTCCCGCTGGCAACTTTGGTGGTGGCCGTGGGACGCCGCCGCCCTCTGGTTTCGGTGGTGGCCGTGGTGCGCCGTCGCCCTCTAATCTGCCCTACTCCAACAACTCCTCCGGTTCCAACAACGGAGGGGGCGGGGGTGGAGGCGGGCGCCGCTGGAATACATCCGATGGGAATCGTCCACTGTGCCAGCTTTGCAACACGCTTGGTCACATCGCGGCGCGTTGCTGGAAGCGCTTTGACAAGGACTTCCTCGGTGTAGGCAATGATGGCGCCAATCTGGAGCGCCAAGTATCGATGGTAACGCATGGCAATCACCACCAGGCTGCATACACTCCATCCTATCCTGTTGATCCAGTTTGGTACATGGATACTGGCGCCACTGATCATCTTACTGGCGAGCTGGACAAGCTTGGCGTCAAGGAACCGTATCACGGGAAGGACCATGTGCACACCGCAAATGGTCAAGGTATGCGCATATCTCATATTGGTCAATCTACTCTTTCCACCAACACTGCCACCCCGCTTTGTCTCAAAGATATTCTAGTCTGTCCTCAAGTCACTAAGAACCTTTTATCTGCTCATAAACTTGCTCTTGACAATAACGTCTTTGTTGAAATTCATCTGTTTGATCTTTTTGTGAAGGACCGAGATACGAGGGAAATCATTCTTAGTGGTCGGAGTCATGGTGCCCTCTATCCAGTTGGTGGCCGAGGGCCCCCGGTCAGGCAAGCTTTCACCAGCATCCGAGTGTCTTCGTCCAACTGGCACTGTCGTCTAGGACATCCAGCGTCTCCAGTGGTTGAGCATGTTCTTCGTCGCCACGCCCTACCTATTGAGTCTAGTAATAAAAACTCCTTAGTGTGTGATGCCTGTCAGCAAGGCAAAAGTCATCAGTTACCTTTTTCATCCTCCACTCGTGTAATAAAAGCTCCTTTAGAGCTTATCTTCACAGATGTCTGGGGCCCTGCCCAAACTTCCATTAGTGGTCATTCTTATTATGTGAGCTTTATTGATGCTTTTAGTAAATTCACATGGCTTTATTTGCTTAAGCGCAAGTCTGATGTTTTTAATGTCTTCTTGCAATTTCAAACACATGTTGAGCGTCTACTTAGCCACAAAATCATTCATGTTCAATCGGATTGGGGAGGCGAATATCGTAATCTCAATACTTTCTTTAATAATCTTGGCATTGATCATCGTGTTGCGTGTCCCCATACTCATCAACAAAATGGGGCTGCTGAGCGCAAACACCGCCACATTGTAGAAACTAGACTTACTCTACTTGCACATGCCTCCTTGCCGTTTCACTTCTGGAGTGACGCGTTTCATACGGCATGTTTTCTTATCAATCGACTTCCTACTCGTGTTCTTGACATGAAAACTCCATTGGAAGTACTCTTGCATGAAACCCCAGACTACACATTTTTCAAGGTTTTTGGTTGTGCATGTTGGCCCCATCTCAGACCTTACAACAGCCGCAAACTTGAATTTCGTTCTAAGAAGTGTGTCTTTCTTGGTTATAGCTCCTTACATAAAGGCTACAAATGTTTGCATGTCCCGTCCAATAGAGTCTATATTTCTCGCGATGTCATATTCGATGAGAATGTTTTCCCCTTTGCACATATGCCTTCTACCAATACATCTGTTGACCCCACTTCTACACCAGTTTCCATTGACCAATTTGCAGATATTGCGTATTCTCCTTCCTTGCTTCCTAACCATGGTGCAGGAACCGCTCGAGGAGCTCGGCTGGAGCTTCTGGATCAGCCGTCCACGCCCCCTGATGATCACGTCGATCATGTTGACAGTGCGGACCCCAGCCCCATGCAGCTCCATGCACGGGCTGGCTCTTCCCCGCCCGATCTGCCTGGTGGCAGCCCCGCCACTTCGGCCCGCGCCTCGTCTCCGGGTCCGTCTGCTTCGCCCCCGGCGGCAGATGCCCCTGCGTCGCCACTCTCGGCTGGCCCATCCTCGCCTGGGCCGGCCCAGGTGTCTCCTGCTGCACCTCCTGACGCCGACGCGACGACAAGCGGGCGTTCGCTGCCGTCTCAGCAGCCGTCTGTACCACCGCGGCCAGTCACTCGCAGCCGCACCGGCCACTCTCGGCCCAAGGTCTGGACAGATGGGTCCGTTGCCTGGCTGACGGCGTGTTCTGCTCATGGTATCTCCGATCCGTCTTCTGAGCCGACTTCTCATCACGATGCTATGCGTATACCGCACTGGCGTGAGGCGATGGAGACTGAATATCAGGCCCTTCTTCGCAATGAGACCCGGCGGCTGGTTCCTCCTCGTCCAGGTATCAATGTCATTGACTCTAAGTGGGTCTTCAAGATCAAGCGTCACTCCGACGGGTCCATTGAGCGCTACAAAGCGCGCCTGGTTGCCAAGGGATTCAAACAGCGGTATGGACTGGACTATGAAGATACTTTCAGCCCTGTCATTAAGCCCACCACTATTCGCCTTCTGCTCTCTCTTGCAGTCTCGCGTAGTTGGCATCTTCGGCAACTTGATGTTCAGAATGCATTCCTCCATGGTGTTCTTGAGGAGGAGGTCTACATGCATCAGCCGCCTGGGTTTGTTGATTCAGCTCATCCTCAGCATCTCTGTCGTTTGGTCAAAGCTCTCTATGGGCTTAAACAGGCGCCCCGTGCCTGGCATGCTCGCCTTGGGAGTGTTCTTCGGGATCATGGCTTTGTTCCTTCCAGTGCCGACACCTCCCTCTTTATGCTTCGTCGTCCGGATATCACCATGTATCTCTTGGTCTATGTCGACGACATCATTGTGGTGAGCTCTTCGCCTTCTGCGGTTGGTCGTCTTGTTCATGGTTTACAGTCTGCGTTTGCGGTGAAGGATTTGGGCTCTCTTCGCTTTTTTCTGGGGATAGAGGTTTCTGATGTCTCTCAGGGTCTCGCTCTTACTCAGAAGAAGTATGCTCTTGATATTCTTCGCCGTGCTGGTATGCTTGAGTGCAAGTCAGCCTCTACTCCTATGACTGTGACTGACTGTTTGTCTACTGCTGATGGGGATCTCTTGACATCTGATGAGGCTACTACCTATCGCAGCATTGTTGGTGGTTTGCAGTATTTACTAGTCACACGGCCTGATATCTCGTTTGCAGTTAATAAAGTGTGTCAGTATATGCAGACTCCTCGTCAACCTCACTGGTCTGCTGTGAAGCGTATTCTTCGCTACATCAGCTCTACCATCTCACATGGGATTCATCTTCGGCGCTCCTCTTCTAGTCTTTTGTCAGCATTCTCTGATGCAGACTGGGCTGGGGACTCTGATGACAGGCGATCCACGGGGGGACATGCCATCTTCTATGGGCCTAACTTGATCGCCTGGAGTGCACGGAAACAAGCTACAGTGTCGCGTTCTAGTACGGAGTCTGAGTACAAGGCTCTTGCTAATGCCACTGCTGAGTTGATTTGGGTACAGTCGTTGCTTCAGGAGCTAGGAGTACCACAGGCTCGTCCACCGATTCTATGGTGTGACAGTATTGGAGCTACGTACTTATCATCTAACCCTGTGTTTCATGCTCGGACTAAGCATATTGAGGTTGATCATCATTTTGTACGAGAGAGAGTTGCACAGAAGCTTCTACATATCAAGTTCATCTCATCTAAAGATCAACTTGCGGACATCTTCACCAAGCCGTTGCCTTTGCCACAGTTCTCGGCCTGCCGGCGCAATCTCAGCCTTCTTGATACGGCTAAGATTGAGGGAGGGTGTTAGACAGTGTATTTACATATATGTCCCTGTATTGTAATCTGATGTAATCTCTTCAATCTATAAATATACAACACCAGCCACGTACGTTGTGCTGATTCTCTCCAACCTTTCCTATTCTAGGGTTAGGTTTTACAAAAGTGAATCTTCTTTACCAAAGCTAGATCATTCATCCATTTAGAGATTAATTTAGTTAGCTACACAAGTTGGCATCAGCTTTTCCCATCCAGCTCACACTGGAAATAACATGATCAATATATATTGGTATTGTGCATATATAAAACCAAAACTCGTCGATCTAAAATTTATGCAACTCGTTTTACATGTATATCACCTAATCAGACCCCAGGTGGTGGTACACGTTAACATATCATATAGAAGGCGTTGTACGAGAGTCTGTCCGTGCATGTGTATTTTTGCCAATTGATTTGAGGTCGCTATTTCCTGCTATTAAATGCTTAGTTCCTGTCATTACATGTGCATCATCTCAGATGGGTATGCCTATAGTTCAGGTGAGCGCACGACTCTGAGATGGATAATACCTTTTACTTCTTTTTTTTTTGAGAAATAATACCTTTTACTTCATGTGTAAAAGAAGGAGGTGGTTAGGCTAAAGATTAGGTGGGTCTTGCCAATGGTGGAGCGAAGCACTAACGACTCTCTGAAGGAGGGTACGTATGTTTGGATGTTGACGGTCAACTGATTTTGGGTAGGAGGTTTCTAAGCTAGCTATATTATTAGATGGTAGGGAGAGAGGCTTTAATCGATAAGCAAGAAATGTGGCATATATATTACTGTATGTCACATTCCTTTTGATAATCTTGGTTCTCTCATCGGTAAACGGGTAGTATACAACTCTAATGCATGCTATTTACTATTTACCACCAACATTATATGGCCAAAGAGCTATATAATCATCGTGTCGAGAAAGATGCATGGATGTGGCATATTGGGAAACGCCGATCGAGATCCGTCCGGTCGCAATACTCTTGGTACGCAAGGTGGAGGGGAGCTACACTATTTTGAACGTAGACTCCGCGATGATAGCGCACAACAACATTGGCGGCGATGGAGGTTCACCGAGATGAAGGCGTTGGTGGACATGACCATGTCGATGCCTCCGGCAAAGGAAATGATGGTATTGACGACGTCTTCGACTAGGCTTGGATATTCTTCACATCGGCGACCACAACAACCTTAGGTGTCGGAGTCGGTCATTCCTATACTCCTTCACCGGGCCCGGTGATAACCATGACTGATCTCACTAAGTTATCAATTTCTAACAATCAATTAATTAACTCGTACTCAAATTAATACCTAGATAATCTAAGATATATTAATAGGTGTATATGATGACTCCTTGTTACCTATTTTGTATTTGTAATATTTGATTAAAATGGTTGCTACGTTTTATAAAAATTGCGATGATAACACAGGCAGGGAAACTTTATTTTTGCGGGCGAGGCAGGTAAAGTTAGTGTTGAACAACTATTAATTATGGTGAATTTTCATCCTTTGTAATGGAGTACTGGCCGCATTTCTGCGGCCGAGCCTCACGTCCGCGACCATCCCGGCGGTACGCGGGGTGGAGGGTAATGATCGAGTATATATCATTTTGTAGAATTGAAGATTGGTTTTTAGATTTGTGCCCAGTTGTTTTGATATGTTGTTGAAAAGCCAAAATATATGCATACAAAAAAACGCACATGCATATAATCATGGCAGATTGACTTTTCTTTTTCTGAGAGAGAGAGTAGATGGAACTTTTTACGTAAGTACTCCGTACATGCATAGATTCAACAAGCTAGCAGCTCCTTCACGTGTATACTAGTATGTGCAAGCTTGCCTTGCCTTGATCGAGTCATATTAATGGCGTCGTATTGGTACTAACTACCATATTGATCAAACCGAGGAGTCGAGGAGTAATTTCGATCTGAGGAGAGGATCAGACGACTCTCCTATCTCCAGCCAATTAATCGCGTAAAAAATAGAATCACGCGAACCTCCTCGACTTCGGCCATGGCTCCCGAAGATCCAGCGGCACCCACCCCAATCCCCTTTTTCCCCAATCCAAGCTCTTACCTCGCAAAGGGCGGCCGGCCGACGGCAAGCCTTACAAGCGGCAAAGGACGGCTACCGACGGCAAGCCTTCCAAGCGGCAAAGGACGGCTACCGAGATCTTCAAGGCATGCCATCATCTTCCCCCACCTACTGCTCTTGCAGGAACCCCTAGCATCGGGCCTGCCGGCCGGCCTCGCGTCACTGCGGTTGTGTGTGCGTGGGGGAAGACAATCGATGGTGAAGGTGCAGTCATGGAGGAACTCGTGGCGGCGAGGCGGAAGTTGGCGCTGTCCATGGAGTCGTTCAAGACCACGATTGACGAATCCCAGAGTTTTCTCAGGGAACTCGTCAACAGCTACACCAAAGGCATACGAGGGGCGACGCCCGCCAAGTTGATGTTGTTTGGCTTTGGCCTCGACATTGGCGACGTTGAGGTTGTGGCCGCATCTCTGCCGCCGAGCCTCACATCCACGACCATCCTGGTTCTTGCTGGGGTCTTGATCACCGCCCTCAAGCCGGAAGCGTTGACGCCCACCACCTGTTCGACACAGGTCCTGGCCAGCATCGTCAATGCCATGAGTGCCAAGCTGAACCACTGTACAGTTCCTGCACTCACGTCAAGTGGCATACAAGAGGTTGTGAACCCTTGGGTGCAACATAAGGCATCATTCATTCCTGCACATGAGGTGCTCGGGGAAATATTCGTGCAGACCGGCACTGTTGTTATTGTTGCTAGAAGCATTGGCGACTCAGCAACACGAACCAGGCGTGAACCAGTCCAGGTCCAGCTGCACAAAGGCATCAAATACAACCATGTTCGTGACTCTCCGTGACTATGGGTGAGCACAACCTCGTTCTGGCAGCGCTGGCCTCCTTGGGCTATTGGTACTTCCGACATCAATCTGGAGCAATAGAAGGATCTGCTACTCCTCTCATCTGCGAGCAACTACGATGCCAGGGACTGGCTGCTAATGATTGACCCCCTTCCACGACAAAGAGGATCAAACGTATCAACATGAAAGGCAGGTTTGCGTATTGCTGATCTTGTGCCCATTTTCCCCCTTTATCCGTGCGTGGTACAGTACGCCTTATTTATGGCTGCTATACGACTATTCCCAGTTGTAACTTGCTAATATGTCATGAAAAGGAATATGATCCACATAAAGCTAGCAATTAAGCATTATGCGATAGAATATAAATTTTATGTCATTGGAACTTAGATATTAAAAAATAAGATGTTTTTTTACGTGAAGTGATAGTTGAACGGATGTCGTTGTAGTCACTACAAATATACTGAATTATTGAGTAGTCATTAAGTGCAAGGGCGCATCTACTCACGAAAATGCTTGGGGTTATATTTGTATCAGCCACCTATGCTTCCACCTTCATGATTTAGCGAGTCCCTATAACATGATGGCGTAACTGGCATGGTTCTATCATCTTCCCGATATGCTGTCATTATTGTTAACTTCCTTTGCTAGATGATATAATGCTTTTTCACAGAATCTAGTAATATTTTAAAGTAGAAATTGTATTTTGTAATGACACAATGTACCATGGTTAGGATCTGTGCAATCTAGGACTTGAGAGAGCATACGAACACTACTATTCCATTTCCCCATAAAGTCCAGAATTTCTTAATGTATGTAAGAAAATAAATTAGTTGGTAATCCATAACATTTTGTGTTTTCCAGTTTGATTTTGAGGGTTTGTAAAATTCATCTCGCTAATCATGCGATGGTTTTTTTTTGTTATACTTACAGAATGTATTGAAAGCTACACACTTAAGCCAAGTTGAGTTAAGCTATCTATCTTAAATTCCATGGTCCACTATTCTTTTAGATGTGTACGAGAGTTTAATTTAGAAAGAAGGAAGCTTGGTTTCTTTCATTTAATGGGCATGCTATTTGGCATGTGATTTGTATTTCCCCCATCCATCTTCTGTGTCTTCAGTTCATGTTCATCGTATACTTGTCATGTAATAGAGTATCCTGGAGTTTGTTGGACCAACAATTGCTAAATGAAACACAAATGCTCCAGTTGGAATTTAGAGCTGCTACTGTGTTGGACTCCTGGTAGTAGCTGGAACCTTTGTACCTACTGTCGTAGCATGCTTCATTTCAAACTTTGGCTTAACCCATGATAAATAAAAAACTTAATAACTAGTTTGATTTGTAACATAAAAATTTCTTTATTGTCTTAGCTTGACGATAGTTTCAATGGTATTTCTGAGACGTACTTGATTAAAAGTTGTGTGAGCTTGTATTCTCAATGTGTGGTAGATGAGTTCACAGCTAGATGCACTTATCTTACATGGTGCATGGAATGTGAACAGGGCAACATGTGTTTCTGAATGATGGCTATCCGTACCTGCACCTGGAACTTACGGAACCAGAAGAGGCTGATCATCTCCACCTGTGATGCTTAGGATTGTACTGAAGCTAGGTGACACATGTTCTCTTGCTTGTAGTTATTTTCATGAAACATGAATAGATGGTACTAAACTTGATCAATTTATCTGTCAAATGATCATGTCTATACCTAGCTTGGTTCATTTTAGCTCTCTCCTTGTTGTACACTTTACTCGATTTAAACAAGTAACCAGATCACTCAAACACACGGTAATCAGATCTATTACATGCTTCTCGAAATGTTTTCCTTAGCGTAATTCCTTGATCTTTTCTTATTTGACATTATAATCAATCCTCTGTTTTTTGTTTTGGTAGAGCTTTGTCAAAGCATAGAGGATTTTCTGCACCAATAGTTACTTTTTTAGTTGTTGGCCATTGGATTACATGAATGTTATTGATGTCGAGGGAGCAAGCAATTTTTAGTCGTATGACCTCAAATCTGTCTGGAGAATACGAGTTGTTGTGTTGTTCGGTAAATATATCTTCACTTTGCTACTCCTTGATGAGCATCTATCATATTCAATTGCGACCTTTCTCAATAAATTAATCAATGTTTTCTTGTTCTCTGTGTCTTGTGCTTAAATTTCTCATGACGTATGTGGTATGGTATTGTCACAAAATCTTTTCATGCACAAGAATATATTTCTATTGTGCTATCTAGGAAAGTATAGATTGAAATATTATTTCCTTTAATTGTATGGGATTGGTTTAGAACAATGTAACATACACTTTGTCACAAGAATAGAGCTTTCTGCGTTGCGAGAATATGTGTGCACATTATCATCCAGTTGTTTATTGTGCTTCTTGTTGATTCTTTTTTGGTTGACGTTCGAGAAGATTGTTATTCGATTTATTTTGTCATGTTACCATAGGGTTAGTCTCTTTCTGCCCCTCGGAAATTGACTTTCTGCTAAATTAGCAGCTTCCTCGATTCACCTTTTTTGTTCATGTGCTCATTGATTCCTTCTGTGCTGCAATTATACCCCCGTGGTAGTCTCTTTGTACCAATGAACTGATGGCCCCTATTTAAACCATGGTGATGAGTTAGTTACTAAGAATTTGACAGTAGTTTAGGCTATTAGTGGTCCTGGTGGTAGTATTTAGTACCGGTAAGCCTTAACTTGTTGTTATGTTGTTTTAAATATGACTGGTTGGTATTGTGTGGTCCTGTTATTTGAGAGCATGCCAGTGTAATTTCCATCCTAGTGCTGCATTGTTTGTATATTTCCCGTGTCTATTACTACTTACATGGAAGTATCGTGCCTAGAAGTGAATGTATTATACTTTATAAAATACCTATCAGTATGTAGTTACCGCTATAGAGTTGTGTATGTATAGAGCTTGCTATTGTAGTCTACATTGTTCCACTTGACAACATATATACTTTGTTTACACTGATCGACCTTGTGTGCATGGAATTCTTTTGGAAGTGATGAGTAACCTTGTCAATGGGACTTGCTCTTTTTACGGTACTTTTTCGAGAAGACGCAAAGGACCTTTGCGTCTTATTTCATTGAAAAGATAGGGTTTTTACAAGCCTCCTAGGAGGTGGGTTACAAAGGAGTCTAAGAGAATTCTAATGGACGTCCCATGTCGTCGGCAGGGCATATCGAAGGCCTAAGGCACCGGCTTTAGCCCAAAGGGACACTTCTTCCTTGATCTTGATCATCGGTTATTGATAAAGGGGAGTGCCCTCAAAACACACACTCATTTTGGTGTTTCTAGAGCATCCAAGGCATTAGCAGTGCCGTCGACCCGAGACCCTTGCAGAGGTGTTTGGGCGTTGCAAGATTTGCACTCGATAGCCAGGTGAAGATGGATTCGTCGGTGCCCTGCGGCGGCAAGATAGGCGCAGCCAGGCCAAAGCATCATACCAGATTTGCTTGGTGAATGGGCATTTGATGAGCAAGTGGCGCATGGTTTTAGGCGCTTGGTCACATAGTAGGCATCGAGGATGGTGTTGCAGGCCTCTTCTAGCAAGCCTGTAGGTTGTTTAACAGTGGTCTTGGAAGGCAAGCTAGTGGAGGAATTTGACGCGTGGGGGCACCCAGGTCTTTCAGATGTGTTCCCAAGCCGGGCAAGTCATTGAGCCTTGGAATGTGGAGAGGTGGGCGGAGCGGCGGAGTAGCTGCCATTAGATGTCCATTTCCAGATTAGCTTGTGTGCGGGCGCTGGTTAGGCTGTGCGCCCTCGATTTTGTGACATGGCATCAGGTACTGTCCAATCTCGCGCAGGCAAAGGATATCGTGAACGTCGCGAGCCCAGTTGTGCCCGAACAGGCCATCTGTTTCTGGTACTATTGGTGTCAAAATGCATGTTGTTATGCATCTGACGCACCTCATGTTTGTTGATTTGAGATTAGGAATAGACTTTATACCTATAAGGAGCTTTTTAAGTTCTCTACCTATATGTAATGGAAATCAGCTATTAGCCTTTTATTCAGTTTCTATGTAGTACATTCCGTCGGTTTCTTGATTCTCAAATATTAAGCTGAACAAATTGGGCATTGCTATAGTGTGGAGCTGATCTGGGCTAGATCCAAGTGTCAAAGTTGGGTTGCCTTTTTGTGCTTCAACACAATGCTGCATAAGATGAATTCGATCTGCATAATTGATGCCTCTGTTGCTGCCCTAAAACTGTTGCCTAATTGTTGCCTTGGAAATCGTTTCTAGCAATATTAATTTCTTGTCTTAATGAGAATTTCATACTCACTTGTACTTGTGATATTTTGGAGGTTAATCTGTTTTTGTTTGTTGTCGTTATGGACGAGCTGAGCTTCTTCAACCTTGTGGTAGTCGCTGGAGTACATGGAGCAGCGGTTGGGTGTTGTGGCATTAGAGAAGGGGGGGAGTTGTAGCTGATACTGATGCAGCAGCAGCAACACAGAAGAAGTGGAGCTGTAGCTCGCCTCTTCTTCGACTCCATGGTTTAGGTGAGTATCTACTTCTCCCATTGTCTCCTCTACATGCTCTATGATAGTGCATATTTATACTGGCTTAGGAAAAGTTGATTAAACGGTACGCCTAGGCTGGTATGCCTAGTATTGATTGTTGTGGTCGATGACATCATTTAGGTTTATTATGGTAGCTACAGGCTCTCTTGGTTATGGATATAATGGCTAGTATCTGTTAAATATTGACTTGCTATGATTGAGTCTATAATATTAGGTTTGTGATCTGCAGTTGCTGGTTATTAGCATAATTTCTCTTTTTTATTTGCCAAATTAAGAGGCCATGATGGCCTTCACTGCTTGAAATTATTAGTGTTTTATTTGTCGTTGATACTATACACTACTTACACAACATCAACAATACTCATAGTTAGTCATGATATGCTAACAAATGAGAGCAAAATGTATCTCTTTGAATTTCTGATAGCATGCAGGTACTTGCAGTTTCTTGCCATGCATTTTCCGTTGCTCCTTTTGTCGCAAGGATCATGTTTGGTCTAGAAGGCTAAAATTATTTTAGCTATTGGCCGTGGTAAAATACAGAAGCTGTAACTATTTTCTGACTAGCTGGAAGTGCTTTCAACTTGGTGCGCTTGCGACCAATATCTATAGTGGCAGCTTATTGAACACATTGCATTGAAGGTGGCTAATAAATTAGATGTTACTTTGTAGTTGCGTACTGACCAATAGAGAAGACATGCCATGATATATAATTCTTTCATTTGTTGTATGTTGAATGAAGAGTTGACTATTAATTGATTGTTTTGTGATGGATTGATAGATTCTCTGCCCCTTTCTTCTTTTAGAATGTCTCTAAGCTATGCATGGACCAGTAGTAGAGTGGAGTGAGAATGACTTTTATATGGTCCATATGATGAACTTGTGCACCAGGCTTATTACCTGTAGTATTACCTATATGCATTTGAAGTTTTGAACTCTGTCTATCACTTGTCCGTTAGTCGTTTAGAAACATGGTTTATCTGTACTAGTATCCATAGTTTTGACGGAGTTCTTTTTTTTCACAACCAAAACTTCCATTCCTGATTTTTTGTTTAGCAACATAGATTCCAGCCTCATAGTTTCGTGGATAGTTTCATTGTTACCAGCGCAACGTTTTAGTTGTAGGAGAGCTTAGCATGACTAATGTTTGGAGAGTATAATCAACAGTTTGCAACTAAATGATGATTTTATTTGAAAATTGAAACATATGCTCTTGGGTGTGGCTGATGGCTGCGTATCATTTATTTTCTCGTGGTGATTCCTGGATTTGCGTCTAGTAGTGCTAGTGTATAATTGTGTGAGTTGCTATATCTTGTTTTATCTATATATATTATGCCAAACTATGGTTATGATGCAACAGGTTGTACCTCCTTAGAAATGTCTGCTAAGTGGCACCTATCTTTGCATGATGGTCTTGGAGGTGCCCTCCAGTATGGTAGCTAGTTAAGTAATTCTGGAATATTTCAATGAAGTTGTTTTCCTGTAGTATAAACGTTGCCTTCTTTTGATTGATAAATAGAAGAATATATAGGGGTATCTTGATTGTTGTGTTTGATTTAGAAACTAATATTCTACGCAGAGAGAATATTATTGTTGACACTAGTTGTTGTCACTTGTTCATTTACTTAGATACTACTAACAATTGAGTGAATTAGTTTCAGCTCAACCCAGATTTTGATTTAACTTGGGCTTGACCTAAGTTTGAGTTGTTATTCAATAGCTGATTTTGGTATTTGCTATCTTGTCAGTGGTTGCACTTGTTGGAGCTAAACTGGACTTGAATGATCCAAGCGGTTATGCTCTATCTTGTCCGTAGATTTCAAACTGTTTTTTTGCTAGTAATACTCCAACATCTCCTATGCAAGAATTTTTATCCTTGTTGATTACAATATTAGAATTTCACCATCATTGTATTTTTTATGTATGGTCCCTTCTAATGATGGTAAACTACAGTTTGATAATAAGCCATAAATACATGTTTTCCTGTTAGTTTGATGAAGTATTAGTGATAGTAGGATAATGTAAGTTTTGACTAGCCATGCATACATGTTTTCCTGTTAGTAGCATAAAAGTACACATCTTGCATGTTCTGTGATTTTGCCTGATGCTTGTTCCAAAATTGGATGCCATGTCCTAATCGTCAAGGACAAGGAGGTATAGACACGTGTCTTGTATCGGCTTGATTTGAAGGCAAGCTGGTCTTGGTGAGTGCGTCGTCTGCTTGTATCAGTGGTGGGTTTGAGTGGGCTTAGTCCCGTGGTGTCTTGTTGTATGGTTTTCGCCCGGTTTTCTCCTAAAAACGGTGCACTTTCTCCTTAATTAATGGTTGAGGCAAAGCTTTTGCCTCCGTTTCAAAAAAAAGGAGGTATAGACTACTATAGTTTTTACCATATGTTTTCTAATTTCGTATTTGTGGACTTTGTCTCTCTTCTCACGTATATGACGTATTTTTCTTGTCTGTTGTCATGCAGGTGACGTACGAGCCGCCGAGCCTTGTTCAACCAACCAATGCTAGTCGAGGGTGACACTGGAGGGGTACACTGGGCATCAACTCTTTCATGGCGCCCAGTCGTGAAGGGAGAAGTGGATCGGAGGTGGCTAGGATGGAGTGGGCCATGGCCGCTGGCTCCCTTTGGCCGGTTAGGTACTGGTGAGCTTTAGGTGGACTAATACTGTTGGTCCTCCTTATCTCTTTGCTCCAGGCGATAAGGCAGGCGACCGGGAAGGTTCTCGTTCCTCGCTCCGCCGCGGCCAAGTCTGGCGGTTCCCTCGCCCTCCGCCGGCCACTTCGGCGGCGGGAGGGTGGGGGAACCCTGGTGCTTCGGTCTCGGCGTGTAGATAGTAGGAATGTGTCGGGCGCCGCGGCTCGGATGGGGACGATGGTGGCGCGTCGGCGAATAAGGTGGCCTCGATTCTCCTCTTCTCGTTGCTCTTCCTTGGGAGGGCGGCGAGGAATCGACGGGCTTTTCGTGTCTAGCTGTGGTCGGTGAGGCGGCGGCGGCGACCACGGTATGGACTTTTGTCCTCCGGCTTCATCCCTGCCACGGCGATGTCCGCTCCCTCGTCTCCGTGAAGCTGGTGAGGTTGGCTCCAGGTTCAGGAGCCTGTACAGGAGCGGGCTTAGGTCTTGCGGAAGCTCGCCGGCGATGACATCAAAGAAGATGGTGGCTTCTACTTCAGCGCGTAGGGCCTTCGTGGCCCCTTTCTTGGAGGACTTCCGGCTGCTGGCCTTTGCAAAGCTCCCCGGAGCGATGATGGCGGCGGCGTGTCTCCAGTGCGCGGTGTTGGCAGCGGCGGCTGTCTTTCCCCTAGTTTTTCTTGTATTTTTCTTGTTTGTTGGGGGTGTCTGTACCGGTGTATTTTCTTAATAGATCTGGGTCTTGCATAAAAAAAAAAAATACTGTGGGTCCTCGATGCGTGGCCTGGATCATTTCATCTTAGGTTATCAGTGCTAGATCAATTGTCCTAGAGCATCTATCTTATGTTGCCAGTTATATTTTGCTAATTGTTTTGCGGTTTGTGTTTGTCTCCATAAGACAAACCACATGGTCACATTTTGTGTTACACGGTGTTGAATGGCATGAGCTAAACTGTGGTTGAATTCTAAATTTAAAATAGCACAAAAGTTGAGATTCTTCTGCAGATTATTATTTATAATTCTGAGAGAAACATCAAATTTCCTGTCAAAAATTCCTTACATTAGGTGGTCTAGTGGCCTGGCTACAAGCATGGTTCGCAGCAAGTTAACTTGAATCTTCCGCATTTTCTTTGTTCCATCCGAAAATAAATTGAAAAGGTCCATTTTTCAATATTTTTCAAGGTAAATACTCAAATGAAGTTCTAGAATAAAGCGTCTAAAATCTTTCAAAAATAAGGTTGGTTTTCATGTTGACAGTTGATGTTTACCACGTAACCAGGTTTCTACGAAAATGATCAACCAATCTGTATGGAGATTATTATCGGCCTGAGGCAACTTCAGTGGGTGACACGATGCTGCAAGCAAGACCTACGCAAACGTTGACGATGACGCCTGTGTCCGCAACTCATTGGCACTTCCGCTGGCCAGATTAATGAGGGATCCAATGGATACTTGCATTGAGTTGTCTCTTAGGAAAAAGAGATACAATAGTCTGTTTGCATGTTCTGTAGTTAAGATTACCTTTCCAGTTCCCCGTGCTACCACCAGCCAGCTCCACAATCAGTGGAATCAATTGGACTGATTTTCGATGGAGCAATTAAAGGGCCCCACAAATTTTTTTTTTATCGAAAAAATGCATCATTCACCACGGGGCATTGTATTGATTAACAAGATCCACACCCAATTCAGCGACCCGTGGGACACTTCATCTGAACCGATCCATCATATGCATCGCCTCCGGCTAGTACCTCCCACTCTCTGTTTCAACCTCCATTAGCTCTATATATACACGTTACTAAGCACACACCGCGTGCGGATTTCGCGTGTGACTATGACTTAGACTTTGACTTTGTCGAGGAGAGAAGAGGAGATGGAGCACTATGCCGGTCAACTTGGGCGTGAGGGCGAGGCTTGGTCCATTCATCTCAATCTATTAGTCGAGCGGCGCGTCATTCGTCAGCGGCCGCCGGCCGGAGACCATGAGACCATGAGGTATGTATGTATGTTCTTTGGCTTGGTTTGGCCCCTTGCGGATCTCTTCTCGGTAGCATGCATAGGCTTGGTTCCTTCTGTGTGCACCCCTTGGAACTCGATTGGTTTTGCTTTCTAATCCATCCATCCACGCATTGCTAGCAGCAGGAGACGACGCGGGAGTTGTCGAGCTCCCATCTCCCTACCCTGTTTCATGCTTCAATGGCACCGACCGCCACACAGTGATGTGTGGGAATTTGCTGGAACTCCGAATCTCGATACTAGAGTATGACAAGAACAGTGATCTTCAGTCACAGAAATCCCAAATATATCGTTCATATTACTACTACGGAGTACTCGGACTATATAATTTTGAGAGAAAAATAATTGTAAATCTTTCTTTCTGGGTGTTCGGCTGAATCATTCCCCAATCGATCATAAGCCCTACAGGACAAACCCCAACTGCTGGTTGCCTGTTCTCCCCTCCGCGGCGGCACCGGCGAGCTCCTCCCCTCAGCCATCTTCTTCCTCGCAAGCTCCTCCAATGGCACCGAGCCAGAGATCCTAGCCCCCTACCGCAGCTCAACAGGCGGCGCAGCGCCTTCAGCGGGTCAGCGCTAACCTTCGCTTCCACGACCCACCCGCGGCCCTGGCCGCCACCCACGAGGCCGGCCTCCGCGAGCTAATAAATTCCCTCACGTACCCACGAGGCCGGCCCTCCGCAAGATACCATCTTACCTTATTAAGCCATGAAAACAAAAAATACTTATGGTTTCAGAAGTTGGGTACAACATTTGGCAGACTTAGAAATAAATATCTCTAGTGTTTAGAAATATTAACAACGTTAATTATAGAAAATACATTTGTACTTACACGTGTCCACTCTCCTCTAACTATGCATCTTTAGTTTCAGCTTGACTGTTGACCTTTGCAATTCTATTTTTGTATTTTCACATTTCTCATACTACTATAACTATCCATGAACAATGATTTGTTCTTCCATTCCACGTTATTTACACAACACACATCTATTACCAAATTTAAGTTTTACCATTTGACCAATAAAATATGGAAAAATTTGCCACATGACACCGTTATTTTTATGTTTGCTGAAACACACCGCTCGATTGTGTCTTTGTCAGATATTATTATAATTCTATGGCACATTTGTCAGAACACACCACCTGGCTAAAAAGGGAAAACTTTCTACTTTGTCTTCAAAACTAGTCCACAGGGCAAAAGTGTAAAACTTTCCGTCTTAGGCTGATGGTGTGTCCTGGCAAATGTGTCACAAAATTGTAATGGTACCTGGCAAATACATAATCGTGCAGTGTATTTCAGCAAATACCAGAAAATAACGGTATCATGTAGCAAATTTTCCCTTATTTTTATAATTCCTTTTACAGTAGCATTTCTAGCTTGTTCAGATGTGGTGAAGGAGCGCATGCAAGCCTGGTCGCGGTGTGCATAGGGCTTCGAGAGGGTGAGTCTGGAGCATGACGGTGCCAGAGCTGGCGGCCATGTCGACGTCTTCATCCCCAACCCTTTTCCAGTCGAAGCGCTGGATGAGCGTGCCAAGAACCAGGCCCAAGATCAGCCAAGCAGGAGTAAGGGTTTTACCTCATTGAGGGCACCGAACCTGGGTAAATCTCGCCTTATGTTCGTTTGGTATCCGATGTCTCGTGCTAACATGCAGGATCCCAACAAACGCAACATATAAAATTACAGATAGATGATCTTGATCATGTTAGGCAGCTCACAAGACCCGACAATTAAGCACAATGGGGAGAAGACAACCATCTAGCTACTGCTATGGACCCATAGTCCAGGGGTGAACTACTCACACATCACTCCGGAGGCGACCATGGCGGCGTAGAGTCCTCCGGGAGATGAATCCCCTCTCCGGCAGGGTGCCGGAGGCGATCTCCTGAATCCCCCGAGATGGGATTGGCGGCGGCGGCGTCTCTGGAAGGTTTTCCGTATCGTGGCTCTCGGTACTTGGGGGTTTCGCGACGGAGGCTTTAAGTAGGCGGAAGGGCAGGTCAAGAGGCGGCACGAGGGCCCCACACCACAGGGACCCTGGGCGTTGATTTCGTCCAATTCCGAGAATATTTCGTTACTAGGATTTCTGAAACCAAAAACAGCAGAAAACAGCAACTGGCTCTTCGGCATCTTGTTAATAGGTTAGTTCCAGAAAATGCACGAATATGACATAAAGTGTGCATAAAACATGTAGATATCATCAATAATGTGGCATGGAATACAAGAAATTATCGATACGTCGAAGACGTATCATGGGCCTAGGCGGGAAAGGATTTGGGCCAGCGTGAGAGGAAAAGGTCTGGGCCAGCCCAACTACGCGCAGATGCGCCGTGGGCTGTCTAACAGTGCGGGCCCCAGCTGTCAGCCTGTTTTAAAACCCTTCGGGTACTTAACATTGGCCTACCTCCTTTTGGACCAAGAAGGGATCCACGAAGATCACCACAGCCCAAGACCGATATGTCGGTTGCGATGGAGGAAAGGTAGAATGAGGCGGATTCTTGATGGACAAGGCAAGGAAACGTCGAATAAGGAAATGATAGATTAGATCTCATTGTAACATAGATTAGAGGGTCTGCCGGAGGACATCGATTCAACCAACACAATCTCGCATACACCAAACCCTAAAAACCTTGCCCTCCGGCGAGTTCACCACAACGCAGTCTATAGGCTGCCCCATTGTAACCCTTTTTTATCGATAAATCAAGATCAGACAAGCAGGAGTAAGGGTTTTACCTCATTGAGGGCCCCGAACCTGGGTAAATCTCGCCTTTTGTTCGTTTGTTATTCCTCCATTGATATACATACTAGTTTCAGCTGATAATTTCATTTGTTTTTATGCAACATGAAAGTTAGGTGCTACCTTCAGGCTACTATCCTAAAGGGGAGGCATGGTCCTGCTGCAGTCGTGACTTCATCGACTGTCACGTCCACCACTTCATCACCAACCGTGGCTGATTTATCGGCCGCTACTTCAACATCCACTGCATCATCGACATCGATTACGTCGGCTTCGGCATCGCCATCATCATCATCATCATCATCATCATCATCACGCCGCACTATGTCCACCATGTCCATCAGGTATGATGACTCTGAGTCATCGGATATGACGTTGTACTACTGCCTCGATTGCGACACCAGGCACGAGCTTTGGTTCGAACGCTGCTCCTTTCGTGTGTGGCATCATGTACTCGTGGGGTTCACCACAACACATACACCAAACCCTAGAACCTTGCCCTCCGGCGAGTTCACCACAACGCAGTCTATCGGCTGCCCCATTGTAACCCTTTTTCATCGATAAATCAAGATCAGCCAAGCAGGAGTAAGGGTTTTACCTCATTGAGGGCACCGAACCTGGGTAAATCTCGCCTTCTGTTCGTTTGGTATCCGATGTCTCGTGCTAACATGCAGGATTCCGTCAATCCTAAGCCCCTCATGGTGGGCATTGCAGAGGAGCCCCGTCGACAATGAGCATTGTAAGCTTGCTGCCAGAGAAGAAGGATACAAGCACTCGCCTCGCCACGCTGCCATCCACAGACTTCACCTACATCCGCATCAACAACTACAACACATAGGACCAAGCTGCTGGGAGAACACATAGAAGATGCGGTGAAACCGCTACCAGCTATCTACCAGCCACCGCCGAGCTCGACCAGCAACCCCGCTATCTCAAGGCGACGCCTCCAACAAGGGAGCGCCGCCGCCCAAACCGAAGATTTGAGTTTTCATCCGAGATAGGTAGGTCATGGATGAAGGGAATAGACCTCTTTGTCGCCTTCAAGAAGGAGAACAACACCGACAACATCGTCGACGTAGTGACCGCCACCGTCGGCTAAGAGTTCCCTCCAGTCGAGAGCCCCTCTTCCGGCCGCACCCACCAACCACAAGAACAAGATCCGTGGCCAGGGAGGTGAGGCGAGCAAAGCGGGGAGGATCAACCATCTTCAACAAATGCCAGAGGTCCAACAGGGTGGCCTCCGTATCGCGCCCCCGCCCACCGCCCACACGACCGAGGGCCACGCCCAACAGCACCCAATGCTCCGCCACCCGCCGCCAGGTCTCCGCCATCTAGTGCTGCCGCCCTAGCGTCCATGGTCCCCGACCTGGGCGAACAAGCAGCACCTCGCCTTCGGCCATCGAAGCACCGGCGAGGCCGAGCGGAGGGTGAGGGGGAGGAGGGCCACGTCGTCGAGCTACCAGATGTAGGGGCACCCCCACCCCACCTCGTGCGGAGGCTTGCCCGCCGCACCAGGGGTCCCCGTTGACCCATCACTGGCTATGTCAGACTTCGCCGACAACAGTCGCAAGAGGTGGCGAGGAGAAGGAGGGAGGGTGGGGGTATATCTAACTTTTTGGTCACTTCAATACTTTCATGGTGAGTAAATACAATTTATTCATCCGAGGGATATTTCTTGAAGGTGTTTCTCCTACATGATTTTATACTAGTAAACTACACGTGCTTTGCACGTATATACTTGTTTTATTATGCGCAAGATACCATCTTACCTTATTAAGCCATGAAAACAAAAATACTTATGGTTTCAGAAGTTGGGTACAACATTTGGCAGACTTAGAAATAAATATCTCTGGTGTTTAGAAATATTAACAACGTTAATTATAGAAAATACTTTTGTACTTACACGCGTGCACTCTCCTCTAACTATGTATCTTTAGTTTCAGCTTGACTGTCGACCTTTACAACTCTATTTTTGTATTTTCACATTTCTCGTACTACTATAACTATCAATGAACAATGATGTGTTCTTCCATTCCACGTTTATATGTACTCCATACATCCATATTTACACAACACACATCTATTACCAAATTTAAGTTTTACCATTTGACCAATAAAATATGGAAAAATTTGCCACATGACACCGTTATTTTTTTATGTTTGCTGAAACACACCGCTCGATTGTGTCTTTGCCAGATATTATTATAATTCTATGGCACATTTGTCAGAACACACCACCTGGCTAAAAAGGGAAAGCTTTCTACTTTGTCTTCAAAACCAGTCCACAGGCAAAAGTGCAAAACTTTCCGTCTTAGGCTGGTGGTGTGTCCTGGTAAATGTGTCACAAAATTGTAATGGTACCTGGCAAATACATAATCGTGCGGTGTGTTTCAGCAAATACCAGAAAATAACCGGTGTCATGTAGCAAATTTTTCCATTATTTTTATAATTCCTTTTACAGTAGCATTTCTAGCTTGTTCAGATATGGTGAAGGAGGGCATGCAAGCCTGGTCGCGGTGTGCATAGGGCTTCGAGAGGGTGAGTCTTGAGCATGACGGTGCCAGAGCTGGCGGCCATGTCGACGTCTTCATCCCCAACCCTTTTCCAGTCGAAGCACTGGATGAGCGTGCCAAGAACCAGGCCCATGGTCCTCATGGCGAGGCTCTCCCGGGGCACTTGCGGCGGCCCATCCCGAAGGATATCATGAGCTTCCGTCCACGGCGCCGTGCTCGAACCTCTCTGGCCTGAACTCGTCCGGCGCCGGGCCCCACGTGGCCGGGTCGCGGTTGATGACGTGTGCGTTGACGAGCACGTGGTAGAGCTTGAGAATGGAAGCATGTGTTGTGCTTGTGCGTGCGAGACTCACGGCGACGAGGGCGGCGATGAAAGTGTCCGTGTACATCTCCGGCTCTGACTTGTGCAGCGTGAGCATGACGTCGATGTGGCGTTCCTCCGGCTGACCGCGTCCGCCAGCTGGCGCGTGCGTGCATATGCAGGAGCGGACCGACTCACGCGAGACGCGACGGATCCTTCTTCTCCCGCGCCCGTGGGCCGTGGCGATGCAATGCAAGATCGTTGCAAGTACAGTAATAATCATCAAACCACGTAGTACACCAAGATGGTTCTCTATTTTTTGCGATTAGATTTGATGGTTCACTTTTTTTTTTTTTTTTGACTCGACGATTTCTCCGTGAGTCACCCAAACCAGTTGCGGCCGCCCAAAAAACAAGGAAAAGAGCAAGTCGCCATAGTCCTTTCTAATTTTCTTCTCTCCCGCACGACTATCTCACATATATAAGAGCGCGCTGTCCCGCGCCCGCGCTATAAAAACCACCGGTATGCGGTGCGTGGAGATGAAATCGGTCCTCCAGCAGGTGCGCTATCCGCGGCGGCGTTGCAAATTTTTTTGTGCGCGCGGCGGCTTGCACTATCCGGGGCGCCATATGTGACGCGTCGGCTGCAACGCGCGACATCTGTTCGGACGCACGTGAATATACAACAGCTGGAAATTTCACCCCGCACCCTCCATTTCCCCACCCACGCAGCCGTCGCATGATTCCACCGGCGCCGGTCGATTCCTCCGCCGGCCCCACTCTAGCTCGGCACCGCGTCGTAGATCCGCCTCGTCCGCGCCTCCTCCCGGCAATTTCGGCCGCTCCGCCGCGCTGTACCGAGGCGGCGCCGCCACCGACGGGCACAAGATCGGCGCTTCCGACGGCACTTCGCCCCCCCCCCCCCGCGCCTCCTCCTCTTCGTACCGGCGCGCTCGAGCGCGTCCATGTCGTCGTCGTCGAGCCTACTTTCAACATATGGCGCAGCCAACATGCTCCCAACGTATGCGCCACCAACGGCCCCCATCATTTTATAGATTTTTTGCTACTAGCTAGTTGTTGTGAAGTCATTTCATATGTATATTTGTAGAGTTCATCATACGATTCATCAAGCAGCGAGTACGACATAGAGGAAGAAGAGAACATATCCATACTACTAGCATACCGCGTCGTCAAGAAGCCAAAAATAGGTGGTTCGGTGTTCGGTAGACAGAAGTTGATGCAGTCGTATTTCAATGAGAATCCGATATTTTCCGAAATCTATTTTCGGATGAGCATCAACTTGTTCAAGCATATCACAACGAAGGTGACCAAGTATGATTGGTTCTTTGAGCAACGGAGAAATGCCGTCGGAGAATTTAGTCATAGCACATATCAAAAGGTGACCGCCGATTGACCAAACTCTAACTTTACGGACCTTCCGTAGCGCTGAGCGAAAACTCCGAGATCCCCACCCTCTGCCACCGTTGGAGCGGCTAGCAGAGGAGGCAGGGACCCATCGATTCTCGGACGTAGACGGCGAGAACGAGGCAAATGGGTGGCGACGGCTGCTAGGGTTTACACCCTACCTGCCGCCTCTCTTTTCTTTCACGGGAGAGGGTTATAGGATAACATGTACTGACATGTCCAACTTGACTCCATCGATCGCATCATTTCTAATTTCCTCTGTTTTCGCTCACTAGGGTGGGCGCACGTATGCATGCATGCTTTCAGTAACCTCGTACATGAATTAAATGGATCTACTATCTTTTCTTGGAGATTAAATGGATCGGTCTATCCATCCATAGCTAGTACTTCTTTTTGGCAATGTATAACTCGTAATTAATTTATTTCAAGTGCGCGTGCACTAGGACAAATTAGTAGTACTCTTTCGTTTTTCATTCGTTTTTTGAAACCAGACTTGGACCTAATAATAAATCTGATTTTTTAAAGAAATAATCAAGACATCTACTACGCAGTAATAATAATTGATGATCGATTAGAGCAAACAACCAAAAACGCGCGCGGTTCGTTCGCCTATCCATCAGCTGCACCATGCGTTCTCTCGCCGCGAATACCATGCGTATATATATACTCCACCATCCTTGCCGTGATCATGAAAACCATCTAAGCACGTACAATTACCCAGCCAGATGAATTTTTCTTTCATTTTCTAGTTTTCTTTTGAAAACTCTGCCATCTAGCGTCTAGTCTGGCCCTCAAGACATACTATAAGGACTTCAAACTTTGTATATATTTGAGATTATTATCAATCTATCACATATATCCGCAATTTAAGATTGCTTACGCTATATTACTTTCTTGCTTGTTCTTCACTTGCATGTAGGAAAAGTTTTTTTTTGATAGGTTGATCGTGCCCGTTGGCTTCGTCGATAACATACATCGTGGAGTTGGTTCGGCGATTGATGTGCATACCAGCCAACGGATCGTGAGGGTGGAGTCCTCCAAAAATCTTAGTTGTCCAC
This sequence comes from Lolium perenne, assembly GCF_019359855.2. Lineage (NCBI taxonomy): Eukaryota > Viridiplantae > Streptophyta > Magnoliopsida > Poales > Poaceae > Lolium > Lolium perenne. The sequence goes on from NC_067245.2 coordinate 183,807,061, forward strand.
TCTAACGAAAGACCAGGAACCCTAGAACGCATCACCTTCTTTCCCATCACTTCATCTAGCTCAAAAGTTGTTAGACAGTGTATTTACATATATGTCCCTGTATTGTAATCTGATGTAATCTCTTCAATCTATAAATATACAACACCAGCCACGTACGTTGTGCTGATTCTCTCCAACCTTTCCTATTCTAGGGTTAGGTTTTACATGGTATCAGAGCACGCGTGCGCCGCCGCCGCCGATCCAATCTGGTAGCCGCCGCCGCCGCGTTCATGTCTTCCGCTAGCTCCACTGACGCCACCACCGGTGTTCTCCAACAAAGCACCGCTGGGGCGCTCACCATGGCCACCGACGGGACTCTGTCTCCGCCGTCCACCATCGGCGCTCTCCTCGTCGACTCTGCGGCGCGATCTCCGCGCCGTCTAGCCTTGGGGCTCTCTCTGCCTCGACTATCAGCGCATCTACGCTGTCCTCCATGGGTACCCTTCCCGCCGGGAGCATGTTCTCCTCGGCAGGCTTCGGGGGTGCTTCGTCGTCAACTACCACCGTCGCGGCGCCGTTCCACTTTGGCAACCTCCTGACGGTCAAGCTCGGCAGCGACAACTACCTGCTGTGGCGTTCTGCCATCCTCCCGCTGCTGCGATCTCACTTCTTGATGGGGTACGTAGATGGGACGTACCCGTGCCCGCCGGAGCGTGTCCTTGTACAGTTCGAGGGGCGCCCCGCAGCGATCCCCAATCCCGAGCACCGGGCCTGGGTGATGCAAGACCAGGCGCTGCTGTCAGGGATCAACTCCTCCCTGACTCCTGCCGTTGGTGGCCTGGTGATGTTTGCCGCCACGGCGCAGGAGGCCTGGGTGACTCTCCGTGACTCCTTCGATACCCACTTCAGTGCGCAATCCGTGCATATCCGTGGGCAACTGCAGAAGATGGAGAAGCAAACCTCGTCGATCACGACGTACTTCAACAAGATCAAGGCCCTGTCGGACTCTCTCACTGCAATGGGCCAGCCTCTAGCTCAGGAGGACTTCGTCGCCTATGTTCTCAATGGGCTTGACGAGGATTACGACAATCTGGCCGAGAACATCAATGGCCGCGAGACACCGATCTCCACACGTGAACTCCACGCTCGCCTGCTGTCCACCGAGCAGCGTGTCGAGAGCCACCGTGCAGCCGCTCTCCAAAGTGGCGCCTCGGCGAATGCCGCGTACCGTGGCGGTGGCCGTGGTACGCCTCGCCCACAGACGGGTGGCAGCGGGGGGGGGGGGGGGCTACTCCAAGCCCAACTACCCTCCCGCTGGCAACTTTGGTGGTGGCCGTGGGACGCCGCCGCCCTCTGGTTTCGGTGGTGGCCGTGGTGCGCCGTCGCCCTCTAATCTGCCCTACTCCAACAACTCCTCCGGTTCCAAAAACGGAGGGCGGGGGTGGAGGCGAGCGCCGCTGGAATACATCCGATGGGAATCGTCCACTGTGCCAGCTTTGCAACACGCTTGGTCACATCGCGGCGCGTTGCTGGAAGCGCTTTGACAAGGACTTCCTCGGTGTAGGCAATGATGGCGCCAATCTGGAGCGCCAAGTATCGATGGTAACGCATGGCAATCACCACCAGGCTGCATACACTCCATCCTATCCTGTTGATCCAGTTTGGTACATGGATACTGGCGCCACTGATCATCTTACTGGCGAGCTGGACAAGCTTGGCGTCAAGGAACCGTATCACGGGAAGGACCATGTGCACACCGCAAATGGTCAAGGTATGCGCATATCTCATATTGGTCAATCTACTCTTTCCACCAACACTGCCACCCCGCTTTGTCTCAAAGATATTCTAGTCTGTCCTCAAGTCACTAAGAACCTTTTATCTGCTCATAAACTTGCTCTTGACAATAACGTCTTTGTTGAAATTCATCTGTTTGATCTTTTTGTGAAGGACCGAGGTACGAGGGAAATCATTCTTAGTGGTCGGAGTCATGGTGCCCTCTATCCAGTTGGTGGCCGAGGGCCCCCGGTCAGGCAAGCTTTCACCAGCATCCGAGTGTCTTCGTCCAACTGGCACTGTCGTCTAGGACATCCAGCGTCTCCAGTGGTTGAGCATGTTCTTCGTCACCACGACCTACCTATTGAGTCTAGTAATAAAAACTCCTTAGTGTGTGATGCCTGTCAGCAAGGCAAAAGTCATCAGTTACCTTTTTCATCCTCCACTCGTGTAATAAAAGCTCCTTTAGAGCTTATCTTCACAGATGTCTGGGGCCCTGCCCAAACTTCCATTAGTGGTCATTCTTATTATGTGAGCTTTATTGATGCTTTTAGTAAATTCACATGGCTTTATTTGCTTAAGCGCAAGTCTGATGTTTTTAATGTCTTCTTGCAATTTCAAACACATGTTGAGCGTCTACTTAGCCACAAAATCATTCATGTTCAATCGGATTGGGGAGGCGAATATCGTAATCTCAATACTTTCTTTAATAATCTTGGCATTGATCATCGTGTTGCGTGTCCCCATACTCATCAACAAAATGGGGCTGCTGAGCGCAAACACCGCCACATTGTAGAAACTAGACTTACTCTACTTGCACATGCCTCCTTGCCGTTTCACTTCTGGAGTGACGCGTTTCATACGGCATGTTTTCTTATCAATCGACTTCCTACTCGTGTTCTTGACATGAAAACTCCATTGGAAGTACTCTTGCATGAAACCCCAGACTACACATTTTTCAAGGTTTTTGGTTGTGCATGTTGGCCCCATCTCAGACCTTACAACAGCCGCAAACTTGAATTTCGTTCTAAGAAGTGTGTCTTTCTTGGTTATAGCTCCTTACATAAAGGCTACAAATGTTTGCATGTCCCGTCCAATAGAGTCTATATTTCTCGCGATGTCATATTCGATGAGAATGTTTTCCCCTTTGCACATATGCCTTCTACCAATACATCTGTTGACCCCACTTCTACACCAGTTTCCATTGACCAATTTGCAGATATTGCGTATTCTCCTTCCTTGCTTCCTAACCATGGTGCAGGAACCGCTCGAGGAGCTCGGCTGGAGCTTCTGGATCAGCCGTCCACGCCCCCTGATGATCACGTCGATCATGTTGACAGTGCGGACCCCAGCCCCATGCAGCTCCATGCACGGGCTGGCTCTTCCCCGCCCGATCTGCCTGGTGGCAGCCCCGCCACTTCGGCCCGCGCCTCGTCTCCGGGTCCGTCTGCTTCGCCCCCGGCGGCAGATGCCCCTGCGTCGCCACTCTCGGCTGGCCCATCCTCGCCTGGGACGGCCCAGGTGTCTCCTGCTGCACCTCCTGACGCCGACGCGACGACAAGCGGGCGTTCGCTGCCGTCTCAGCAGCCGTCTGTACCACCGCGGCCAGTCACTCGCAGCCGCACCGGCCACTCTCGGCCCAAGGTCTGGACAGATGGGTCCGTTGCCTGGCTGACGGCGTGTTCTGCTCATGGTATCTCCGATCCGTCTTCTGAGCCGACTTCTCATCACGATGCTATGCGTATACCGCACTGGCGTGAGGCCATGGAGACTGAATATCAGGCCCTTCTTCGCAATGAGACCCGGCGGCTGGTTCCTCCTCGTCCAGGTATCAATGTCATTGACTCTAAGTGGGTCTTCAAGATCAAGCGTCACTCCGACGGGTCCATTGAGCGCTACAAAGCGCGCCTGGTTGCCAAGGGATTCAAACAGCGGTATGGACTGGACTATGAAGATACTTTCAGCCCTGTCATTAAGCCCACCACTATTCGCCTTCTGCTCTCTCTTGCAGTCTCGCGTAGTTGGCATCTTCGGCAACTTGATGTTCAGAATGCATTCCTCCATGGTGTTCTTGAGGAGGAGGTCTACATGCGTCAGCCGCCTGGGTTTGTTGATTCAGCTCATCCTCAGCATCTCTGTCGTTTGGTCAAAGCTCTCTATGGGCTTAAACAGGCGCCCCGTGCCTGGCATGCTCGCCTTGGGAGTGTTCTTCGGGATCATGGCTTTGTTCCTTCCAGTGCCGACACCTCCCTCTTTATGCTTCGTCGTCCGGATATCACCATGTATCTCTTGGTCTATGTCGACGACATCATTGTGGTGAGCTCTTCGCCTTCTGCGGTTGGTCGTCTTGTTCATGGTTTACAGTCTGCGTTTGCGGTGAAGGATTTGGGCTCTCTTCGCTTTTTTCTGGGGATAGAGGTTTCTGATGTCTCTCAGGGTCTCGCTCTTACTCAGAAGAAGTATGCTCTTGATATTCTTCGCCGTGCTGGTATGCTTGAGTGCAAGTCAGCCTCTACTCCTATGACTGTGACTGACTGTTTGTCTACTGCTGATGGGGATCTCTTGACATCTGATGAGGCTACTACCTATCGCAGCATTGTTGGTGGTTTGCAGTATTTACTAGTCACACGGCCTGATATCTCGTTTGCAGTTAATAAAGTGTGTCAGTATATGCAGACTCCTCGTCAACCTCACTGGTCTGCTGTGAAGCGTATTCTTCGCTACATCAGCTCTACCATCTCACATGGGATTCATCTTCGGCGCTCCTCTTCTAGTCTTTTGTCAGCATTCTCTGATGCAGACTGGGCTGGGGACTCTGATGACAGGCGATCCACGGGGGGACATGCCATCTTCTATGGGCCTAACTTGATCGCCTGGAGTGCACGGAAACAAGCTACAGTGTCGCGTTCTAGTACGGAGTCTGAGTACAAGGCTCTTGCTAATGCCACTGCTGAGTTGATTTGGGTACAGTCGTTGCTTCAGGAGCTAGGAGTACCACAGGCTCGTCCACCGATTCTATGGTGTGACAGTATTGGAGCTACGTACTTATCATCTAACCCTGTGTTTCATGCTCGGACTAAGCATATTGAGGTTGATCATCATTTTGTACGAGAGAGAGTTGCACAGAAGCTTCTACATATCAAGTTCATCTCATCTAAAGATCAACTTGCGGACATCTTCACCAAGCCGTTGCCTTTGCCACAGTTCTCGGCCTGCCGGCGCAATCTCAGCCTTCTTGATACGGCTAAGATTGAGGGAGGGTGTTAGACAGTGTATTTACATATATGTCCCTGTATGGTAATCTGATGTAATCTCTTCAATCTATAAATATACAACACCAGCCACGTACGTTGTGCTGATTCTCTCCAACCTTTCCTATTCTAGGGTTAGGTTTTACAAAAGTGAATCTTCTTTACCAAAGCTAGATCATTCATCCATTTAGAGATTAATTTAGTTAGCTACACAAGTTGGCATCAGCTTTTCCCATCCAGCTCACACTGGAAATAACATGATCAATATATATTGGTATTGTGCATATATAAAACCAAAACTCGTCGATCTAAAATTTATGCAACTCGTTTTACATGTATATCACCTAATCAGACCCCAGGTGGTGGTACACGTTAACATATCATATAGAAGGCGTTGTACGAGAGTCTGTCCGTGCATGTGTATTTTTGCCAATTGATTTGAGGTCGCTATTTCCTGCTATTAAATGCTTAGTTCCTGTCATTACATGTGCATCATCTCAGATGGGTATGCCTATAGTTCAGGTGAGCGCACGACTCTGAGATGGATAATACCTTTTACTTCTTTTTTTTTGAGAAATAATACCTTTTACTTCATGTGTAAAAGAAGGAGGTGGTTAGGCTAAAGATTAGGTGGGTCTTGCCAATGGTGGAGCGAAGCACTAACGACTCTCTGAAGGAGGGTACGTATGTTTGGATGTTGACGGTCAACTGATTTTGGGTAGGAGGTTTCTAAGCTAGCTATATTATTAGATGGTAGGGAGAGAGGCTTTAATCGATAAGCAAGAAATGTGGCATATATATTACTGTATGTCACATTCCTTTTGATAATCTTGGTTCTCTCATCGGTAAACGGGTAGTATACAACTCTAATGCATGCTATTTACTATTTACCACCAACATTATATGGCCAAAGAGCTATATAATCATCGTGTCGAGAAAGATGCATGGATGTGGCATATTGGGAAACGCCGATCGAGATCCGTCCGGTTGCAATACTCTTGGTACGCAAGGTGGAGGGGAGCTACACTATTTTGAACGTAGACTCCGCGATGATAGCGCACAACAACATTGGCGGCGATGGAGGTTCACCGAGATGAAGGCGTTGGTGGACATGACCATGTCGATGCCTCCGGCAAAGGAAATGATGGTATTGACGACGTCTTGACTAGGCTTGGATATTCTTCACATCGGCGACCACAACAACCTTAGGTGTCGGAGTCGGTCATTCCTATACTCCTTCACCGGGCCCGGTGATAACCATGACTGATCTCACTAAGTTATCAATTTCTAACAATCAATTAATTAACTCGTACTCAAATTAATACCTAGATAATCTAAGATATATTAATAGGTGTATATGATGACTCCTTGTTACCTATTTTGTATTTGTAATATTTGATTAAAATGGTTGCTACGTTTTATAAAAATTGCGATGATAACACAGGCAGGGAAACTTTATTTTTGCGGGCGAGGCAGGTAAAGTTAGTGTTGAACAACTATTAATTATGGTGAATTTTCATCCTTTGTAATGGAGTACTGGCCGCATTTCTGCGGCCGAGCCTCACGTCCGCGACCATCCCGGCGGTACGCGGGGTGGAGGATAATGATCGAGTATATATCATTTTGTAGAATTGAAGATTGGTTTTTAGATTTGTGCCCAGTTGTTTTGATATGTTGTTGAAAAGCCAAAATATATGCATACAAAAAAAAACGCACATGCATATAATCATGGCAGATTGACTTTTCTTTTTCTGAGAGAGAGAGTAGATGGAACTTTTTACGTAAGTACTCCGTACATGCATAGATTCAACAAGCTAGCAGCTCCTTCACGTGTATACTAGTATGTGCAAGCTTGCCTTGCCTTGATCGAGTCATATTAATGGCGTCGTATTGGTACTAGCTACCATATTGATCAAACCGAGGAGTCGAGGAGTAATTTCGATCTGAGGAGAGGATCAGACGACTCTCCTATCTCCAGCCAATTAATCGCGTAAAAAATAGAATCACGCGAACCTCCTCGACTTCGGCCATGGCTCCCGAAGATCCAGCGGCACCCACCCCAATCCCCTTTTTCCCCAATCCAAGCTCTTACCTCGCAAAGGGCGGCCGGCCGACGGCAAGCCTTACAAGCGGCAAAGGACGGCTACCGACGGCAAGCCTTCCAAGCGGCAAAGGACGGCTACCGAGATCTTCAAGGCATGCCATCATCTTCCCCCACCTACTGCTCTTGCAGGAACCCCTAGCATCGGGCCTGCCGGCCGGCCTCGCGTCACTGCGGTTGTGTGTGCGTGGGGGAAGACAATCGATGGTGAAGGTGCAGTCATGGAGGAACTCGTGGCGGCGAGGCGGAAGTTGGCGCTGTCCATGGAGTCGTTCAAGACCACGATTGACGAATCCCAGAGTTTTCTCAGGGAACTCGTCAACAGCTACACCAAAGGCATACGAGGGGCGACGCCCGCCAAGTTGATGTTGTTTGGCTTTGGCCTCGACATTGGCGACGTTGAGGTTGTGGCCGCATCTCTGCCGCCGAGCCTCACATCCACGACCATCCTGGTTCTTGCTGGGGTCTTGATCACCGCCCTCAAGCCGGAAGCGTTGACGCCCACCACCTGTTCGACACAGGTCCTGGCCAGCATCGTCAATGCCATGAGTGCCAAGCTGAACCACTGTACAGTTCCTGCACTCACGTCAAGTGGCATACAAGAGGTTGTGAACCCTTGGGTGCAACATAAGGCATCATTCATTCCTGCACATGAGGTGCTCGGGAAATATTCGTGCAGACCGGCACTGTTGTTATTGTTGCTAGAAGCATTGGCGACTCAGCAACACGAACCAGGCGTGAACCAGTCCAGGTCCAGCTGCACAAAGGCATCAAATACAACCATGTTCGTGACTCTCCGTGACTATGGGTGAGCACAACCTCGTTCTGGCAGCGCTGGCCTCCTTGGGCTATTGGTACTTCTGACATCAATCTGGAGCAATAGAAGGATCTGCTACTCCTCTCATCTGCGAGCAACTACGATGCCAGGGACTGGCTGCTAATGATTGACCCCCTTCCACGACAAAGAGGATCAAACGTATCAACATGAAAGGCAGGTTTGCGTATTGCTGATCTTGTGCCCATTTTCCCCCTTTATCCGTGCGTGGTACAGTACGCCTTATTTATGGCTGCTATACGACTATTCCCAGTTGTAACTTGCTAATATGTCATGAAAAGGAATATGATCCACATAAAGCTAGCAATTAAGCATTATGCGATAGAATATAAATTTTATGTCATTGGAACTTAGATATTAAAAAATAAGATGTTTTTTTACGTGAAGTGATAGTTGAACGGATGTCGTTGTAGTCACTACAAATATACTGAATTATTGAGTAGTCATTAAGTGCAAGGGCGCATCTACTCACGAAAATGCTTGGGGTTATATTTGTATCAGCCACCTATGCTTCCACCTTCATGATTTAGCGAGTCCCTATAACATGATGGCGTAACTGGCATGGTTCTATCATCTTCCCGATATGCTATCATTATTGTTAACTTCCTTTGCTAGATGATATAATGCTTTTTCACAGAATCTAGTAATATTTTAAAGTAGAAATTGTATTTTGTAATGACACAATGTACCATGGTTAGGATCTGTGCAATCTAGGACTTGAGAGAGCATACGAACACTACTATTCCATTTCCCCATAAAGTCCAGAATTTCTTAATGTATGTAAGAAAATAAATTAGTTGGTAATCCATAACATTTTGTGTTTTCCAGTTTGATTTTGAGGGTTTGTAAAATTCATCTCGCTAATCATGCGATGGTTTTTGTTATACTTACAGAATGTATTGAAAGCTACACACTTAAGCCAAGTTGAGTTAAGCTATCTATCTTAAATTCCATGGTCCACTATTCTTTTAGATGTGTACGAGAGTTTAATTTAGAAAGAAGGAAGCTTGGTTTCTTTCATTTAATGGGCATGCTATTTGGCATGTGATTTGTATTTCCCCCATCCATCTTCTGTGTCTTCAGTTCATGTTCATCGTATACTTGTCATGTAATAGAGTATCCTGGAGTTTGTTGGACCAACAATTGCTAAATGAAACACAAATGCTCCAGTTGGAATTTAGAGCTGCTACTGTGTTGGACTCCTGGTAGTAGCTGGAACCTTTGTACCTACTGTCGTAGCATGCTTCATTTCAAACTTTGGCTTAACCCATGATAAATAAAAAACTTAATAACTAGTTTGATTTGTAACATAAAAATTTCTTTATTGTCTTAGCTTGACGATAGTTTCAATGGTATTTCTGAGACGTACTTGATTAAAAGTTGTGTGAGCTTGTATTCTCAATGTGTGGTAGATGAGTTCACAGCTAGATGCACTTATCTTACATGGTGCATGGAATGTGAACAGGGCAACATGTGTTTCTGAATGATGGCTATCCGTACCTGCACCTGGAACTTACGGAACCAGAAGAGGCTGATCATCTCCACCTGTGATGCTTAGGATTGTCTTTGAAGCTAGGTGACACATGTTCTCTTGCTTGTAGTTATTTTCATGAAACATGAATAGATGGTACTAAACTTGATCAATTTATCTGTCAAATGATCATGTTTATACCTAGCTTGGTTCATTTTAGCTCTCTCCTTGTTGTACACTTTACTCGATTTAAACAAGTAACCAGATCACTCAAACACACGGTAATCAGATCTATTACATGCTTCTCGAAATGTTTTCCTTAGCGTAATTCCTTGATCTTTTCTTATTTGACATTATAATCAATCCTCTGTTTTTTGTTTTGGTAGAGCTTTGTCATAGCATAGAGGATTTTCTGCACCAATAGTTACTTTTTTAGTTGTTGGCCATTGGATTACATGAATGTTATTGATGTCGAGGGAGCAAGCAATTTTTAGTCGTATGACCTCAAATCTGTCTGGAGAATACGAGTTGTTGTGTTGTTCGGTAAATATATCTTCACTTTGCTACTCCTTGATGAGCATCTATCATATTCAATTGCGACCTTTCTCAATAAATTAATCAATGTTTTCTTGTTCTCTGTGTCTTGTGCTTAAATTTCTCATGACGTATGTGGTATGGTATTGTCACAAAATCTTTTCATGCACAAGAATATATTTCTATTGTGCTATCTAGGAAAGTATAGATTGAAATATTATTTCCTTTAATTGTATGGGATTGGTTTAGAACAATGTAACATACACTTTGTCACGAGAATAGAGCTTTCTGCGTTGCAGAATATGTGTGCACATTATCATCCAGTTGTTTATTGTGCTTCTTGTTGATTCTTTTTTTGGTTGACGTTCAGAGAAGATTGTTATTCGATTTATTTTGTCATGTTACCATAGGGTTAGTCTCTTTCTGCCCCTCGGAAATTGTCTTTCTGCTAAATTAGCAGCTTCTTAGATTCAAGTTTTTTTCTGTTCATGTGCTCATTGATTCCTTCCTGTGCTGCAATTATACCCCCGTGGTAGTCTCTTTGTACCAATGAACTGATGGCCCCTATTTAAACCATGGTGATGAGTTAGTTACTAAGAATTTGACAGGTAGTTTAGGCTATTAGTGGTCCTGGTGGTAGTATTTAGTACCGGTAAGCCTTAACTTGTTGTTATGTTGTTTTAAATATGACTGGTTGGTATTGTGTGGTCCTGTTATTTGAGAGCATGCTAGTGTAATTTCCATCCTAGTGCTGCATTGTTTGTATATTTCCCGTGTCTATTACTACTTACATGGAAGTATCGTGCCTAGAAGTGAATGTATTATACTTTATAAAATACCTATCAGTATGTAGTTACCGCTATAGAGTTGTGTATGTATAGAGCTTGCTATTGTAGTCTACATTGTTCCACTTGACAACATATATACTTTGTTTACACTGATCTGACCTTGTGTGCATGGAATTCTTTTGGAAGTGATGAGTAACCCTGTCAATGGGACTTGCTCTGTTCTCGGTACTTTTAGAAAACGCAAAGGACCTTTGCGTCTTATTTCATTGAAAAGATAGGGTTTTTACAAGCCTCCTAGGAGGTGGGTTACAAAGGAGTCTAAGAGAATTCTAATGGACGTCCCATGTCGTCGGCAGGGCATATCGAAGGCCTAAGGCACCGGCTTTAGCCCAAAGGGACACTTCTTCCTTGATCTTGATCATCAGGTTATTGATAAAGGGGGGAGTGCCCTCAAAACACACACTCATTTTGGTGTTTCTAGAGCATCCAAGGCATTAGCAGTGCCGTCGACCCGAGACCCTTGCAGAGGTGTTTGGGCGTTGCAAGATTTGCACTCGATAGCCAGGTGAAGATGGATTCGTCGGTGCCCTACGGCGGCAAGATAGGCGCAGCCAGGCCAAAGCATCATACCAGATTTGCTTGGTGAATGGGCATTTGATGAGCAAGTGGCGCATGGTTTTAGGCGCTTGGTCACATAGTAGGCATCGAGGATGGTGTTGCAGGCCTCTTCTAGCAAGCCTGTAGGTTGTTTAACAGTGGTCTTGGAAGGCAAGCCAGTGGAGGAATTTGACGCGTGGGGGCACCCAGGTCTTTCAGATGTGTTCCCAAGCCGGGCAAGTCATTGAGCCTTGGAATGTGGAGAGGTGGGCGGAGCGAGCGGAGTAGCTGCCATTAGATGTCCATTTCCAGATTAGCTTGTGTGCGGGGCGCTGGTTAGCTGTGCGCCCTCGATTTTGTGACATGGCATCAGGTACTGTCCAATCTCGCGCAGGCAAAGGATATCGTGAACGTCGCGAGCCCAGTTGTGCCCGAACAGGCCATCTGTTTCTGGTACTATTGGTGTCAAAATGCATGTTGTTATGCATCTGACGCACCTCATGTTTGTTGATTTGAGATTAGGAATAGACTTTATACCTATAAGGAGCTTTTTAAGTTCTCTACCTATATGTAATGGAAATCAGCTATTAGCCTTTTATTCAGTTTCTATGTAGTCTGTTCCGTCAGTTTCTTGATTCTCAAATATTAACTGAACAAATTGGGCATTGCTATAGTGTGGAGCTGATCTGGGCTAGATCCAAGTGTCAAAGTTGGGTTGCCTTTTTGTGCTTCAACACAATGCTGCATAAGATGAATTCGATCTGCATAATTGATGCCTCTGTTGCTGCCCTAAAACTGTTGCCTAATTGTTGCCTTGGAAATCGTTTCTAGCAATATTAATTTCTTGTCTTAATGAGAATTTCATACTCACTTGTACTTGTGATATTTTGGAGGTTAATCTGTTTTTGTTTGTTGTCGTTATGGACGAGCTGAGCTTCTTCAACCTGTGGTAGTCGCTGGAGTACATGGAGCAGCAGTTGGGTGTTGTGGCATTAGAGAAGGGGGGGAGTTGTAGCTGATACTGATGCAGCAGCAGCAACACAGAAGAAGTGGAGCTGTAGCTCGCCTCTTCTTCGACTCCATGGTTTAGGTGAGTATCTACTTCTCCCATTGTCTCCTCTACATGCTCTATGATAGTGCATATTTATACTGGCTTAGGAAAAGTTGATTAAACGGTACGCCTAGGCTGGTATGCCTAGTATTGATTGTTGTGGTCGATGACATCATTTAGGTTTATTATGGTAGCTACAGGCTCTCTTGGTTATGGATATAATGGCTAGTATCTGTTAAATATTGACTTGCTATGATTGAGTCTATAATATTAGGTTTGTGATCTGCAGTTGCTGGTTATTAGCATAATTTCTCTTTTTTATTTGCCAAATTAAGAGGCCATGATGGCCTTCACTGCTTGAAATTATTAGTGTTTTATTTGTCAGTGATACTATACACTACTTACACAACATCAACAATACTCATAGTTAGTCATGATATGCTAACAAATGAGAGCAAAATGTATCTCTTTGAATTTCTGATAGCATGCAGGTACTTGCAGTTTCTTGCCATGCATTTTCCGTTGCTCCTTTTGTCGCAAGGATCATGTTTGGTCTAGAAGGCTAAAATTATTTTAGCTATTGGCCGTGGTAAAATACAGAAGCTGTAACTATTTTCTGACTAGCTGGAAGTGCTTTCAACTTGGTGCGCTTGCGACCAATATCTATAGTGGCAGCTTATTGAACACATTGCATTGAAGGTGGCTAATAAATTAGATGTTACTTTGTAGTTGCGTACTGACCAATAGAGAAGACATGCCATGATATATAATTCTTTCATTTGTTGTATGTTGAATGAAGAGTTGACTATTAATTGATTGTTTTGTGATGGATTGATAGATTCTCTGCCCCTTTCTTCTTTTAGAATGTCTCTAAGCTATGCATGGACCAGTAGTAGAGTGGAGTGAGAATGACTTTTATATGGTCCATATGATGAACTTGTGCACCAGGCTTATTACCTGTAGTATTACCTATATGCATTTGAAGTTTTGAACTCTGTCTATCACTTGTCCGTTAGTCGTTTAGAAACATGGTTTATCTGTACTAGTATCCATAGTTTTGACGGAGTTCTTTTTTTTCACAACCAAAACTTCCATTCCTGATTTTTTGTTTAGCAACATAGATTCCAGCCTCATAGTTTCGTGGATAGTTTCATTGTTACCAGCGCAACGTTTTAGTTGTAGGAGAGCTTAGCATGACTAATGTTTGGAGAGTATAATCAACAGTTTGCAACTAAATGATGATTTTATTTGAAAATTGAAACATATGCTCTTGGGTGTGGCTGATGGCTGCGTATCATTTATTTTCTCGTGGTGATTCCTGGATTTGCGTCTAGTAGTGCTAGTGTATAATTGTGTGAGTTGCTATATCTTGTTTTATCTATATATATTATGCCAAACTATGGTTATGATGCAACAGGTTGTACCTCCTTAGAAATGTCTGCTAAGTGGCACCTATCTTTGCATGATGGTCTTGGAGGTGCCCTCCAGTATGGTAGCTAGTTAAGTAAGTCTGGAATATTTCAATGAAGTTGTTTTCCTGTAGTATAAACGTTGCCTTCTTTTGATTGATAAATAGAAGAATATATAGGGGTATCTTGATTGTTGTGTTTGATTTAGAAACTAATATTCTACGCAGAGAGAATATTATTGTTGACACTAGTTGTTGTCACTTGTTCATTTACTTAGATACTACTAACAATTGAGTGAATTAGTTTCAGCTCAACCCAGATTTTGATTTAACTTGGGCTTGACCTAAGTTTGAGTTGTTATTCAATAGCTGATTTTGGTATTTGCTATCTTGTCAGTGGTTGCACTTGTTGGAGCTAAGCTGGACTTGAATGATCCAAGCGGTTATGCTCTATCTTGTCCGTAGATTTCAAACTGTTTTTTTGCTAGTAATACTCCAACATCTCCTATGCAAGAATTTTTATCCTTGTTGATTACAATATTAGAATTTCACCATCATTGTATTTTTTATGTATGGTCCCTTCTAATGATGGTAAACTACAGTTTGATAATAAGCCATAAATACATGTTTTCCTGTTAGTTTGATGAAGTATTAGTGATAGTAGGATAATGTAAGTTTTGACTAGCCATGCATACATGTTTTCCTGTTAGTAGCATAAAAGTACACATCTTGCATGTTCTGTGATTTTGCCTGATGCTTGTTCCAAAATTGGATGCCATGTCCTAATCGTCAAGGACAAGGAGGTATAGACACGTGTCTTGTATCGGCTTGATTTGAAGGCAAGCTGGTCTTGGTGAGTGCGTCGTCTGCTTGTATCAGTGGTGGGTTTGAGTGGGCTTAGTCCCGTGGTGTCTTGTTGTATGGTTTTCGCCCGGTTTTCTCCTAAAAACGGTGCACTTTCTCCTTAATTAATGGTTGAGGCAAAGCTTTTGCCTCCGTTTCAAAAAAAAGGAGGTATAGACTACTATAGTTTTTACCATATGTTTTCTAATTTCGTATTTGTGGACTTTGTCTCTCTTCTCACGTATATGACGTATTTTTCTTGTCTGTTGTCATGCAGGTGACGTACGAGCCGCCGAGCCTTGTTCAACCAACCAATGCTAGTCGAGGGTGACGGAGGGGTACACTCGGGCATCAACTCTTTCATGGCGCCCGGTCGTGAAGGGAGAAGTGGATCGGAGGTGGCTAGGATGGAGTGGGCCATGGCCGCTGGCTCCCTTTGGCCGGTTAGGTACCGGTGAGCTTTAGGTGGACTAATCTTGTTGGTCCTCCTTATCTCTTTGCTCCAGTGCGATAAGGCAGGCGACCGGGAAGGTTCTCGTTCCTCGCTCCGCCGCGGCCGTCCGGCGGTTCCCTCGCCCTCCGCCGGCCACTTCGGCGGCGGGAGGGTGGGGAACCCTGGTGCTTCGGTCTCGGCGTGTAGATAGTAGGAGTGTGTCGGGCGCCGCGGCTCGGATGGGGACGATGGTGGCGCGTCGGCGAATAAGGTGGCCTCGATTCTCCTCTTCTCGTTGCTCTTCCTTGGGAGGGCGGCGAGGAATCGACGGGCTTTTCGTGTCTAGCTGTGGTCGGTGAGGCGGCGGCGGCGACCACGGTATGGACTTTTGTCCTCTGGCTTCATCCCTGCCACGGCGATGTCCGTTCCCTCGTCTCCGTGAAGCTGGTGAGGTTGGCTCCAGGTTCAGGAGCCTGTACAGGAGCGGGCTTAGGTCTTGCGGAAGCTCGCCGGCGATGACATCAAAGAAGATGGTGGCTTCTACTTCAGCGCGTAGGGCCTTCGTGGCCCCTTTCTTGGAGGACTTCCGGCTGCTGGCCTTTGCAAAGCTCCCCGGAGCGATGATGGCGGCGGCGTGTCTCCAGTGCGCGGTGTTGGCAGCGGCGGCTGTCTTTCCCCTAGTTTTTCTTGTATTTTTCTTGTTTGTTGGGGGTGTCTGTACCGGTGTATTTTCTTAATAGATCTGGGTCTTGCATCAAAAAAAAAAATACTGTGGGTCCTCGATGCGTGGCCTGGATCATTTCATCTTAGGTTATCAGTGCTAGATCAATTGTCCTAGAGCATCTATCTTATGTTGCCAGTTATATTTTGCTAATTGTTTTGCGGTTTGTGTTTGTCTCCATAAGACAAACCACATGGTCACATTTTGTGTTACACGGTGTTGAATGGCATGAGCTAAACTGTGGTTGAATTCTAAATTTAAAATAGCACAAAAGTTGAGATTCTTCTGCAGATTATTATTTATAATTCTGAGAGAAACATCAAATTTCCTGTCAAAAATTCCTTACATTAGGTGGTCTAGTGGCCTGGCTACAAGCATGGTTCGCAGCAAGTTAACTTGAATCTTCCGCATTTTCTTTGTTCCATCCGAAAATAAATTGAAAAGGTCCATTTTTCAATATTTTTCAAGGTAAATACTCAAATGAAGTTCTAGAATAAAGCGTCTAAAATCTTTCAAAAATAAGGTTGGTTTTCATGTTGACAGTTGATGTTTACCACGTAACCAGATTTCTACGAAAATGATCAACCAATCTGTATGGAGATTATTATCGGCCTGAGGCAACTTCAGTGGGTGACACGATGCTGCAAGCAAGACCTACGCAAACGTTGACGATGACGCCTGTGTCCGCAACTCATTGGCACTTCCGCTGGCCAGATTAATGAGGGATCCAATGGATACTTGCATTGAGTTGTCTCTTAGGAAAAAGAGATACAATAGTCTGTTTGCATGTTCTGTAGTTAAGATTACCTTTCCAGTTCCCGTGCTACCACCAGCCAGCTCCACAATCAGTGGAATCAATTGGACTGATTTTCGATGGAGCAATTAAAGGGCCCCACAAATTTTTTTTTTATCGAAAAAATGCATCATTCACCACGGGGCATTGTATTGATTAACAAGATCCACACCCAATTCAGCGACCCGTGGGACACTTCATCTGAACCGATCCATCATATGCATCGCCTCCGGCTAGTACCTCCCACTCTCTGTTTCAACCTCCATTAGCTCTATATATACACGTTACTAAGCACACACCGCGTGCGGATTTCGCGTGTGACTATGACTTAGACTTTGACTTTGTCGAGGAGAGAAGAGGAGATGGAGCACTATGCCGGTCAACTTGGGCGTGAGGGCGAGGCTTGGTCCATTCATCTCAATCTATTAGTCGAGCGGCGCGTCGTTCGTCAGCGGCCGCCGGCCGGAGACCATGAGACCATGAGGTATGTATGTATGTTCTTTGGCTTGGTTTGGCCCCTTGCGGATCTCTTCTGGTAGCATGCATAGGCTTGGTTCCTTCTGTGTGCACCCCTTGGAACTCGATTGGTTTTGCTTTCTAATCCATCCATCCACGCATTGCTAGCAGCAGGAGACGACGCGGGAGTTGTCGAGCTCCCATCTCCCTACCCTGTTTCATGCTTCAATGGCACCGACCGCCACACAGTGATGTGTGGGAATTTGCTGGAACTCCGAATCTCGATACTAGAGTATGACAAGAACAGTGATCTTCAGTCACAGAAATCCCAAATATATCGTTCATATTACTACTACGGAGTACTCGGACTATATAATTTTGAGAGAAAAATAATTGTAAATCTTTCTTTCTGGGTGTTCGGCTGAATCATTCCCCAATCGATCATAAGCCCTACAGGACAAACCCCAACTGCTGGTTGCCTGTTCTCCCCTCCGCGGCGGCACCGGCGAGCTCCTCCCCTCAGCCATCTTCTTCCTCGCAAGCTCCTCCAATGGCACCGAGCCAGAGATCCTAGCCCCCTACCGCAGCTCAACAGGCGGCGCAGCGCCTTCAGCGGGTCAGCGCTAACCTTCGCTTCCACGACCCACCCGCGGCCCTGGCCGCCACCCACGAGGCCGGCCTCCGCGAGCTAATAAATTCCCTCACGTACCCACGAGGCCGGCCCTCCGCAAGATACCATCTTACCTTATTAAGCCATGAAAACAAAAAATACTTATGGTTTCAGAAGTTGGGTACAACATTTGGCAGACTTAGAAATAAATATCTCTAGTGTTTAGAAATATTAACAACGTTAATTATAGAAAATACATTTGTACTTACACGTGTCCACTCTCCTCTAACTATGCATCTTTAGTTTCAGCTTGACTGTTGACCTTTGCAATTCTATTTTTGTATTTTCACATTTCTCATACTACTATAACTATCCATGAACAATGATTTGTTCTTCCATTCCACGTTATTTACACAACACACATCTATTACCAAATTTAAGTTTTACCATTTGACCAATAAAATATGGAAAAATTTGCCACATGACACCGTTATTTTTTTATGTTTGCTGAAACACACCGCTCGATTGTGTCTTTGTCAGATATTATTATAATTCTATGGCACATTTGTCAGAACACACCACCTGGCTAAAAAGGGAAAACTTTCTACTTTGTCTTCAAAACTAGTCCACAGGGCAAAAGTGTAAAACTTTCCGTCTTAGGCTGATGGTGTGTCCTGGCAAATGTGTCACAAAATTGTAATGGTACCTGGCAAATACATAATCGTGCAGTGTATTTCAGCAAATACCAGAAAATAACGGTATCATGTAGCAAATTTTCCCTTATTTTTATAATTCCTTTTACAGTAGCATTTCTAGCTTGTTCAGATGTGGTGAAGGAGCGCATGCAAGCCTGGTCGCGGTGTGCATAGGGCTTCGAGAGGGTGAGTGCGGAGCATGACGGTGCGAGCTGGCGGCCATGTCGACGTCTTCATCCCCAACCCTTTTCCAGTCGAAGCGCTGGATGAGCGTGCCAAGAACCAGGCCCAAGATCAGCCAAGCAGGAGTAAGGGTTTTACCTCATTGAGGGCACCGAACCTGGGTAAATCTCGCCTTATGTTCGTTTGGTATCCGATGTCTCGTGCTAACATGCAGGATCCCAACAAACGCAACATATAAAATTATAGATAGATGATCTTGATCATGTTAGGCAGCTCACAAGACCCGACAATTAAGCACAATGGGGAGAAGACAACCATCTAGCTACTGCTATGGACCCATAGTCCAGGGGTGAACTACTCACACATCACTCCGGAGGCGACCATGGCGGCGTAGAGTCCTCCGGGAGATGAATCCCCTCTCCGGCAGGGTGCCGGAGGCGATCTCCTGAATCCCCCGAGATGGGATTGGCGGCGGCGGCGTCTCTGGAAGGTTTTCCGTATCGTGGCTCTCGGTACTGGGGGTTTCGCGACGGAGGCTTTAAGTAGGCGGAAGGGCAGGTCAAGAGGCGGCACGAGGGCCCCACACCACAGGGACCCTGGGCGTTGATTTCGTCCAATTCCGAGAATATTTCGTTACTAGGATTTCTGAAACCAAAAACAGCAGAAAACAGCAACTGGCTCTTCGGCATCTTGTTAATAGGTTAGTTCCAGAAAATGCACGAATATGACATAAAGTGTGCATAAAACATGTAGATATCATCAATAATGTGGCATGGAATACAAGAAATTATCGATACGTCGAAGACGTATCATGGGCCTAGGCGGGAAAGGATTTGGGCCAGCGTGAGAGGAAAAGGTCTGGGCCAGCCCAACTACGCGCAGATGCGCCGTGGGCTGTCTAACAGTGCGGGCCCCAGCTGTCAGCCTGTTTTAAAACCCTTCGGGTACTTAACATTGGCCTACCTCCTTTTGGACCAAGAAGGGATCCACGAAGATCACCACAGCCCAAGATCGATATGTCGGTTGCGATGGAGGAAAGGTAGAATGAGGCGGATTCTTGATGGACAAGGCAAGGAAACGTCGAATAAGGAAATGATAGATTAGATCTCATTGTAACATAGATTAGAGGGTCTGCCGGAGGACATCGATTCAACCAACACAATCTCGCATACACCAAACCCTAAAAACCTTGCCCTCCGGCGAGTTCACCACAACGCAGTCTATAGGCTGCCCCATTGTAACCCTTTTTTATCGATAAATCAAGATCAGACAAGCAGGAGTAAGGGTTTTACCTCATTGAGGGCCCCGAACCTGGGTAAATCTCGCCTTTTGTTCGTTTGTTATTCCTCCATTGATATACATACTAGTTTCAGCTGATAATTTCATTTGTTTTTATGCAACATGAAAGTTAGGTGCTACCTTCAGGCTACTATCCTAAAGGGGAGGCATGGTCCTGCTGCAGTCGTGACTTCATCGACTGTCACGTCCACCACTTCATCACCAACCGTGGCTGATTTATCGGCCGCTACTTCAACATCCACTGCATCATCGACATCGATTACGTCGGCTTCGGCATCGCCATCATCATCATCATCATCATCATCATCATCATCATCATCATCATCATCATCACGCCGCACTATGTCCACCATGTCCATCAGGTATGATGACTCTGAGTCATCAGATATGACGTTGTACTACTGCATCGATTGAGACACCGTGCACGAGCTTTGGTTCGAACGCTGCTCCTTTCGTGTGTGGCATCATGTACTCGTGGGGTTCACCACAACACATACACCAAACCCTAGAACCTTGCCCTCCGGCGAGTTCACCACAACGCAGTCTATCGGCTGCCCCATTGTAACCCTTTTTCATCGATAAATCAAGATCAGCCAAGCAGGAGTAAGGGTTTTACCTCATTGAGGGCACCGAACCTGGGTAAATCTCGCCTTCTGTTCGTTTGGTATCCGATGTCTCGTGCTAACATGCAGGATTCCGTCAATCCTAAGCCCCTCATGGTGGGCATTGCAGAGGAGCCCCGTCGACAATGAGCATTGTAAGCTTGCTGCCAGAGAAGAAGGATACAAGCACTCGCCTCGCCACGCTGCCATCCACAGACTTCACCTACATCCGCATCAACAACTACAACACATAGGACCAAGCTGCTGGGAGAACACATAGAAGATGCGGTGAAACCGCTACCAGCTACCTACCAGCCACCGCCGAGCTCGACCAGCAACCCCGCTATCTCAAGGCGACGCCTCCAACAAGGGAGCGCCGCCGCCCAAACCGAAGATTTGAGTTTTCATCCGAGATAGGTAGGTCATGGATGAAGGGAATAGACCTCTTTGTCGCCTTCAAGAAGGAGAACAACACCGACAACATCGTCGACGTAGTGACCGCCACTGTCGGCTAAGAGTTCCCTCCAGTCGAGAGCCCCTCTTCCGGCCGCACCCACCAACCACAAGAACAAGATCCGTGGCCAGGGAGGTGAGGCGAGCAAAGCGGGGAGGATCAACCATCTTCAACAAATGCCAGAGGTCCAACAGGGTGGCCTCCGTATCGCGCCCCCGCCCACCGCCCACACGACCGAGGGCCACGGTCAACAGCACCCAATGCTCCGCCACCCGCCGCCAGGTCTCCGCCATCTAGTGCTGCCGCCCTAGCGTCCATGGTCCCCGACCTGGGCGCAACAAGCAGCACCTCGCCTTCGGCCATCGAAGCACCGGCGAGGCCGAGCGGAGGGTGAGAGGGAGGAGGGCCACGTCGTCGAGCTACCAGATGTAGGGGGCACCCCCACCCCACCTCGTGCGGAGGCTTGCCCGCCGCACCAGGGGTCCCCGTCGCCCCCATCACTGGCTATGTCAGACTTCGCCGACAACAGTCGCAGGAGGTGGCGAGGAGAAGGAGGGAGGGTGGGGGTATATCTAACTTTTTGGTCACTTCAATACTTTCATGGTGAGTAAATAAAATTTATTCATCCGAGGGATATTTCTTGAAGGTGTTTCTCCTACATGATTTTATACTAGTAAACTACACGTGCTTTGCCACATCGGTGGACCACCTCCCGCGCCCGTGGGCCGTGGCGATGCAGTGCAAAGCACAACTGACATCGCTTCTCCTTTTAATTTTCTTCTCCCGCGCGCACGATTTTACGTCTGCCAGCTGTCTCCACTCTCCACCACCTCCTTTTTTCCTTCCATTAAATTCAACTAGCATGTAATGGCGCGGCGGCACGCCGCGCCCACTTTGTAACTGCGAGTTGAAAAGCGGAGAATATTTCATGGTATGTGAGGGGTGGCATCCCCTTTTCATTGGCTTCAAAACTCCAAGCTATATATTCCTCGCACCTCTATGTTGTTGTGCAGACTAAAATGTGTGAAGAATGTGCATGTCACTTGCAATCTTGCTGGACAAAGAAAACTCTTATTATAGGAAGGCAAAGACAGAATATGTTATTTCTATATCTACAATACCTACCCAGATGATCTGGTCATACAGCTGCAGTTTCTAAATAGAAAACATTACCTGAAGTTTAATTTAACACGTCTAAATAAAAGAAATCTAATATGCATTAGAACACCTTAGAAATTCTTGATCCGAAAAACATTCTGAACAAAGTATGTAGTCATGCTTGCAACCAATGACTTACGGATATACACTTTGGGAAGCATAAACTCTATATGGAAGCATATAACTCTGCTTGTGGGGAAGCATATAACTATTTATGTATCGTGAGAACAAAATTTCAATATAAAAGAAAATTCCAAATATAAGAATCTCCTTATAACTCCCGACACCATATTGTGTAATAAGCCAGGTAGTTTATATAAATATGAAAACTGATGATTGAGTACTGTCAATTCAAGAAAGGTCAGACCATCCAGTTATATTGCAAATCGACAAAGAGCTATATTTGTTAAAAGTGGCATACTTGCAGGTTGCAGCTATTGCCTCCAAATGTGAAGAAACATACGAACTCGACCAGAACGAAACCAACCAACCAATAAAAAGAGTCGAAACTATAGCCAACCAGCATCATGTTTACATGTATGAATCATGAAAATGAAGAAATAGAAATATTGGCAATGCATAATCCAAGGAGCAACAACACAATGAGGTGTGGGCCAAAAACATACAACACAGAAGTTCCATTGTACATCTAGAAAGCAAGAAATGGATCTAATAATAAGAAACCTAAGTGCACACTATCATCCCTTTGCCTGAACCAGCGCTTCATCACACTATCAACATGATCTCTCATTATATTACAAAGTCAACAAATAATCTCCCAAACCTGGCCATGTACAATGATAACATTTCAACTCATACCGACATATGTTGCAAGGATGCCACCTTAGAAAGCAAGCAATTACAAGATTTTGCATTCACCTAAATCTGAATATAGGCTTCCTCCAAGCACAAGATCACAATTGAAATTTCTGTCTTTGACCCCCATTTCCCCTGCTCTAAGTGACAACTTGTATGGGCTGGAGTTGGAGAACCACACCTTAGTCCATGACAGCAGCTGTGGCGCGGCAGCCGCCGGTGGCAAGGAGACATGTGTACGCAAAGGCGCCTGGATCGCAGGTGGAAAGGGAGGAAGAGAAAACTGAACAGAGCGCGGCCCCGACTCTGCTCACAACCTGTGCCACAAACACAGCACTACCGGAAGGGCTAGACCGCCCACCACGATTGTGAGACGCAATAGCAGCTATGTTCGTAGTGGACCACCCACCACATACGCTTGACTATATTTTGAGAACACTAACATATTAATCATGCTATGGACAACGAAAGACCCTGGACATAAACTGGTATGTGGGAGAACTCCTTTATTTCTGGATACAACCAGTAATGCAAGCCTTATGTTCAGGACAAACATTTTAGCATCCCTGGTTATTTCATCAAAGATTACAAATAGCAATAGAGATAGTACCTCGTGACCAAGTACTTGCAAGGAAACTTGAGAAAGGAAGACAAACTAAAATGCAAACGAAACTTAGATCAAAATATAGATTTGACCCAAGAACTTTAAGCTCGTGTATCATCCACTGCATCAAATCGATTAGTAAACCTAGTTGTCAAATTCTTACCTTTCTCTGATAGCAGCAAGACCAAGAACAGGAATTGTTATATACCATCTGGTCACAGAAATTTCTTTCAAAAAAAATATGGTTAAATAAATCATAAACTCAGGAGTATGCACCAGAAACTGCAAACTCCCATCACTGACATCGCAAAATAAAAACCTTATATTAGCTGAACTGAAGAAGACTGGTGTATGAGCAAAAGGAAAAAAGCAGTCAACCGAACAGCTAATCCAGTGATGCATTTACCTGCTGCACCTTCTTTCATGCATCTATATAGTGACAGGAAAGAGTTCATATTTTCACAAAAAAGAGTTCAGATTCGCTGAACTTTCAATAATGTACTCCTGATATCTCATACACACGTCGAATGTGAGAAATAATTAACAGCTAATCTGGAAGGTCGATTATCCTAGTGAAACACCTCTGGATAGCTTTGAATCGCGGAAATTTTCTTTTGCTGGAGTATTGTATGCATGATATCCTAGATTTAAATTTCAAAGCAAACATAGTATTCTTAATGCCAAGTACCAGGCTTCTATTTCTTTATTTAGGTTTGATTGACGACTGGACCCTCGAAATAAAGCTTTATAAAGTATTTCTTAGAAGGCTATGATAACACACTGTTCACGTAAAACTCACTTATCATGGTATTGATTCTTTTTCTGTACAGTAACCTTATCTCAGCCATATTGAATTAATGTAAAGACTATGTATACTATGAAAAAACTTCAGTATATTCTGGACAGATTCTTAACAGAAGTGCACTGGACATGAAAACTTTGAATCTATTTATCTCAAATAGGGTAATACACAATGACACATCCCGGCAACATATGAAAGCTTACAGAGATACCTTCAACTCAAGTAAGAACTCATCATTTTCCTAGAAAATAAATATAAATTCATCACTGAAACTGAAGTCGAGATAAATAGGTAAATCAAATAACCGCACAAATCACTGATGAAAGGGTCAGTATCTACATATAAGTTATGTGAGTAATTTAAATGTACACATGGTAGGCTGACGACCATCAGACAAAAACATAGGCCCACATAATTTGTACTACGCCATTTACACTCGATGATCTTTACCTACCCAGGAAACCTGAAAGATGACATAGTGCATTCTTCATTGGCCTAAAAAAGAACAACTACATATCAAATTCATCATGCGTGCCCCAAAAAGAAAGTAAAGATGCACATATGCAGCCACCCCTGAGCTACTGCCACATGGAAGGAGATCACAATCGACATGCTTAAGTAATCATTGGCGGAGGAACTCACTCAATATTGCAGGCATTTCAGTGAACACCATGTGGGCATATGAAATCACCATACTGTTCTTAGCCCGGTGCCATCAGTTGCGTGTACCCAAGAATCTCACTAAAAATCAAAAACTCCCAAAGCAGAGATAGAAAGCCCATGACCTTAGGCCTGCCATATGAGATCATCTCACCAGTTCTTCCTTCGTCTCCTCCCATGTATGTGCTGCAAAATCAACAAAAAAAGAAATATGATCAGCAAATAGCATGACTCGTACGGAAAGGAAAGAATAGGGACATCGAAGAATAGAAGATAGTGAACATACCCGACAGGAGCAATGAGGGGTGGCGAGGGGCT
The DNA here is from genome assembly GCF_019359855.2 of Lolium perenne. Classification (NCBI taxonomy): domain Eukaryota; kingdom Viridiplantae; phylum Streptophyta; class Magnoliopsida; order Poales; family Poaceae; genus Lolium; species Lolium perenne. The sequence goes on from NC_067245.2 coordinate 183,832,296, forward strand.
CCCGGTCTATACAACCTGCGAGCAAGAACAAGAAATATACCAAATCCAAAACATCAACCAGATCAAATTAGCGTTGGTGGCATCTGGCACCAAAGTACAGACCGCCCCCAGTTTCATGCTTCCAGTCTTCCAGAGCACAACAGAGGGAGTCTGTCAGAGCTGGGCGAAGCAACATGGCAAACCAGAGAGGAAGAGAAGTAGGCGGAGGCGGTTCCTGTTTCTCAATGGTTCACCGTGGTGTTCAATCTTTGTACTTCCAGGTCAAGGTCTAAGCATGGTTTTAAAAAGGCACAAAAATGATTATAGTTTCCAGTCTGGTGTAGAATTCAGAATCAACTGAGTAATTGTGAATCAACAGATGTAGTTTCATATAGAAAAATGCTCCTCCAACACCACTAAACTATATGGGATGACCTCCTAATCAACTGAAGCACCAAAGTTGGAACAGCCGTTTACAGATAATAAATGCAACAGCATGGCCACTACAAAATAAAAAAAATCGAATCCTACAAATAAAATGCATTTCCTAGTAAATTGTCCAAGCACCAATGGTCAAACGAACCAGAAGTAACATACGTCAATCATCATAGAGATGCAAGTGCGGTAAAATCAAAGAAAGATGAGAAAGAGGAGCAAGACCTGACAGGAAACCAGGATTAGCATGGCCCGTGGGACAAACCGCCGGTCGCAGGCAATATATGGGGAATATTTCTAGGTAAGACAGAATCGTAACCGGTGTGGCAAGGAAAGAGAATCGCAAAGAAAAAAGGCTAGGAACAAGAGGAAGGGGGCGACCCATCGAAGCGCGTCTTTGTCTCTCCCGTACCATACGAACACGGCGGCGAAGGCGACGACCGGCCCCGGCGACGAAGCCCCAGCATCCCTCTCCGCCCTCCCTCCGCATCCCTATCCGCCATCCCTCCGTGTCCCTCTCCGCCCCTCTCTCCGCGTCCCTCTGCTTGCACGACCACGGACCGCGGAGGCGCATCCCGGCGACTCGGGTCTGTCACCTAATAACCGGTTGGTGCAGCGGCGACGGGGCGGCACCACGACGACCTCGCCGGCCATGAGGGAGTATTGTTTCTAAAAGTGGGAGCAAAGTTGGAGGAGGGCATACCCACACATCAAATCCTCGACCGTCTCCTGGCTTCCCCCGCCCGCAAATCGTCGTGGCAGCCGGGCTCCTCGAGCTGTACTGGGCCGCTTGGAAGCACCACCACCTCGTCCGCATCCTCTCCGCCAAGCATAGCAATCCGGAAAGCCCGTATTCCCAGAATTGATCCGGTCTTCCGCAGCTTCCGACCACCCCCCGCCTCGCCACCTCCCCGACACGCTCGTCGTGAGCTTCTGGTTCTCCTGGAGCCCTTTCCTCCCCTCTCTGTCGCTCTGTAGCGCCGCGCCGCCATGTGCCCCGTCCGCCACCGCCACGACACCGCTGTCGCCGCACCGTTTGCCGGCGGCACCGCCACCAAATCGCTGAGCGTGAGCCCACGCGTCCAACGCGCTACGACGCGGAGCGCGAGAGAGGACGCAGGGGGAGAACTCGAGCCCTCTAGAAATTTCTGGCAGCTGAGTTAGGAGAAGAAGGAGGCGAGTCGCCAAGAAATTTCCACACATCAGTCAAAGCGGTGTATGATGATCTATCATGGCCCATAGTAATGATAGCCACCGCTGTCCTAACCAGGTCATGACTACGGCCACACCAGAAAAGCACCAAGGCAGCCCATCAGTGAATCCCAACTTCGGGAGCACACGAACCAAACTTTTCCAAATCGCTGTAGAGCCCCAAGACGTACACAAAGAAGAAATATGGACAGGCAAATTAAGCAGGATTACACGTGTGAGTAAAACAGGTACCCAGAAAGTAAACTCAAAATTATGAGAAAAATCGAAGCTGTTCACGTTTAGTATAGTAGTTATACTTGAACCGAACCTCTTCTGAATCGTGCGTCAAATAAATCCGTCGATCGCTACATTCCCCGCGCGCTTCTTTTTTTTTTCTCTCCTACTACCTCTCAACTTGCCATGTCCATGTGTATGCTCCATCAACAACAACAAAAAATCGGATTTTTTTTTTATATTAAGAATCAAGACCGCATCTACTCATAGTTGATGATCGATCGATTAATTACAGCAACGAACCAAAAGAAAACCACTTCGTTCGTTGCAAGTACAGTAATAATCATCAAACCTGTCTATTTTTTGCGATTAGATTTGATGGTTCATTTTTTTTTTTTTGACTCGACGATTTCTCCGTGAGTCACCCAAACCAGTTGCGGCCGCCCAAAACACAAGGAAAAGAGCAAGTCGCCATAGTCCTTTCTAATTTTCTTCTCTCCCGCACGACTATCTCACATATATAAGAGCGCGCTGTCCCGCGCCCGCGCTATAAAAACCACCAGTATGCAGTGCGTGGAGATGAAATCGGTCCTCTAGCAGGTGCGCTATCCGCGGCGGCGTTGCAAATTTTTTTGTGCGCGCGGCGGCTTGCACTATCCGGGGCGCCATATGTGACACGTCGGCTGCAACGCGCGACATCTGTTCGGACGCACGTGAATATACAACAGCCTCCTTTTTTCCTTCCATTCAATTCAATACTTGATGGTTCTCTATTTTTTGCGATTAGATTTGATGGTTCTTTTTTTTTTTTTTTTGACTCGACGATTTCTCCGTGAGTCACCCAAACCAGTTGCGGCCGCCCAAAATACAAGGAAAAGAGCAAGTCGCCATAGTCCTTTTCTAATTTTCTTCTCTCCCGCACGACTAGCTCACATATATAAGAGCGCGCTGTCCCGCGCCCGCGCTATAAAAACCACCAGTATGCAGTGCGTGGAGATGAAATCGGTCCTCCAGCAGGTGCGCTATCCGCGGCGGCGTTGCAAATTTTTTTGTCCGCACGGCGGCTTGCACTATCCGGGGCGCCATATGTGACACGTCGGCTGCAACGCGCGACATCTGTTCGGACGCACGTGAATATACAACAGCTGGAAATTTCACCCCGCACCCTCCATTTCCCCACCCACGAGTACGACATAGAGGAAGAAGAGAACATATCCATACTACTAGCATACCGCGCCGTCAAGAAGCAAAAAACAGGTGGATCGATGTTCGGTAGACAAAAGTTGATGCGGTCGTATTTCAACGAGAATCCGATTTTCCCGAAAGCTATTTTCGGTAGCGTTTTCGGATGAGCATCAACTTGTTCAAGCATATCACAACGGAGGTGACCAAGTATGATTGATTCTTTGAGCAACGGAGAAATGCCGTCAGAGAAATTGGTCATAGCACATATCAGAAGGTGACCGCCGATTGACCAAACTCTACCTTTACGGACCTTCCGTAGCGCTGAGCGCAAGTCCGAGGTCCCCACCCTTTGCCACCGTTGGAGCGGCTAGCAGAGAAGGCAGGGACCCATCGATTCTCTGACGTAGACGGCCAGAACGAGGCAAATGGGTGGCGACGGCTGCTAGGGTTTACACCCTACCACTGGTGGAAAAAAGGGCTTTGGTCGCGGTTGGCAACTGCCATTAGTCGCGGTGGCCCAACCGCGACCAAAGCAGCGCGACTAAAGGCCCCCCCTTTAGTCGCGGTTCCTTACGAACCGCGACTAAAGGCCCGTCCACGTGGGCCGCAGGGGAGCGCCAGGGCGGAGGACCTTTAGTCGCGGTTCTTCTGGCCAACCGCGACTAAAGGCCTCCGCAGGGTTTAGGGTTTTAGCCCCCCTCCCCCTAAATCTGGTTTCTTTTTAATTTGTATTGTTTTATTTCTTTTGGGTTTTAATTTTGAAGGAGTTTCACATATTCTACGGTACTGTATACATACATGCATATGAATGTACAATTTCAAACAAATTTGAAATTAGAACCAAAAAGAATTCAAGAGGAATATACAATATATATTCAATATCGGATGACCATATACAATATATATTCAATATCGGATGACCATATACAATTTTGAACAAGTTAGTTACAAATTCTGGTGCATATAAAGTTCTACGTCATCGTAATAGTGTTCTCCTCTAGGATCGATGACTTCCCTCGCCAACCATCCAGCTAGTTCCTCTTGAAGTGGTCGGAAGCGAGCTTCGGACTAAGCGTCTTCCGGAGGTTATTCCTCAGGATGTTGTTCTCACACGTCTGGTCCCGCTCATTGCAGTATCTCCGGATCCTCTCACAAACATAGTATCCACATAGATTGGTCCCCGGTGGCTGAATATCCCCAGTCGTCCGCACTGCCATTTTAAAATGTAGCTCCTTTTTGAATTCACCGACCTTGGTATCTACGAACCGTCTCCAAACCCTACGAGGCAAAGAAAATTAAATAAACAAGAGAATTATTAATTAGTTACTTGATATTAGGAAATGATGAACGAAATAGGCCGATCGATATAGAGCGCAAATGAATGAAAATAATTACTTTTGCATCATTTTTCTCATGTCGCCCCAAAGCGCCGGATCCATATTCAGAGAGTCGTGGACGAGAACTGAGGAGGTCTGAACTTTAATTACCATAAGAATCCAGTGGAACCTGCGGACACGATACATGCACAGTCATGCATAACTCATCGATTAGCCACATACCATGCATGGAGTAAACAAAAGAGAATGTGCTCAAGACAGAAACACTCACCCAAAATGGTAAGGAAATAGAATATCACTTTTCTGTTGCAGTTTTCTAATAAACCGCCACAGGTCATCCTCCACGTCGGCGGGGTGGTGTTCTAACACATGTGAATTAACGATGTGTGGGTCAATGAACCCAACATCATGGATGTTCCTTATTCGCATTTCCCGCTTCTTCATTCTGCATAATAGCGTACACAACAAGATAGTTAGGACAGTGCAGGCAATGAACGAGATGGGGTAGAAATTAATAAATCACTTACAGAACGTAGCAACTGATGATAGATTTGTCGAGGTCGCGCAGATTGAACAGCTGGAACAATTCACTCAGAGGAATTTGTACCCAGTAATGTTTGAAGTGATGCTCATATTTAACTTCCGCATAGATATAGTCTTTGGCGTTTTTATGTTTTATGTAACCCTTGTACCAATTTAGCAGACCTAGCATTTGTCGAGGTAGATCCCCTTCCTGCGCAGGCTCGACGAGAGGGCCATTCTTCACATATGTAAATACTACGTCCTTCATTGGCGCCTCATCAAGGCCTAGCAGTGCACGAAGAGTGATACCTAACTCGGCCGCTTGTTCTCTGGCACTCGTTACAGTCAATCCATGTGCTGCCGCAGCTGCTATGATATCGGGGGCATCCGGATCGGCGGCTTGCACTATGAGCGGGGCGATCGATTGTTTACTTTGTTCCCCGAGCTGGGCAACTTCTTTCCCCCTTTCTAATTTTGACTCGGCCTCGTCCTTCAAGGCTTTCTTCTCCGCCAACTCTTTCCTGTTCTTGAACGCGAGTGCTTGCCTACGAAGTTCACGTAAATAGTCGTCAGGCAGATTCTTCGCGGCTTGGGACGGTGTGTTCAAAAATGACTTAGCCCACTGCTTTTCCTTGTCAGAATATACTGGCTTGGGCTCGCCCTCTATTTTCTTCTTGACGCTCGCCTTCCAATTCTCTAAATCAGCAGCCGCGCCCGCCTCGACTTCCTCGGCACTACTTTCCCAAGACCTCCTGGGAGAGGCTTGATGATACCTCCGGTACCTTTGTTTTCTTAGGTACGTAAGGGTCCGGGTTAATAACCCAGACTGCTTCGCTTCTTCGCCGGAGGTGGATTGGGGGCGGTGTCTGCTGATCACCCGCCGGACGAGGACTAGGGGCGGCGTCGCTACCCGCGGACGAGGATCGGGGGCGGCGGCCGGCTGACGTGAAGGAGGTGTATTAGGTGAAGCACCACCACCACCGCCGCCACCGCCACCGTCACCGCCACCGCCACCGCCACCACCACCACCGTAGGGGGGTGGACTTGTTGGCGCCTCGCCTGGAAACTTGATAAACTTCTTCTGCCATAGAATGAACTGGCGCTTGACATCTCCAAGTCTTTTCACCCCTTCAGGTGTAGCAATGTCAATGTCCAGGTCCTCAAACCCTTGGACTATCTCCTCCACCGTCACACGAGCATAGCCATCTTGAATGGGGTTATTGTGGTGGAGTGCTCCAGGTGGCAAAGCACTGCCGATGGCTACCTTCATGGACATGTTCCCGATAGGATAATACAGATGACATGCTTTCATCTCCTTTATATCGTCCACGGGGTAGCGAGGAGGCTCCGGTGCAGTAATTTCGACCACCAGAGGCTCCGGTGCAGTAATTTCTATCGTCGGTGCACCAGCCGGTGAGGCCTCCGTGGAAGCCACGCTGCTTCTTCTCCGCTGCTGGCTTCCGAGATCCATTGGATGATCTTCAGCATGCTGCGCCCGAGCTGCATCTCTTTCGGCGACTAGTACACTCACGATTTTCTTCATCACATCCATTTCCGTTACCAACTTCGCCACAACATCTGCATCCCGATCCATCTTTCTCTTACGGCTTCTGTAACCGTACGGGTCATCGTTCTGGGGGAACCCTATTTTCCACGGAATGGGCCCCATGCCTCGTATACGTCCTCCGTGTTCAGGATTCCCGAGGGCTTTTGTCAGGGCGTCGTTCTCTCTGTTGAACCTGATCCTCCCCTCTTGAGCCTCCCTCATTGCCTCAATAAGCTTTTGGGTGGGTGTAATTATTTTGCCCTGATAAACACACTCCCCTGTCTCCGGGTTCAGCGATCCCCCATGCCCGTACCACCAGCTTTTGGCCCTTGGGTCCCATCCCTCCGTACCTGGACGGATTCCTCGCGCCCTCAGCTCGTTCTCCATCTTCTCCCACTTAGGCTGCCAAAAGCGATACCCTCCTGGCCCCATTTTATGATTGTACTCCTTCTTGGCCGCATTTTCCTTATTTTTTTTCGATAGTTCAAGGAACTGCTCCGATTTCTTTTGCTTCACAAATTCTGGCCAATCATGTTGCAGTTTCTCATATTGTCCTTTGAAATCCGGAGTCTTGCCCTGGTTGACAAAGTCATGGGCTAGATTTTGCTTGTATTTCCGGAATGCGTTGGCCATCCTAGAAAGAGCGAACTGTTTGACTAGCTTGCGCCTCTTCTTGTTTTCCGCAATCTTGTTACCCTCCTCATCGTATTTGCGGTATTCCGGAGGTAGAACGAAATGTTCCATAAGCTTGTTGAAGCAATCTTTTTTTTCTCTCTTATCGACAAAAGTGAAACCAACACGTGCCTTCTTTGGCTCATTCCACTCTGGCGGGTGATCGAGACGTTGTCTCTAACAACGGCTCCGCATTGGCCGACAAACTTGGTGGCGTTCTTGTTGGCTCCAGCTGCCTGCCGGTTTCTTCGTCGACAACATCGATGGTGCATGTTTCTCCTGCTTTCATCGTCTTGGTTGCGCCACGCTTGACGACGTACTCGATTTTTTCGACGATCCGGCCGAGGGCTAAAATAAGAAAGAGAGTCGCGCGCGTTAGTACACACACATTTATTCAAATCAGTTAGTTTGTATCACCGTACGCTCAATATGTATATATATATACCTCGGCGCCGGAGGTGGTTGCTACTTCCAATTGAAGATCGTCGTTTATCGACGTTTCTTCGGCATCATCTGCTTGCTGACGGCGCCCTTCATCTTCACCCTCAAGGTTCAGATAAGAAGAGATATCATCTTCTTCTTCTCCGGTCGGCACATATAGAATATCGCCTTTTATGATGCCGAACATATGGTCTTCAGCTTCCGGATCATAGTTGTCCAGAATCGGGTCAGCTCTATCGTCCGCCATATGTCGATCCTGAAAACATGTAGTCAAAACAAATTAATTGTGTATATGCATTATCACATCTCTTGTACATATAAACAGAGAGGGCGACGAGCGGGAGGCGAGAGGGGGGACGCGTGTTATATGCGGACGATCGACCTCGCAATGACCGCGTGGCGGTGGCGAACCGGTGGCGAAAGGGCGCGGCGGTGGCGGTGCCGACGACACATAACCCTCGCCGCCCCCTCTCGATCCCAAAAAAAACACCGCGCGTATACGGAGGGGGCGACGAGCGCTGCCGGCCCCCTCCGTATACGCGCGGTGGTAGCTGGTCACAAAGTTACAATATTTTTAAGTTGAATAAAAATTTGAAGTTACAAATTACTTAAAACTATTTTTCATTTAAGTTACAATTTGTAAGTTACAAATTTTGAAGTTTTAATTTTTAAGTACTATTTTTTGTTAAGTATTTTTTTGTTAAGTACTTAGTTATCGACCGGCTAACAAAATTTAAGTTAACAAAATTTTAGGTTAACAAATTGTGAGTTAAGTACTTAGTTATCGACCGGCTAACAAAATTTAAGTTAACAAAATTTAAGTTAACAAAATTTTAGGTTAACAAAATTTTAGGTTAACAAAATTTTAGGTTAACAAAATTTAGGTTAACAAAGTTTTATTTTGTGTCTAACCAACAAAACAAAACAATTTTTAAGCTTTCGAATGGTCATGAGATTAGAGTGAGTTTTAAAAAAACTTTCACTCAAGATATGATGATTCAGATATGATGATTCAATTTTAGTTTTTTTTAAGTCCAATTTTAGTTAATTTTAATTTCGAAATTAACAAGAACTAAAACTAAAAAAAGAAAAAAAATTTGGCGGGGTGCGCGCGCGCGCGGCGCTCTATCTTGGCCGGCGCGCGCCTCTCTACGGCCGGCGGCGCCGCCCCTTCCTCTCGTGCGGCGCCACCCCTTCCTCTCGATGGCGCGGCGGCTGCGGTGACACGGCGGCGCGGCACGGCGGCGGCGCGCGTTTGTTGGAGGATTGGATCCTTACGGGCCGGGGCGTGGCGAGAAGAGAAGATGGAGGAGCCGGCGATGGCGGCGACGGCGCGGAGACGAGATGACGCCGGCGACGGCGTGGAGACGACGAGAGGACGGCGCGGCGTCTCAGATCGATGCGCAGTTCGGGCGGAGGAAGAAGAATGGCGCGGCGGTTCGCCGTGCGCGAATATATAGGGACCCCCCCTTTAGTCGCGGTTGGGGCCGCCAACCGCGACTAAAGGGGTACCTTTAGTCGCGGTTGGGGACCCCAACCGCGACTAAAGGTATTTTCACCCGGTTTTTATTTTCCCGCGCGCAAGGACCTTTAGTCGCGGTTGGCCAGGCCAACCGCGACTAAAGCTCTTTTTGAAAATACTTTTCTTTTTTGAAAATCATATAATACATATAATATATCAAAAAAATCAGAAAAATAAAACTAATTCAATTCAAAATTTTAAAAATACAAATAATATATCAAAAAATCAGAAAAAAAACTAATGCAATTCAAAATCTTAAAAATACAAATAATATATCAAAAAACTAAGAAAAATAAAACTAATTCAATTCAAAATGTTTAAAATACATATAATATATCAAAAAATTCATAAAAATAAAACTAATTCAATTCAAAATCTTAAAAATACAAATAATATATCAAAAAAATCAGAAAAAAAAACTAATTCAATTCAAAATCTTAAAAATACAAATAATATATCAAAAAACTAAGAAAAATAAAACTAATTCAATTCAAAATGTTTAAAATACATATAATATATCAAAAAATTCATAAAAATAAAACTAATTCAATTCAAAATCTTAAAAATACAAATAATATATCAAAAAATTCATAAAAATAAAACTAATTCAATTCAAAATCTTAAAAATACAAATAATATATCAAAAAATTCAGAAAAATAAAACTAATTCAATTCAAAAATTTAAAAATACAAATTATCAAAAATTCATAAAAATAAAACTAATTCAATTCAAAAGTTCGTTGGCCCCCTCTTCCCGCCTCTTTCCGCCGACCCCCTCTTCCCTCCTCGTCTTCCCGCCATTTCTTCCCTGTCTTCCCGCCTCTTTCTTCCCGCCAATTGTTTCCCGCCAATTTCTTTCGGCCTCTTTCTTCCCGCCAATTTCTTCCCGCCACTTTCTCCCCGCCTCTTTCTTCCCGCCTCCTGTCTTCCCGCTCCCATTTTTCCCGCCATTTGTCACTACATATAGGTAGCCCGGCTTGGCCAGCATCACATCTCTACAATCTCTCATCACTCTCTCATGGCTTCCACCGCACCCACTCTAACCTACCAGCAGGTGGAGGAGCTTTGCGCCTCGAACTACCCTTGCCCTCCGGGCTACCGCGTCCTCGCCGGCCGGAGCCTAAGCGCCGGCGGCGTGCCGGTCCCTCCCGTCCCTCGTGGTACTGCGCGCCGGCGGCCATCACGAACCACTACTACCTCGACCTCACGCCGGAGCAGCGGATGAATCCCAGCTGGCATCCCGATAACCAGCAGAGTTGGGACGCCTTGTTCATCAATCGGCGTGAGAGGGCGCTCGCTGTGTATGAGGAGGACGGTTCCGCCTCCCGGAAACTTCAACGAGGCCGCCCGTCGTCTAAGGTGGTACGGCAGTACTCTGAAGAGCGTCATGGACTACATCACGGCCGGCGATATCCCCCGCCTGCGCTACCCTCAGTTCGAGCCACGAGCGCCGCCCGACGACAGCGACGACAGCAGCGACGACGACGCCGGCAACTTAGAAGGCGACGACTACCAGTACAATGGCGGCGGCTATGAAGACTACGAGTATGCATATTATACGCCTAGGCAGGAGTATGACTAAATCACTCCAAATTTCATGTATGTAGGAGTATGACTTAGTCACTCCAAATTTCCTATATGCAGGAGTATGACTTAGTCACTCCAAATTTCATGTATGCAGGAGTATGACTTAGTCACTCCAAATTTCATGTATCATCAGTGCTATCTCGAGTCAATTGAATCATTCGAAAATGGACACCAAACACATCACGGGTAATATAATTCACATGATTCATTCAACAAAGTTTGGTACAATAAATTATTACACATCATTTCTTCCCTTGTGTCCCTGCTTGCTTACGATTGTGCCGTATCCATGGAGCATCCTCATCATTTAACTTAATGCTTGGGTCGGTGTTCACTTTGAAGGGCGGAATTTCAGCAAACATATTATAATCTTCTGACATGTCTGTCTTGTCCTCCACTCCCACGATGTTTCTTTTCCCTGAAAGAACAATGTGGCGCTTTGGATCATCGAACGATGTACTGATCGTTTTCTTATCTTTCCGTTTCCTCGGTTTGCTACTCATGTCCTTCACATAGAAAACCTGAGCGACATCTTTCGCTAGGACGAATGGTTCGTCAAGATAACCAAGATTGTTGAAATCCACCATTGTCATTCCGTATTGCTGGTCCACCTTTACCCCACCTCCTGTTAGCTTGAACCATTTTCAACTGAACAAAGGGTACCCTAAAGGAGGGTCCATAGTCAAGTTCCCATATCTCCTCTATGTAACCATAATATGTGACCTTTTGCCCATTCTCGGTTGCTGCATCAAAGCGGACACCACTGTTTTGGTTGGTGCTCTTTTTATCTTGGGCGATCGTGTAAAATGTATTCCCATTTATCTCGTACCCTTGGAAAGTCGTTATAGTCGAAGATGGTGTCTTGGCCAACATGTACAGCTGATCTACAAGCTTATTGTCACTCAATAAATGTTTTCTCAACCAATCGCCGAAAGTCTCCATGTGGGCCTTCCTAATCCAGGATTCAAAGCTTCCTGTGGTTGTCCGAGCGTAAAATATTCTTGTGTTTCTCAAAGTACGGAGCCACCAAGCTGGAATTGGTCAGAGCGTGTGGTGTGCTTGATCGTAGAATGGCCGTCCATACATATCATTGATTTCCTTCCGATCGTGCCTTTTCCACTTAGTCTCCCCTCGTGCCGCGATTGAGGAAGACCAATCGGCTTAAGGTCAGGAACAAAGTCAACACAAAACTCAATTACCTCCTCATTTCCATAGCCCTTGGCGATGCTTCCTTACGGCCTAGCACGGTTACGAACATATTTCTTTAATACTCCCATGAACCTCTCGAAGGGGAACATATTGTGTAGAAATACAGGACCGAGAATGGAAATCTCATCGACTAGGTGAACCAGGAGGTGCGTCATAATATTGAAGAAGGATGGCGGGAACACCAACTCAAAACTGACAAGACATTGGATCACATCGTTCTGTAACCGTGGTAGAACTTCTGGATTGATTACCTTCTGAGAGATTGCATTGAGGAATGCACATAGCTTCACAATGGCTACTCGAACATTTTTCGGCAGGAGCCCCCTCAAAGCAATCGGAAGCAATTGCGTCATAATCACGTGGCAGTCGTGAGACTTCAGGTTTTGGAACTTTTTCTCCGCCATGTTTATTATTCCCTTTATATTGGACGAGAATCCTGACGGGACCTTCATATCGCTTCAGGCATTCAAAAAGATGACCTTCTCTTCTTTGGTCGAGCGTAGCCGGCACGACCTTGAAACCGTTCCGGATGCTGGTCATCGTGGTCTTTCAAACTTTGGCTGGTCTGCCGTGCTTCCTTTGTATCATTTGACTTCCCATACACGCCCAAGAAGCTTAGGATGTTCACGCAAATATTCTTCGTAACGTGCATCACGTCGATTGCAGAGCGGACTTCTAGGACTTTCCAATATTCTAGCTCCCGAATATAGATTTCTTCTTCCACATGGCTACGTGCCCGTCGGCTCCCTTCGAACCGATTGTCCGCCAGACCCTTTCCAAAGATGACTTTCAAACCCTTGACCATATCAAATACCTCAGCACCAAGGTGTTCCGCAGGCTTCGGCCGGTGATCTGCCTTGCCGTTGTAATGCTTGCCTTTCTTTCTTACTGGATGACCTTTCGGAAGAAATCGACGATGCCCAAGGTACACGTTCTTCTTACAATTTGGCAAATGTACACTTTCAGTCTCATGTAAGCAGTGCGTGCATGCATTGTATCCCTTATTTGACAGTCCCGAAAGGTTACTAAGAGCAGGCCAATCGTTGATGGTTACGAAAAGCAACGCTCGTAGGTCAAATTCCTCTTCTTTGTGCTCATCCCACACACGGACACCAGGTCTGCCCCACAGCTGTAAAAGTTCATCAACTAATGGCCTTAGGTACACATCGATGTCGTTGCCGGGTTGCTTCGGACCTTGGATGAGCACTGGCATCATAATGAACTTCCGCTTCATGCACAACCAAGGAGGAAGGTTGTAGATGCATAGAGTCACGGGCCAGGTACTATGGCTGGAGCTCTGCTCGCCAAAAGGATTCATGCCATCCGTACTTAGACCAAATCTTATGTTCCTTGCGTCAGCTGCAAAATCTTTGAACTCTCTGTCGATCTTTCTCCATTGCGTTCCATCTGCGGGGTGTCTCAACTCCCCGTCCGACTTACGGTCCTCTTTGTGCCATCGCAACAACTTGGCATGCTCTTTGTTCCTGAACAGACGTTTCAACCGTGGTATTATAGGAGCATACCACATCACCTTGGCGGGAACCCTCTTCCTGGGTTTCTGGCCCTCAACATCGTCACCAGGGTCATCGCCTCTGATCTTATAACGCAATGCAGTGCATACCGGGCATTCATTCAAATTCTCGTATTCACCGCGGTAGAGGATGCAGTCGTTGATGCATGCATGTATCTTCAGAACCTCTAAACCTAGAGGGCAGACAACCTTCTTTGCTTCGTACGTAGTGGCGGGCAACTCGTTATTCTTTGGAAACATATTCTTCAACATTTTCAGCAAGTTTTCAAATGCCGAGTCAGCTACACCTGCTCGTGCCTTCCATCTCAGCAAATCCAGTGTGCAGCCCAGCTTCTTGAGACCATCATCGCATCCGGGGTACAGCGCCTTCCTGTGATCCTCTAACATGCGATCCAAATTCTCCCTCTCTTTTTCAGTTTCGCAGCGTCTCCGTGCATCAGCAATGGTCCGACCAAGATCATCAACGGGATCATCATCACCTTCAGCTTCAGCATCCCCTTCCCCTTCACCTTCCCCTTCACCTTCAGCATCCTCCATGAAAGTATCACCGAAATGAGCAAGATAGCTTTCATCGATGAAATCATCCCCTTCTTCATCTTCTTCCATTATAACCCCTCTTTCTCCATGCTTGGTCCAACAATTATAGCTTGGCATGAAACCGTGCTGAAGCAGGTGCATGTGAACATCTCTTGAGGAAGAGTAACCCTTCTGATTCTTACATTTAACACATGGACAGATAACAAAACCCTCCTGCTTGTTCGCATTAGCCACTACGAGGAAATCTTTCAAACCCGCACTGAACTCGCCGGAGAGTCGGTTACCGTACATCCATTGTCGATTCATCTGCATTATTATAATATAAAATATATAATTAACCATCATGCATTTGTTAAACTAACTAGCTACAAACAATATAAATTAAACAATGAACTACACACACATGCACATTTTATCAACGACACATCAAAGGTTCAAGTTGCTAACCGCGATCGAGGAGGAAAAAATAAATGAGAAAGCTCAAGTGTGGCTCCAACACTTCATATCATGTTTGTTTCATGCTCTTGGGGCATTTCATCAAACACCTTATGTGCATAAGAGGAACCAAAAGCAAACCTAACACCCACTTGTGAAGCTTGTGAAGAGAATGGCACCAAATGGCTAAGTGTTGGCTGCTGGATGGGTATATATAGGGGAGGGGCTTTAGTCCCGGTTGGCCTGGCCAACCGCGACTAAAGGCCTTCGGGCACCTTTAGTCCCGGTTGGCCTGGCCAACCGCGACTAAAGCCCCCCACGTGCACCAGCTGGCCACCGTGCGCCCTGGGCCCAGGCCTTTGGTCGCGGTTCGCCACACGAACCGCGACTAAAGACCCCATTAGTCGCGGTTCCTTTACCTTCGCGACTTATGGGGCTCACCCGAAGCCTGTTTTTCCACCAGTGTACCTGCCGCCTCTCTTTTCTTTTTACGGGAGAGGGTTACATGATAACATGTACTGACATGTCCAACTTGACTCCATCGATCGCATCATTTCTAATTTCCTCTGTTTTCGCTCACTAGGGCGGGCGCACGTATGCATGCATGCTTTCAGTAACCTCGTACATGAATTAAATGGATCTACTATCTTTTCTTGGAGATTAAATGGATCGGTCTATCCATCCATAGCTACTAGTTTCTTTTTGGCAATGTATAACTCCACTTGCAGGTAATTAATTTATTTCAAGTGGGCGTGCACTAGAACAAATTAGTAGTACTCTTTCGTTTTTCATTCGTTTTTTGAAACCAGACTTGGACCTAATAATAAATCTGATTTTTTTAATAAATAATCAAGACATCTACTACGCAGTAATAATAATTGATGATCGATTAGAGCAAACAACCAAAACGCAGCAGCGTTCGTTCGCCTATCCATCAGCTGCACCATGCGTTCTCTGCCGCGAATACCATGAAAACCATCAACCTTAGGTGTCGGAGTCGGTCATTCCTATACTCCTTCACCGGCCCGGTGATAACCATGACTGTCTCACTAAGTTATCAATTTCTAACAATTAGTTAATTAACTCGTACTCAAATTAATACCTAGATAATCTAATATATATTAATATGTGTAGATGATGACTCCTTGTTACCAATTGTGTATTTGTAACATTTGATTAAAATGGTTGCTACGTTTTAAAAAAATTGCAATGATAACTAGGTCACAGGCAGGGAAACTTTTTTTTTTGCGGGTCAGGCAGGGAAACTTAGTGTTGAACAACTACTATTAATTATGGTGAATTTTCATCGTTTGTAATGGAGTATATATCATTTTGTAGAATTGAAGATTGGTTTTTAGATCTGTGCCTGGTTGTTTTGATATGTTGTTGAAAAGCCAAAATATATGCATACAAAAAAAACACACATGCATATAGTCGGGGGATTTGCACATTTGCCACACTTTTTTTTTCGCACTTTGCAT
The DNA here is from genome assembly GCF_019359855.2 of Lolium perenne. NCBI lineage: Eukaryota > Viridiplantae > Streptophyta > Magnoliopsida > Poales > Poaceae > Lolium > Lolium perenne. Next base: position 183,848,140 of record NC_067245.2, read on the forward strand.
ATTTGCCACACCATGTGTCACTGACATGTGGTGGTCATAGGGCAAATATGCAATAAAAAATGTAAAGTGTGGCAAATGTGCAAATATTCCGCATATAGTCATGGCAGATGGACTAGTTATTTTTCTGTGTGAGAGAGTAGATGTAATTTACGTAGATTCAACAAGCTAGCAGCTCCTTCACATGCCTTGCTTGATCGAGTCATCTTAATGGTGTAGCTACCACATTGATCAAACCGAGGAGTCGAGGAGTAATTTCGAACAGATGACTCTCCAATCTCCAGCCAATTAATCGCGTTGAAATTTGAGAAAAATAGAATCGTGTTGAATTCAGCCCACCCCGAGCGGCGAGCGCTCCGTCTCCTGCCACTGAGATCACGCGAACCTCTCGACTTCGGCCATGGCTCCCGAAGATCCAGCGGCCTGAGGCTTAGCCTCATCACATTCCCATTCCGTGTGCCACCCACCCCAATCCCCTTCCTCGCGCGACCCCCTCCTCTCCCCAATCCAAGCTCTTACCTCGCTGCGGCCCTGACCAGCAAAGGGCGGCCGACGGCAAGCCTTCCAAGCGGCAAAGGACGACTACCGAGATCTTCAAGGCATGCCATCATCTTCCCCCACCTACTGCTCTTGCAGGAACCCCTAGCATCGGGCCTGCCGGCCGGCCTCGCGTCACTGCGGTTGTGTGTGCGTGGGGGGAAGACAATCGATGGTGAAGGTGCAGTCATGGAGGAACTCGTGGCGGCGAGGCGGAAGTTGGCGCTGTCCATGGAGTCGTTCAAGACCACGATTGACGAATCCCAGAGTTTTCTCAGGGAACTCGTCAACAGCTACACCAAAGGCATACGAGGGCGACGCCCGCCAAGTTGATGTTGTTTGGCTTTGGCCTCGACATTGGCGACGTTGAGGTTGTGGCCGCATCTCTGCCGCCGAGCCTCACATCCACGACCATCCTGGTTCTTGCTGGGGTCTTGATCACCGCCCTCAAGCCGGAAGCGTTGACGCCCACCACCTGTTCGACACAGGTCCTGGCCAGCATCGTCAATGCCATGAGTGCCAAGCTGAACCACTGTACAGTTCCTGCACTCACGTCAAGTGGCATACAAGAGGTTGTGAACCCATGGGTGCAAGATAAGGCATCACTCATTCTTGCACATGAGGTGCTCGGGGAAATCTTCGTGCAGACCGGCACTGCTGTTATTGTTGCTAGAAGCATTGGCGACTCAGCAACACGAACCAGACGTGAACCAGTCCAGGTCCAGCTGCACAAAGGCATCAACTACAACCATGTTCGTGACTGTCCGTGACTATGGGTGAGCACAACCTCGTCTACATCATTGTGTGCATGGTATTCCTTGACTGTTGGTGTGTCACCGTACCCTCTGGATAAGCCCGGACTACTGCTGGACCGCCCGCCACCATGGCCTCCATGGATGACCTTGTCCATGTACTACACGATGCATGGAAACTTGTAAACTTGTAATTGCACATTTTGAAACCCTTTAAAATTACTAGTGAAAAAACTTGTTATTACTTGTTCGATGAGCTAAGTGATCATTCATGTTAAGACATTTATTCTTGTATGTGAAAATTTGAGAACGTTAAGTTATGAATTGCTAAATATTTGAAACATTTTCACTTTCAGAACCATGCTTGTACATGAAAAGTGGCCAATTGTTAAATATGTGTTCAGCATCATAGCTGGAGAAAATGGAGGGTGTGTCTGCTCCTTCCCCGCCTTCTGCTTGATGACGGTGTTGTGATCATAACTGCAGCTGCACCATGTGGTACTTGTCTCCTGCTCCCCACTCTTGTGTTTTTGATGTACCAATTTATCAAGTGTATGATTTAGTTTGTTATGTTTTCAGATGTACTGCATGCAACAATGATTTTTTGCCTTGAGTAATAGTACTGGCAAGTTATCTGAAACTAGCATTACTTGTTTGTGTTTTCTGTAAGTATTTGTGTTCTACTGTAATCTTCTTGGCATAGCTTGGCTCTCTGAAATAACATAAACCTGAACACTTTATTTTGATATGAATGTCTCTACCAATTTATTCTCAGGGGATGTCATGTATAAAGGCAGGTTCTTCTCCTAACCTCTCTTTCTCATTTCTTGATTTTGCAGGAAGGAACGTTGTCTTGTGAGATACTAATGCCCAGGTTGTCGAGTTCGCGGATCCCATGGGAGATGTTTTAATTCATGAAGTAAGCATAATGTTGTCCCAGAGAAATGACTTCAGCGGGCGATGGAACCACGGCGTCATCCATTCTAGCTTGGTGAGATCATAAAACTAGGCCTGCTGAGTGTAAACTCAGGAGCAATCCAGTATCTATCAAGAAGGGTAAATATAAGGTGGCGCTATATTTTGTAGACCTGTGAATGGTAGCAGGGATACTAAAGGTGAGTATTTGTGATGCTTTATAAGGGGATTTTATCTAGAATAAATCTGAAAGGTTTGTTGTTCATGTAACGAAGGAATATGTCACAAAGCACTTTGCTCTTCCAAATATGAACTTCATGTGTTTGATTACCATTTCTTTTTTGCGTGTAAATATGGCATCAAGAGGGCGAATATTCTTCTTGTGATGGATAGCTAGATGTAGGCGTGTTATGAGGAATGCCCATGCCAAAATGCCATCCTCTGTGAGGGTGAATGCCTCCAGTCAATGATGTAGTCATATTTTTTCATAAACAAGTTTCTTTGCTCCATGTAGTGTCATTATTTCCAATGTCGCCGAGTTTATTTTAAGCTTCCAAACTGTTTCTACCTTGTTGATGCTTTCATATAAGTATTTATGTTAATATATGAGTCACAGTTCATTACAGATGACACATTTCATGAAATATGGATCTAAATAGTCAGGATTATGTTTATTGCAAGAGTGTGGGCGTGTACATGTAGCTAACACGGTATTGTATGCCAGTAAACAAACACTTGACAAACAAATATATTTGTTCCTAGCACCGGTGTATAACTATTCTGTCCCTGTTGGCTTAGATAATATAGTCACACACATGAGTGTTAATAAATTAAGGAACCAAGTTGACCAATAGGGTGTTTCTGGTGAAGGAAGTCAAAGAAGATCTAAACGGAGCTTGGCAGCTCCACCATGTATACCTCGTTCTGGCAGCGCTGGCCTCCTTGGGCTATTGCTACTTCCGACATCAACCTGGAGCAATAGAAGGATCTGCTGCTCCTCTCATCTGCGAGAAACTACGATGCCAGGGAATGGCTGCTAATGATTGACCCCCTTCTGCGACAAAGAGGATCAAACGTATCAACATGAAAGGCAGGTTTGCGTATTGCTGATCTTGTGCCCATTTTTCCCCTTTATCCGTGAGTGGTACAGTACGCCTTATTTATGGCTGCTATACGACCATTCCCAGTTGTAACTTGCTAATATGTCATGAAAAGGAATATGATCCACATAAGGCCCTGTTCGGTAGGAGAGTTTTTTTGGGTTTTGGGGTGTCTTACCCGGCCCAATTTCAATCCACTGGAAACCCCGTCTGGGCTGTTCGGTAGGCAGGTTTCGGACGGTTTTGGCCCATTTGACCCGCCAGAAACACGTCGGGCCACGTCGGGTTGGAGGGGATTAGAAACGCTCGCCCTCACTCGCGTTTCTCGCGTGAGCGAGCGAGCGCCCGCACCTCCCCTCGCGCCGCCTCCTGCACGTCTCCTCGCGCCGCCGCCTCTCCTCGCGTCGCCGCCTCTCCTCGTGCCGTCTTCGGCGAAGATCGCTCCGTCGCCATCCAAGATCTCTCCGTCGCCGCCCAAGATCGCTCCGTCTCCGCCCAAGATCGCCGCCCAAGATCGCTCCGTCGCCACCCAAGATCGCCGCCCAAGATCGCTGCCCAAGATCACCTGCCAAGATCGCTCCGTAGCCGCCCAAGATCGATGCGTCATCCATCTTCTCCGGCCGAGCTGGAGTTCTATCCTGTAAGTCATATTCCTGTGAGATCCCGTTCTTCACCTAGGGTTACTTGATGATGAGATATACTGAGATGAGAGCTGTAGACAGTGTGTGTGTCTATTTTGTTTTGTTACCAACTGATTCAGATTCCAATCCGAGATGATGCTATGTTGATTGAATCAGATTCCAAATCCTAGATGGATCAACTGTCCTTACTGCGGGTAGTAGCTCTGTAATTAACTTTACATATAGATATGCTACAAGGATTTAAATTTTGACAGACCATTTTAAACATTAGAGATACTGTATCTTGTATGTACATGTACATGTGCACTGTTACTTGGATTATAATTGTGATTAAGATTGTCTCAAATGCGATCAAATTATTCTGAGCTGAACATTTTGAGAAAAAACAGTTGTTTCTTGATTCCTGACTTGAGAATCGCGATATATAATAACGCTACATTGCTTATCTGAAGCATGCCTGTCTGATTAACAAAAAAAAAAACAGTTGCCACTGCACCACCATAGTGAAACTCTGCTTTTGCTTTGCTATGCATACAGTAGTACCTTGTCAAAAGTGGACATCAGTTCTCAGCATCTGTAATTCTATATTCCGAACACTGTTGGTAGAAGAAAGTTGTGAAGGTTTTGGTTTTTTCTTATGGCTGCAGTTTATAGATTAACTATATCGATATTGTTGGGAAGGATGTTGATTGAAAGGGTTGGAATGTGGCGCTACTGCTTTGCATTCCCTTGTTCATCCGCTTGATATTAATAGACATGCAGCCTCAGCAACACCAAATGATATGACTGTCTGACAAATTAGCAAGCTTTGTCGCAAAAAACGGGAGACAGTTCGCAAACAACTAGTTAGATTTCTTTCTCCGTTCAGTAAACTGATCGGGCTCTTCTAATGTTTGAGTTTAGTAGCTATAAGATGATTTATCTTCAGTTACTGTCTGGTTTATACATGGTTAACTTGATCTTCTTCTTTCCAATTATCAGCAGTATATAAGATAATGGGATTTCTATCTTTACATACTATCTATTTTTGTCCTAGTAAAATTCTAAGGCATTTCATTGTTTATCGAGTATGCTTGCGGCTCATCATGGCTGCTGCATGTTTGTTGGTTTGTCTAAATTTGGACGTGTTGTCCACTGATTATTTTATATTCCTTCTACATTTTTATAGGAACCTGCAACTTTTGTTCTAGTTGGAGTGGACGAACCGCCGCCATCTTGGGACCCGGTCAGCACACCTGATTTTGGTATGTGCATTGCCTCCGTATTTTGCGACTACTTGCTGGATTTATGCAACGTCTATTACTGTCTTACGTAGTAGCTTCCTTTTCTCATTACTTGCTTGCTTTTTTATAGTCTTGAAATGAGTTCACGTGGCGTAGAACTTGTTAAGAAAAGGAAGGCTGATGAGGATGATGAGATGGTGTTTCTTATCTTTCCAGCATTGTACTTTCATCTAATGGGTAGTAGGGAAAAAACCAAACGCCATAGTTCCATCCTCTACGGCAAGAGGAGGGTTAAGGGTCTCCTAAATGGGCGCATTAAAAACTGTCGGACAGCCTTTAGGATGGAGCCACAAATATTCAGATGGTTGGCATCCTACCTTAGAAACGAGGGCTTAATATTGGACAGTAGACTCAAAGTGGAAGAGAAACTCGCCTTCTTCTTGTACATGCTATCCCATAACGCATCATTTGAAGATCTTCAAGTTGACTTTCAGCATAGCGGGTCCACTTTCCACACCTACATAAAAGAGTTCTTCAACATCATTCCCACTTTAGCAACTCGCTTTGTGAGGCCTCCCAACATTGCTGAACCGCATCCAACGATTGCTATGGATGATCGATTCTTCCCCTACTTCCAGGTTCCATCTTATTTGACAACTTCAAAATGTCTTCTCTTACCCATTTCTTTATAATTTCGAAAAAGTCACTTCCATTCCATTTCATTGCAGAATTGCATAGGTGCAATAGATGGGTCCCATGTGCCCGTCTCTCTTACTTCCGAAAGTCAAGCACCATGGAGGAATAGGAAAGGATCCCTAAGCCAAAACGTAATGTTTGCGTGCGACTTCAACATGAATGTAACTTTTATCTCATGTGGTTGGGAGGGTTCCGCCACCGACGCGAGAGTTCTCAGCTCTGCTATGCTCAAGGGTTTCCAAGTACCACCGGGCAAATTTTATCTTGTAGATGGTGGTTATGCGAACGCCCAGTTTTTTCTTGCACCGTATCGAGGTGTTCGCTATCACTTGAAGGAGTGGGGACATGGTCACCGGCGGCCACAAAACCATAGGGAGTTGTTCAATCTTCGTCATGCAATCATGAGGAACCATGTGGAAAGGCTCTTGGGCATATTGAAGAAGCGTTTTCCTATTCTCAATGTTGCAAGCTTTCATTAATTAGAGAATCAAGTGAAGATTCCAGCTGCTGCAGCGATCATCCACAACATCATTAAAATGCATGATGGAGATGAAGACTGGTTGGACAATGAGGAGGAGGATAACATAGACCCAAGAACCTATGTAAACCTACCCAATGATGGTGACAACGTACAAGAGAACAATTTCCTTGAGAACAACATCCAAGGAAACAACCTAAGGGACCAAATTGCGTGGCAAATGTGGCTGGATTACCAGCAACAACAAGAGTAGCTAGTTGTTTGCTTAGTTGTTTGCTGTAATAATGTACCTTTCATTCTAATGAACTATTTGTAATGTTTTCCATGTAATTCCAAATGTATCTGTGGGAATAATGAACTATTCGTAATGTTTTTCATGTAATTCCAAATGTATCTGTGGGAATAATGAACTATTCGTAATGTTTACCATGTAATTCCAAATGTATCTGTGGGAATAATGAAATAGTTGTAATGTTTTCCATGTAATTCCAAATATCTCTGTGAAAATAATGAACTATTTGTAAAAGCAGATATGCCTCCAAAAGGAAATGGCGCTCCAAAAGGAAATGGTGCTCCAAAAAGACATGGCTCACCACTCTATCCGGCAGGATCTCCAAAGTACAATTTGAGTAAGGCGAAAAAACTATGTCCAAAAGGTACTTGCTAATTTCTTTGCGTTTGGTTGATGTAAATTTGTCCTAGATGGAGCTTGCTAATTACCTTTTCTCTCTGCTTAAATCCTTGATAATTTCTGGTTAGGTACTCACAGTTGATTTTCTATTTTGTACTCATTGTGTAGCTGATAAGCGAAGGGCGTCATGGAATCGTGGACTTGAGAAGGCTCTTGTGGAGCTACTCCAAGAGCACAACAATCCATACCATAGAGGCCAGAACGGGTGGAGCAGCGAAACATGGAATATGATGGTTAAATGCTTCAACTCCCGGCACAAACACGTGCAGTTCACAAAGTCTCAGATCCAAGACAAAGAAAAGGATCTCAAGAGAGACTATAGGATGTTGAGGGGTGCAAGGAAGCAGAGTGGCGTCGGGTGGGACGAGGAGAGATGCATGATACAAGCAGAGCCACACCTTTGGGATAACTTAGAAATTGTAAGTTGTTTCATTCTCACCTACTCTTGGTATAAAAATTTGGTCACAAGTTTTATCATAATGACATTCATTCACGAGATCTCTTCATTTGTCTTATTGTTGCAGTCTTTTGGCAAAAGAATCAAGAAGTTCAGGAAAAATGGATATTTCCCTCTCTATGATTTGCTTGCATCACTCTATGAAAGTAAGTTCAATCATCTTGACAATCACCTACACCGTTGCTTGGTTACTCACATCCTTTTTTATAGGTCAAATTGCAGAGGGGAACCTCAACTTTACATCTATGGCAGAGCCATCAGAGAGAGATGAGGAAATCACAACTATAGAAAGTGATGGTGAGCATGATGATGGAAGAGAGTTGGAGAAGGTGGTGCCTGTAGATGAGGATTTCCAAGTGACTTCTGAGAGAGATGAATCCACAAGTGCTGTTGGTGTTGCAAAAGAGAAGCTGAAGATTTCTAAGAAGCCCAAGCGAAGTCCTAAGAAGCCCAATCAGAGTAGTGGAGATGCTCTAGTAGGAGTGATGAAGAGATTTGTTGATATCAAAGAAAAAGAAATCAACAAGGATGATACAGTGGATTTCTCAATTACCAGATGCATGGCAGAGTTGAGAAACTTGGAAGGGGTCACAGGGGATTTGAAAGTCAAATGCTATAATATCTTCAAATGTGCAAAAAGTTGTGAGATTTTCATCAATGTCATTGCAGAGAAAGATGGAAGTGCTCTGGCTTGGCTTAAAAGTCAGATAGGTATGCCTCTGCCTAATTAAAGGCCATAGTTTTTGCCTCTTTAATCCTTCATCATAATTCTCTACTTATTATGGCTACAATCTGTCAGTCACATTTTATTCATCATCTAATTCTTATGTCACCCTTGCTTGTGCATCCCTCCCTGATTTGTTACTAGCAATTTATTATCCTCTCTCTCCCCATGCCTTATAATTTTGAGCAGAGGTAGTACCATGTAGATATTCTTAGGACTATTTGCTAGATTTAGGGTGGTTTTCTTGAACAATATATTTTTTATAGCCTAATCATTACAAAATTTGAATTATGTGGTCCATGTAAACAATGGCACCCCAGTTCTATCATCCTGGACCCAACACCACACAGTTAACCACATGTTTGACACACAACTCTCTGTATGTTAGATATTCTTACGTTTGCATGTTTGACACATAACTCTCAATATGTTAGACATCCGGCTCCGGGCTCAGCTCCACCATTTCCGGCGGCGGCTGCCTCGATCCCTGATTTGTGTAGAATATTCTTACATTTGCATGTACAACCTGGTACTCTTCCATAGAACAAGTAGACAATATATTTGAAACTAGCATTTCGAATTTTCAGTTAGATTGCAGTTGTTACTAGTGGTGCACATCACTGAACGGTTCTTGGTTGGTCGCACGATTTCCTTCTAACCTACATTGGCAAATGCTAATCTGCAGAACTAACGATTTTAAGAGCTACAGTACTGATTCTTGTTAACAATGATGGGTCTTGGTTTCTGATTCCTGGCCGTCGTGGTAGTTGGTAGCTTGATGTTTGGAACAGCTGCCAGTAGTAGCATAATAATGCATACCTTATTTTAACTATCTACTTTTTTTGTTTTAGGAGGTTGATCGGCCGCTGGCACGGTATGGTACAAGACCATGATCTCAGGCAGAAACTACACTGAATTTGATGTCTTCTCAAAGTGTGTTGGTGTGTCGGAGTAGTTAGCTAAATTATGTTTGCACTTCATGTTCAATGTGATGTTTGTGTTGCCCATAAATCTCGTGGAGATCATCAATTCTCACCTGGTGGGCATTGTTTGTTAATTATCCTCTATTGATAGTTACATGAAACTAGTATGGGTTATAACTAGTATTTCCGATTAGTACCTCGTGGAATTTCGCGATCTGGATAATGGATATGATAGCTGTGATTATTGATCCAGGTTACAGTATATCTTTTGAAAGTTCTAGCATTGATTCATAGAAAATAAGTACTTCTCGTCAGACTGGGAGTGCATAAAAAATGTGTGCTGAGTGCTCATGAAAATGTGGTGTAAAAAAGCATTGACCTGCTCACTACGTTGATGTGAAACCTGGTGGCTATCCCCGTGTGCCGAACAGAACGAGTTGTGAAGGGTATTGGCGAGGAAGTGGTTTGGGGCTGAAGCAAGTGTTTTTGGTGGACTGGGTGTTTCCACCCAAAACCTGTGGGTTAAGACACCCCAAAACCAAAAAAAACTCCCCTGCCGAACAAGGCCTAAAGCTAGCAATTAAGCATTATGCGATAGAATATAAATTTTGTGTCATTGGAACTCAGATATTAAAAAATAAGATGTTTTTTTTACGTGAAGTGATAGTTGAACGGATGTCGTTGTAGTCACTACAAATATACTGCATTTTTGAGTAGTCATTAAGTGCAAGGGCGCATCTACTCACGAAAATGCTTGGGGTTATATTTGTATCAGCCACCTATGCTTCCACCTTCATGATTTAGCGAGTCCCTATAACATGATGGCATTACTGGCATGGTTCTATCATCATCCCGATATGCTATCATTATTGTTAACTTCCTTTGCTAGATGATATAATGCTTTTTCACAGAATCTAGTAATATTTATAAAGTAGAAATTGTATTTTGTAATGACACAATGTACCATGGTTAGGATCTGTGCAATCTAGGACTTGGGAGAGCATACAAACACTACTATTCCATTTCCCCATAAAGTCCCGAATTTCTTAATGTATGTAAAAAAAATAAATTAGTTGGTAATCCATAGCATTTTGTGTTTTCTAGTTTGATTTTGAGGGTTTGTAAAATTCATCTCGCTAATCATGTGATGGTTTTTTGGTTATACTTACAGAATGTATTGAAAGCTACACACTTAAGCCAAGTTGACTTAAGCTATCTATCTTAAATTCTATGGTCCACTATTCTTTTAGATGTGTACGAGAGTTTAATTCAGAAAGAAGGAAGCTTGGTTTCTTTCATTTAATGGGCATGCTATTTGGCATGTGATTTGTATTTCCCCCATCCATCTTCTGTGTCTTCAGTTCATGTTCATCGTATACTTGTCATGTAATAGAGCATCCTGGAGTTTGTTGGACCAACAATTGCTAAATGAAACACAAATGCTCCAGTTGGAATTTAGAGCTGCTACTGTGTTGGACTCCTGGTAGTAGCTGGAACCTTTGTACCTCTTTGTCTTAGCATGCTTCATTTCAAACTTTGGCTTAACCCCTGATAAATAAAAAACTTAATAACTAGTTTGATTTGTAACATAACAATTTCTTTATTGTCTTAGCTTGCCGATAGTTTCAATGGTATTTCTGAGATGTACTTGATTAAAAGCTGTGTGAGCTTGTATTCTCAATGTGTGGTAGATGTGTTCACAGCTAGATGCACTTATCTTACATGGTGCATGGAATGTGAACAGGGCGACATGTTGTTTCTGAATGATGGTGATCCGTACTCGCACCCGGAACTTACGGAACCGTAAGAGGCTGATCATCTCCACCTGTGATGCTTAGGATTGTACTGAAGCTAGGTGACACATATTCTCTTGCTTGTAGTTATTTTCATGAAACATGAATAGGTGATACTAAAGTTGATCAATTTATCTATCAAATGATCATGTCTATACCTAGCTTGGTTCATTTTAGCTCTCTCCTTGTTGTACACTTTACTCGCTTAAACAAGTAACCAGATCACTCAAACACACGGTAATCAGATCTATTACATGCTTCTAGAAATGTTTTCCTTAGTGTAATTCCTTGATCTTTTCTTATTTGACATTATAATCAATCCTCTGTTTTTTGTTTTGGTAGAGCTTTGTCATAGCGTAGAGGATTTTCTTCACCAATAGTTACTTTTTTAGTTGTTGGCCATTGGATTACATGAATGTTATTGATGTCGAGGGAGCAACCAATTTTTAGTCGTATAATCTCAAATCTGTCTAGAGAATACGAGTTGTTGTGTTGTTCGGTAAATATATCTTCACTTTGCTACTCCTTGATGAGCATCTATCATATTCAATTGCGACCTTTCTCAATAAATTAATCAATGTTTTCTTGTTCTCTGTGTCCTGTGCTTAAATTTCTCATGAGGTATGTGGTATGGTATTGTCACAAAATCTTTTGATGCACAAGAATATATCTACTGTGCTATCTAGGAAAGTATAGATTGAAATTTTGTTTCCTTTAATTGTGTGGGATTGGTTTAGAACAATGTAACATACACTTTGTCATGAGAATAGAGCTTTCTGCGTTGCAGAATATGTGTGCACATTATCATCCAGTTGTTTATTGTGCTTCTTGTTGATTATTTTTTTGGTTGACGTTCAGAGCAGCTTGTTATTCGATTTATTTTGTCATGTTACCATAAGGGTAGTCTCTTTCTACTGCTCGGAAATTGTCTTTCTGCTAAATTAGCAGCTTCATAGATTCAAGTTTTGTTCTGTTCATGTGCTCATTGGTTCCTTCCTGTGCTGCAATTATACCCCTGCGGTAGTCTCTTTGAACCAATGAACTAATGGCCCCTATTTGGACCATGATGATGAGTTAGTTACTAAGAATTTGACAGGTAGTCTAGGCTATTAGTGGTCCTGGTGGTAGTATTTAGTACCGGTAAGCCTAAACTTGTTTTTATGTTGTTTTAAATATGACTGGTTGGTATTGTGTGGTCCTGTTATTTGATTGAAGCATGACAGTGTAATTTCCATCCTAGTGCTGCATTGTTTGTATATTTCCCGTGTCTACTACTACTTACATGGAAGTATCGTGCTTAGAAGTGAATGTATTACTTTATAAAATACCTATCAGTATGTAGTTACCGCTATAGAGTTGTGTATGTATAGAGCTTGCTATTGTAGTCTACATTGTTCCACTTGAAAACATATATACTTTGTTTACAGTGATCTGACCTTGTGTGCATGGAATTCTTTTGAAAGTGATGAGTAACCCTATCAATGGGACTTGCTCTGTTTCTGGTACTTTTTTCGAGAAGACGCAAATGACCTTTGCGTCTTATTTCATTGAAAAGATAGGGTTTTTACAATATCCTAGGAGGTGGGATACAAGGAGTCTAAGAGAGTTCTAATGGACGTCCCATGTCATCAGCAGGGCATATCGAAGGCCTAAGGCACCGGCTTTAGCCCAAAGGGATGCTTCTTCCTTGATCTTGATCATCAGGTTATTGACAAAGGGGGGAGTGCCCTCAAACACACTCTCATTTTGGTGTTTCTAGAGCATCCAAGGCATTAGCAGTGCCATCGACCCAAGACCCTTGCAGAGGTGTTTGGGCGTTGCAAGATTTGCACTCGATAGCTAGGTGAAGGTGGATTCGTCGGTGCCCTGTGGCGTGCGGCAAGATAGGTGCAGCCAGGCCAAAGCATCATACCATATTTTCTTGGTGAATGGGCATTTGATGAGCAAGTGGCGCATGGTTTTAGGCGCTTGGTCACATAGTAGGCATCGAGGATGGTGTTGCATGCCTCTTCTAGCAAGCCTGTAGGTTGTTTAACAGTGGTCTTGGAAGGCAAGCCAGTAGAGGAATTTGACGCGTGGGGCGCCTGTGTCTTTCAGATGTGTTCCCAAGCCGGGCAAGTCATTGAGCCTTGGAATGTGGCGAGGTGGGCGGAGCGAGCGGAGTAGCTGCCATTAGATGTCCATTTCCCGATTAGCTTGTGTGCGGGGCGCTGGTTGGCCGTGCACCCTCGATTTTGTGACAGGGCATCAGGTACTGTCCAATCTTGCGCAGGCAAAGGACGTCGTGAACGTCGCGAGCCCAGTTGTGCCCGAGCAGGCCATCTGTTTCTGGTACTATTGGTGTCAAAACGCATGTTGTTATTCATCTGACGCACCTCATGTTTGTGGCAATTTAGATTTGAGATTAGGAATAGACTTTTTACCTATAAGGAGCTTTTTGAGTTCTCTACCTATATGTAATGGAAATCAGCTGTTAGCCTTTTATTCAGTTTCTATGTAGTCTGTTCCGTAAGTTTCTTGATTCTCAAATATTAACTGAACAAATTGGGCATTGCTATAGTGTGAAGCTGATATGTACTAGATCCAATTGTCAAGGTTGGGTTGCCTTTTTGTGCTTCAACACAATGCTGCATAAGATGAATTCGATCTGCATAATTGATGCCTCTGTTGCTGCCCTAAAACTGTTGCCTAACTGTTGCCGTGGAAATCGTTTCTAGTAATATCAATTTCTTGTCTTAATGGGAATTTCATACTCACTTGTACTTGTGATATTTCGGAGGTTAATCTGTTTTTGTTTGTTGTCGTTATGGACGAGCTGAGCTTCTTCAACCTGTGGTAGTCGCTGGAGTACATGGAGCGGCAGTTGGGTGTTTTGGCATTAGGGAAGGGGGGAGTTGTAGCTGATACTGATGCAGCAGCAACAACACAGAAGAAGTGGTGTTGTAGCTCGCCTCTTCTTCGACTCCATGGTTTAGGTGAGTATCTACTTCTCCCCTTGTCTCCTCTACATGCTCTATGATAGTGCATACTTATACTGGCTTAGGAAATGTTGATTAAACGGTACGCCTAGGCTGGCATGCCTAGTATTGATTGTTGTGGTCGATAACATCATTTAGGCTTATTATGGTAGCTACAGGCTCTCTTGGTTATGGATATAATGGCTAGTATGTGTTAACTATTGGCTTGCTATGATTGAGTCTATAATATTAGGTTTGTGATCTGCAGTTGCTGGTTATTAGCATAATTTCTCTTTTTTATTTGCCAAATTAAGAGGCCATGATGGCCTTCACTGCTTGAAATTATTAGTGTTTTATTTGTCAGTGATACTATACACTACTTACACAACATCAACAATACTCATTGTTAGTCATGATATGCTAACAAATGACAGCAAAATGTATCCCTTTGAATTTAGCATGCAGGTACTTGCAGTTTCTTGCCATGCATTTTCCGTTGCTCCTTTTGTCGCAAGGATCATGTTTGGTCTAGAAGGCTAAAATTATTTTAGCTATTAGCCGTGGTAAAATACAGAAGTTGTTGCTGTTTTCTGACTAGCTGGAAGTGCTTTCAACTTGGTGAGCTTGCGACCAATATCTATAGTGGCAGCTTATTAAACACAGTGCATTGAAGGTGGCTAATAAATTAGATGTTAATTTGTAGTTGGGCATGGCCATGATATATAATTCTTTCATTTGTTGTATGTTGAATGAAGAATTGACTATTGATTGATTGTTTTGTGATGGATTGATAGATTCTCTGCCCCCTTTCTTCTTTTAGAATGTTCTCTAAACGATGCATGGACCAGTAGTAGAGTGGAGTGAGAATGACTTTTATATGGTCCATATGATGAACTTGTGCACCAGGCTTATTACCTGTAGTATTACCTATATGCATTTTAAGTTTTGAACTTTGTCTATCACTTGTCCGTTAGTTGTTTACAAACAAGGTTTATATGTACTAGTATCCATAGTTTCGACGGGGTTCTTTTTTTCACAACCAAAACTTCCATTCCTGATTTTTTGTTTAGCAACATAGATTCCAGCCTCATAGTTTCGTGGATAGTTTCATTGTTACCAGCACAACGTTGTAGCTTTAGGAGAGCTTAGCATGACTAATGTTTGAAGAGTATAATCAACAGTTTGCAACTAAATGATGATTTTATTTGAAAATTGAAACATATGCTCTTGGGTGTGGCGGATGGTTGCGTATCATTTATTTTCTCGTGGTGATTCCTGGATTTGCGTCTAGTAGTGCTAGTGTATAATTGTGTGAGTTGCTATATCTTGTTTTATCTATATATATTATGCCAAACTATGGTTATGATGCAACAGGTTGTAACTCCTGAGAAATGTCTGCTAAGTGGCACCTATCTTTGCATGATGGTCTTGGAGGTGCCCTCCAGTATGGTAGCTAGTTAAGTAAGTTTGGAATATTTCAATGAAGTTGTTTTCATGTAGTATAAACGTTGCGTTCTTTTGATTGATAAATAGAAGAATATATAGGGGTATCTTGATTGTTGTGTTTGATTTAGAAACTAATATTCTACGCAGAGAGAATATTATTGTTGACACTAGTTGTTGTCACTTGTTCATTTACTTAGATACTACTAATAGTTGAGTGAATTAATTTCAGCTCAACCCAGATTTTGATTTAACTTGGGCTTGACCTAAGTTTGAGTTGTTATTCAATAGCTGATTTTGGTATTTGCTATCTTGTTAGTGGTTGCACTTGTTGGAGTTGGACTTGAATGATCCAAGCGGTTATGCTCTATCTTGTCCATAGATTTCAAACTGTTTTTTTGCTAGTAATACTCCAACATCTCCTATGCAAGAATTTTTATCATTGTTGGTTACAATATTAGAATTTCACCATCATTGTATTTTTTATGTATGGTCCTATCTAATGATGGTAAACTACAGTTTGATAATAAGCCATAAATACATGTTTTTCTGTTAGTTTGATGAAGTATTAGTGATAGTAGGATAATGTAAGTTTTGACTAGCCATGCATACATGTTTTCCTGTTAGTAGCATAAAAGTACACATCTTGCATGTTCTGTGATTTTGCCTGATGCTTGTTCCAAAATTGGATGCCATGTCCTAATCGTCAAGGAGGTATAGACTACTATAGTTTTTACCATATGTTTTCTAATTTCGCTATTTGTGGACTTTGTCTTGCTTCTCACGTATATGAGGTATTTTTCTTGTGTGTTGTCATGCAGGTGATGGACGGACGAGCCGCTGAGCCTTGTTCAACCAACCAATGCTAGTCGAGGGTGACACTGGAGGGGTACACTGGGGTATACTGGGGTACACTGGATCCCTTTGGCCGGTTAGGTACTAGTGAGCTTTAGGTGGACTAATACTGTGGGTCCTCAATGCGTGGCCTGGATCATTTCATCTTAGGTTATCAGTGCTAGATCAATTGGCCTGGAGCATCTATCTTACGTTGCCAGTTAGATTTTGCTAATTGTTTTGCGGTTTGTGTTTGTCTCCATAGGACAAACCACATGGTCACATTTTGTGTTTCACGGTGTTGAATGGCATGAGCTAAACTGTGGTTGAATTCTAAATTTAAAATAGCACAAAAGTTGAGATTTTTCTGCAGATTATTATTTATAATTCTGAGAGAAACATCAAATTTCCTGTCAAAAATTCCTTACATTAGGTGGTCTAGTGGCCTGGCTATAAGCATTGTTCTCAGTAACTTAACTTGAATCTTCCGCATTTTCTTTGTTCCATCCGAAAATAAGTTGAAAAGGTCCATTTTCAATATTTTTCAAGGTAAATACTCAAATGAAGTTCTAGAATAAAGCGTCTAAAATCTTCCAAAAATAAGGTTGGTTTTCATGTTGACAGTGGATGTTTACCACGTAACCAGGTTTCTACGAAAATGATCAACCAATCTATGTGGAGATTATTATCGTCCTGAGGCGACTTCAGTGAGTGACACGATGCTGCAAGCAAGACCTATGCAAACGTTGACGATGACGCCTGTGTCCGCAGCTCATTGGCACTTCCGCTGGCCGGAGTAATGAGGGATCTAATGGCTACTTGCATTGAGTTGTCTCTTAGGAAAAAGAGATACATTAGTCTGTGTGCATGCTTTGTAATTAAGATTACCTTTCCAGTTCCTCGTGCTACCACCAGCCAGCCCCACAATAGTGGAATCAATTGGACTGATTTTCGATGGAGAAATTAAAGGGCTCGTATGCATCATTCACCACGGGGCATTGTTTTGATTAACAAGATCCACACCCAATTCAGCGACCCGTGGGACACTTCATCTCAACCGATCCATCATATGCATCGCCTCCGGCTAGTACCTCGCACTCTCTGTTTCAACCTCCATTAGCTCTATATATACACGTTACTAAGCACACACCGCGTGCGGATTTCGCGTGTGACTATGACTTAGACTTTGACTTTGTCGAGGAGAGAAGAGGAGATGGAGCACTATGCCGGTCAACTTGGGCGTGAGGGCGAGGCTGGTCGATTCATCTCAATCTATTAGTCGAGCGGCGCGTCGTTCATCAGCGGCCGCCGGCCGGAGACCATGAGGTATGTATGTATGTGCTTTGGCTTGGTTTGGCCCTTTGCGGATCTATTCTGGTAGCATGCATAGGCTTGGTTCCTTCTGTGTGCACCCCTTGGAGCTCGATTGTGCCCTGGCCGCCACCCACGAGGCCGGCCTCCGCGAGCTCGGCCTCCTCGACTTCGTCCGCCTGGACCTCCCCTCCTCCGGCGACCCGCGACCCGACCTCGTCGCCGAGCTCATCGCCAACTACAGATCCGGTAACTCCTACACCGAATTGAGCTCCGTCCGTGGAGCCAGAATCGATCTCTCCATCGACACGTTCGCCGATGCGCTCCGCCTCCCGCGAACGCGTACGGAACGTCCCCTGTCCGGCGTGGGCATCGCTGTTGAGACCGCCGCTGCCACGGCGTTCGCGAAGGCTTATGTCCTGGCACCAATAGAGGCTTGTCCCAACAGGACGCAGTGGCACAGGCGGCGCAACTTGGGTATTCTGAAGGCTGTAGGCGGGCATGGAATTTTCTGGCCGATGATGATCTGGATGCAAGTGGAGGGAGAGGTGTTACACCTTACTGAGAGCGAGAGGACCGACGATGACTGCCACTACGGCGCGTACCTGCAAAGGCTCATTTGGTGTCAGAGGCGAGACCTCTTCCAGTTGCCGCCGGAGCCAGCTGCATTGCCTACCCAGC
Source organism: Lolium perenne (assembly GCF_019359855.2). Lineage (NCBI taxonomy): Eukaryota > Viridiplantae > Streptophyta > Magnoliopsida > Poales > Poaceae > Lolium > Lolium perenne. The sequence goes on from NC_067245.2 coordinate 183,866,293, forward strand.
AGGCACTTGCCAGCAACCGATCAGCTGTCGATGAGAGCCAGAGACTCCATTCAGAACTGGTGTACAAGATACAACAGGTTGAAGTGATTATGCACTAATCTGTTTAGAAATAAATATTGTCTTGGCGAATATTATTAGCCATTTTCGTGAAAATTTGGTGAAAAGTCATTTGACAGGTTCAAGACCAGCTAACGGGAACTGAAGAACAACAAACACACAATAAAAGGAATGAAAAATAGCTAGAGTTTTGAGTTCATTGTCCCGCCCTGCAGTCCGGCTGAAGAAGACGTGAAGTTGGCGAAGAAGGGCATCCTCAAGGTATTCACAATCGCCACCCTCCAGAGGCCAACCCAAGCCGCAATGCCATCCGTTTTCACCTTTGAAGAAAGCTCCATGTTTCTCGCCCCGGATCAGAGGGCGACGCACCTGTCAAAAGGTAGAGAGCTCTGCCTGAGCATGCATGGGTGATGTGGGCATTACCCTTCGGGTACTTAACATTGGCCTACCTCCTTTTGGACCAAGAAGGGATCCACGAAGATCACCGCAGCCCAAGACTGATATGTCGGTTGCGATGGAGGAAAGGTAGAATGAGGCGGATTCTTGATGGACAAGGCATGGAAACGTCTAATAAGGAAAGGATAGATTAGATCTCATTGTAACATAGATGAATCCGAGCATGACTCTCGGGACCTGGCCTCCTATATAAAAGCCAGGAGAGGGCCTGCCGGAGGACACCGATTCAACCAACACAATCTCGCATACACCAAACCCTAAAAACCTTGCCCTCCGGCGAGTTCACCACAACGCAGTCTATAGGCTGCCCCATTGTAACCCTTTTTCATCGATAAATCAAGATCAGACAAGCAGGAGTAAGGGTTTACCTCATTGAGGGCCCCGAACCTGGGTAAATCTCGCCTTTTGTTCGTTTGGTATCCGATGTCTCGTGCTAACATGCAGGATTCCGTCAACCCTAAGCCCCTCATGGTGGGCATTGCCGAGGAGCCCCCTCATCAATTGGCGCCGTCTGTGGGGAACTTTTTTATTCAAGGCACGTCATCGGTTGTGTCGGCTACATCTTCGTCGGCATCGTCACCACCATCGGCTCCATCGTCGTTGATCTTGGAGGGCTCGATCCGTTTCGGGTCCTTCGAGTTCACCCCTCACGCCTTCGCGCCGCGTTCGGTCTTCTCAAGCCTGCACGTCGGGATGGACATGACGTTCGTGAGCGTCCACCTCAGAGACGATGAAGAGGCTTGCATTTGCAAGAAATTAAGTGGGAGCGCTGAGACATATTTATAATACTTTATGTAGATGACATATAGTTGGTTATAAATGATGTAATTATATACTTGATTAAAAGGGTTTTCATTGAGAATTAATTTCAATGAAAGGATATGGACTGAAACAAATTTAGTGTCAAGATCTATGAAGATAGATTGAAACACATAATAAGTTTAAGTCAAAGTACATAGAATGGATATTGAAGTAGTTCAATATAGAAATATTAAGAAGATGTTCTTGTCATGTGAAGGTTTAACAGACTTGAGTGTATCTGACACTCAATGAGTAAAAACACATGAGTGATTATATATCACGAATAATATGTAGAAAATCAGATGACCTGTGCTCTAAAGTGTTATGGGCATGTACCAGAATGATTCATGTGATGAGCACAGGACGACAGTAAGAATATCCTTGAGTGCTTTAGAAGAACCAAGGATATATATATAGTTTTGTATGGGGTAATGACAAACAAATCGTTGTAAAACTGTTGCACTGATATTAGTTTGGTCACATATAAAAATGAATTACAAATCTCAATTAGGCTAAGTGTTGTTTTAAAGGTAGCACAATGCTAGATTTAGAAGAGTTCTAAATATTGTGATGGATTCTACAAGCGAAGGCAGAGTATGTCATTGTTTTGACAATGACTGAGGATGTTTAAGTCGAAGAGTTCTTTGAGAACTTGGTGTAGTTCCGATAGTGTCAGAACTTTGAAGCTATATTGTATATGACAATATTAGTGACATATTTCAGATCGCGGAATTAAGGTTCCACCAGAAGACTAAACATATATGAATAATGCCGACTCATTAGGAAAATGAGTGATGCGTTGAGACGCAAATGAATTGCAAAATACATACGTTTCTGAGCGTGTCAGGTCCGTTGACTAAAATCTCGCCCGTGAGCAAAACATGATAAAGCACCGGAAGGCCAATGTGTTATATCTTTAAAAATGTAAACTAGATTATTGACTCTAGTGCAAGTGGGAGACTGTTGGAGATATGCACAAGAGGCAATAATAAATGGTTATTATATATCTTTGTGTTTATGATAATGTTTACATACCATGCTATAATTGTATTAACCGAAACATTGATACATGTGTGTTATGTAAACAACAAGGAGTCCCTAGTAAGCCTCTTGTATAACTAGCTTGTTGATTAATAGATGATCATAGTTTCATGATCATGAACATTGGATGTTATTAATAACAAGGTTATGTCATTATATGAATGATGTAATGGACACACCCAATTAAGCGTAGCATATGATCACGTCATTTAGTTCTATTTGCTATAAGCTTTCGATACATAGTTACCTAGTCCTTTCAACCATGAGATCATGTAAATCACTTATGCCGGAAGGGTACTTTGATTACATCAAACGCCACTGCGTAAATGGGTGGTTATAAAGATGGGATTAAGTATTCGTAAAGTATGAGTTGAGGCATATGGATCAACAGTGGGATTTGTCCATCCCGATGACAGATAGATATACTCTGGGCCCTCTCGGTGGAATGTCGTCTAATTAGCTTGCAAGCATATGAATGGTTCATAAGAGATGACATATCATGATACGAGTAAAGAGTACTTGTCAGGAGACGAGGTTGAACGAGGTATAGAGATACCGATGATCAAGCTCGGCAAGTAAAATATCGCGTGACAAAGGGAATCGGTATCGTATGTGAATGGTTCAGCCGATCACTAAAGTCATCGTTGAATATGTGGGAGCCATTATGGATCTCCAGATCCCGCTATTGGTTATTGGTCGGAGAGAAGTCTCAACCATGTCTACATAGTTCGCGAACCGTAGGGTGACACACTTAAGGTTTGATGTCGTTTAAGTAGATATGGAATTTTGGAATGGAGTTCGAAGTTTTGTTCGGAGTCTCGGATGGGATCCAGGACATCACGAGGAGGTCCGGAATAGTCCGGAGAATAAGATTCATATATAGGAAGTCATTTTCTAGGTTTGAAAATGATCCGGTATTTTTTCTGGAAGGTTCTAGAAGAGTCCAGAAGAAATCAGCATGGAAGGAGAGGGACTCCACCCACCTTGGCCGGCCAGCCTAAGGGAGGAGGAGTCCCAAGTGGACTCCTCCCCATGGTGGCCGGCCACCCCACCAAAGGAAAGGGGGGAGTCCCACTCCCCCTAGGTTTGGTCATATGGAAGGTTTTATGTTGGGGTCTTATTCAGAGACTTTTGACCTAATCTTTGGGGTGTTCCACCTATATAAAGAGAGGAGGGGAGGGGCTGGCTGGCCACTCTGGCCACCACCTTGGCCGCACCCCTTTGAGGGCCGGCGCCCAAGCTCCCTCTCCCAAACCCTAGCTACCTCTCCTCCACATACAACTCCCGCATACGCTTAGGGGAAGCCCTACCGGAGTTCTCCACCACCACCGCCACCACGCCGTCGTGCTATCGGGATTCCAAGGAGGATCTACTACTTCCGCTGCCCGCTGGAACGGGGAGAAGGACGTCGTCATCAACACCGAACGTGTGACCGAGTACGGAGGTGCTGCCCGATTGTGGCACCGTCAAAATCTTCTACGCACTTTTGAAAGCGGCAAGTGATCGTCTACCGCAGCAACAAGAGTCTCCTCATGTAGGCTTTGGAAATCTTCAAGGGTTAGTCTCGTTCATCCCCTCGTTGCTACCATCTTCTAGATTGCATCTTGGCTTGGATTGCGTTCTCGCGGTAGGAAATTTTTTGTTTTCTATGCTACGAATCCCATCATCATCATCATCACGCCGCACTATGTCCACCATGTCCATCAGGTATGATGACTCTGAGTCATCGGATATGACGCTGTACTACTGCCTCGATTGCGACACCAGGCACGAGCTTGGTTCGGACGCTGCTCCTTTCGTGTGTGGCATCATGTACTCGTGGGGTTCACCACAACGCATACACCAAACCCTAGAAACCTTGCCCTCCGGCGAGTTCACCACAACGAAGTCTATCGGCTGCCCCATTGTAACCCTTTTTCATTGATAAATCAAGATCAGCCAAGCAGGAGTAAGGGTTTTACCTCATTGAGGGCACCGAACCTGGGTAAATCTCGCCCTCTATTCGTTTGGTATCCGATGTCTCGTGCTAACATGCAGGATTTCGTCAATCCTAAGCCCCTCATGGTGGGCATTGTAGACGAGCCCCGTCGACAATGAGCATTGTAAGCTTGCTGCCAGAGAAGAAGGATACAAGCACTCGCCTCGCCACGCTGCCATCCACAGATTTCACCTACATCCGCATCAACAACTACAACACATAGGACCAAGCTGCTGGGAGAACACATAGAAGATGCGGTGAAACCGCTACCAGCTACCTAGCAGCCACCGCCGAGCTCGACCAGCAACCCCGCTATCTCAAGGCGACGCCTCCAACAAGGGAGTGCCGCCGCCCAAACCGAAGATTTGAGTTTTCATCCGAGATAGGTAGGTCATGGATGAAGGGAATAGACCTCTTTGTCGCCTTCAAGAAGGAGAACAACGCCGACAACATCGTCGACGTAGTGACCGCCACCGTCGGCTAAGAGTTCCCTCCAGTCGAGAGCCCCTCTTCCAGCCGCACCCACCAACCACAAGAACAAGATCCGTGGCCAGGGAGGTGAGGCGAGCAAAGCGGGGAGGATCAACCATCTTCAACAAATGCCAGAGGCCCAACATGGTGGCCTCCGCATCGCGCCCCCGCCCACCGCCCACACGACCGAGGGCCACGGTCAACAGCACCCAATGCTCCGCCACCCGCCGCCAGGTCTCCGCCATCTAGTGCTGCCGCCCTAGCGTCCATGGTCCCCGACCTGGGCGCAACAAGCAGCACCTCGCCTTCGGCCATCGAAGCACCGGCGAGGCCGAGCGGAGGGTGAGAGGGAGGAGGGCCACATCGTCGAGCTACCAGATGTAGGGGGCACCCCCACCCCACCTCGTGTGGAGGTTTGCCCGCCGCACCAGGGGTCCCCGTCGCCCCGGCAACGGCGCCAGAAAACAGTCTTGATACGCGTACAGCACTCGACCGTTGGGAACCCCAAGAGGAAGGTGTGATGCGTACAGCGGCAAGTTTTCCCTCAGTAAGAAACCAAGGTTTATCGAACCAGTAGGAGCCAAGAAGCACGTTGAAGGTTGATGGCGGCGAAGTGTAGTGCGGCGCAACACCAGGGATTCCGGCGCCAACGTGGAACCTGCACAACACAACCAAAGTACTTTGCCCCAACGTAACAGTGAGGTTGTCAATCTCACCGGCTTGCTGTAACAAAGGATTAGATGTATAGTGTGGATGATGATTGTTTGCAGAAAACAGTAGAACAAGTATTGCAGTAGATTGTATTCGATTAAAAGAATGGACCGGGGTCCACAGTTCACTAGTGGTGTCTCTCCGATAAGAATAAGCATGTTGGGTGAACAAATTACAGTTGGGCAATTGACAAATAGAGAGGGCATGACCATGCACATACATGATATGATGAGTATAGTGAGATTTAATTGGGCATTACGACAAAGTACATAGACCGCTATCCAGCATGCATCTATGCCTAAAAAGTCCACCTTCAGGTTATCATCCGAACCCCTTCCAGTATTAAGTTGCAAACAACAGACAATTGCATTAAGTATGGTGCGTAATGTAATCAATAACTACATCCTCGGACATAGCATCCATGTTTTATCCCTAGTGGCAACAGCACATCCACAACCTTAGAACTTTCTGTCACTGTCCCAGATTTAATGGAGGCATGAACCCACTATCGAGCATAAATACTCCCTCTTGGAGTTAAGAGTAAAAACTTGGCCAGAGCCTCTACTAACAACGGAGAGCATGCAAGATCATAAACAACACATAGATAATAGATTGATAATCAACATAACATAGTATTCTCTATCCATCGGATCCCAACAAACACAACATATAGCATTACAGATAGATGATCTTGAGCATGTTAGGCAGCTCACAAGACCCGACAATGAAGCACAATTAGGAGAAGACGACCATCTAGCTACTGTTATGGACCCATAGTCCAGGGGTGAACTACTACTCATCACTCCGGAGGCGACCATGGCGGTGAAGAGTCCTCCGGGAGATGATTCCCCTCTCCGGCAGGGTGCCGGAGGCGATCTCCTGAATCTCCCGAGATGGGATTGGCGGCGGCGGCGTCTCTGGAAGGTTTTCCGTATCGTGGCTCTCGGTACTGGGGGTTTCGCGACGAAGACCTTAAGTAGGCGGAAGGGCGGAGTCGGAGGCGTCACGGGGGCCCCACACGCTAGGGCCGCGCGGGGCCCCCCTGGGCCGCGCCGCCCTACTGTGGCGGCTCCCCGTGGCCCCACTTCGTCTCTCCCTCGGACTTCTGGAAGCTTCGTGTGAAACTAGACCCCTGGGCGTTGATTTCGTCCAATTCCGAGAATATTTTCTTACTAGGATTTCTGAAACCAAAAACAGCAGAAAACAGCAACTGGCTCTTCGGCATCTCGTTAATAGGTTAGTGCCGGAAAATGCATAAATATGACATAAATTATGCATAAAACATGTAGGTATCATCAATAAAGTGGCATGGAACATAAGAAATTATCGATACGTCGGAGACGTATCAGTGTCCCTCGTCAGCCCCTCTCCTGGCCTTTATATAGGAGGCCAGGTCTCAAGAGGTCTAACCGAGTACGACTAGGTTTACAGTAGTTTTAGATCTAATCTTTCCTTGTTTGGCTGCTTCCTTGTCTTGCCCGTCAAGGATTCCTCTGGTGCACCGCCCAGGTGGCCCATCTTGCCTCCAGGTGTCTTCATGGGCCTCCAATTAGTCAATACAGGATAGGGCAATGTCGGTTACCCGAAGGGTAATGCCCACGTCAACCGGACCCGATCACTTCGGGCCCTGCTGCAGTCGCGACTTCATCGACTGTCACGTCCACCACTTCGTCACCAACCGTGGCTGATTTATCGGCCGCTACTTCAACATCCATTGCATCATCGACATCGATTACGTCGGCTTCGGCATCGCCATCATCATCATCATCATCACCACGCCGCACTATGTCCACCATGTCCATCAGGTATGATGACTCTGAGTCATCGGATATGACGCTGTACTACTGCCTCGATTGCGACACCAGGCACGAGCTTGGTTCGGACGCTGCTCCTTTCGTGTGTGGCATCATGTACTCGTGGGGTTCACCACAACGCATACACCAAACCCTAGAAACCTTGCCCTCCGGGGAGTTCACCACAACGAAGTCTATCGGCTGCCCCATTGTAACCCTTTTTCATCGATAAATCAAGATCAACCAAGCAGGAGTAAGGGTTTTACCTCATTGAGGGCACCGAACCTAGGTAAATCTCGCCTTCTGTTTGTTTGGTATCCGATGTCTCATGCTAACATGCAGGATTCCGCCAATCCTAAGCCCCTCATGGTGGGCATTGCAGAGGAGCCCCGCCAACAATGAGCATTGTAAGCTCGCTGCCAGAGAAGAAGGATACAAGCACTCGCCTCGCCACGCTGCCATCCACAGACTTCACCTACATCCGCATCAACAACTACAACACATAGGACCAAGCTGCTGGGAGAACACATAGAAGATGCGGTGAAACCGCTACCATCTACCTAGCAGCCACCGCCGAGCTCGACCAGCAACCCCGCTATCTCAAGGCGACGCCTCCAACAAGGGAGTGCCACCGCCCAAACCGAAGATTTGAGTATTCATCCGAGATAGGTAGGTCATGGATGAAGGGAATAGACCTCTTTGTCGCCTTCAAGAAGGAGAACAACGCCGACAACATCGTCGACGTAGTGACCGCCACCGTTGGCTAAGAGTTCCCTCCAGTCGAGAGCCCCTCTTCCGGCCGCACCCACCAACCACAAGAACAAGATCCGTGGCCAGGGAGGTGAGGCGAGCAAAGCGGGGAGGATCAACCATCTTCAACAAATGCCAGAGGCCCAACAGGGTGGCCTCCGCATCGCGCCCCCGCCCACCGCCCACACGACCGAGGGCCACGGTCAACAGCACCCAATGCTCCGCCACCCGCCGCCAGGTCTCCGCCATCTAGTGCTGCCGCCCTAGCGTCCATGGTCCCCGACCTGGGCGCAACAAGCAGCACCTCGCCTTCGGCCATCGAAGCACTGGCGAGGCCGAGCGGAGGGTGAGAGGGAGGAGGGCCACGTCGTCGAGCTACCAGATGTAGGGGGCACCCCCACCCCACCTCGTGCGGAGGCTTGCCCGCCGCACCAGGGGTCCCCGTCGCCCCCATCACTGGCTATGTCAGACTTCGCTGACAACAGTCGCAGGAGGTGGCGAGGAGAAGGAGGGAGGGTGGGGGTATATCTAACTTTTTGGTCACTTCAATACTTTCATGGTGAGTAAATAAAATTTATTCATCCGAGGGATATTTCTTGAAGGTGTTTCTCCTACATGATTTTATACTAGTAAACTACACGTGCTTTGCCACATCGGTGGACCACCTCCCGCGCCCGTGGGCCGTGGCGATGCAGTGCAAAGCACAACTGACATCGCTTCTCCTTTTAATTTTCTTCTCCCGCGCGCAGGATTTTACGTCTGCCAGCTGTCTCCACTCTCCACCACCTCCTTTTTTCCTTCCATTAAATTCAATACTTGAACCGAACCTCTTCTGAATCGTGCGTCAAATAAATCCGTCGATCGCTACATTCCCCGCGCGCTTCTTTTTTTTTCTCTCCTACTACCTCTCAACTTGCCATGTCCATGTGTATGCTCCATCAACAACAACAAAAAATCGGATTTTTTTTTTATATTAAGAATCAAGACCGCATCTACTCATAGTTGATGATCGATCGATTAATTACAGCAACGAACCAAAAGAAAACCACTTCGTTCGTTGCAAGTACAGTAATAATCATCAAACCTGTCTATTTTTTGCGATTAGATTTGATGGTTCATTTTTTTTTTTTGACTCGACGATTTCTCCGTGAGTCACCCAAACCAGTTGCGGCCGCCCAAAAAACAAGGAAAAGAGCAAGTCGCCATAGTCCTTTCTAATTTTCTTCTCTCCCGCACGACTATCTCACATATATAAGAGCGCGCTGTCCCGCGCCCGCGCTATAAAAACCACCAGTATGCAGTGCGTGGAGATGAAATCGGTCCTCTAGCAGGTGCGCTATCCGCGGCGGCGTTGCAAATTTTTTTGTGCGCGCGGCGGCTTGCACTATCCGGGGCGCCATATGTGACACGTCGGCTGCAACGCGCGACATCTGTCCGGACGCACGTGAATATACAACAGCCTCCTCTTTTCCTTCCATTCAATTCAATACTTGATGGTTCTCTATTTTTTGCGATTAGATTTGATGGTTCTTTTTTTTTTTTTGACTCGACGATTTCTCCGTGAGTCACCCAAACCAGTTGCGGCCGCCCAAAATACAAGGAAAAGAGCAATGGTCCGACCAAGATCATCAACGGGATCATCATCACCTTCAGCTTCAGCATCCCCTTCCCCTTCACCTTCCCCTTCACCTTCAGCATCCTCCATGAAAGTATCACCGAAATGAGCAAGATAGCTTTCATCGATGAAATCATCCCCTTCTTCATCTTCTTCCATTATAACCCCTCTTTCTCCATGCTTGGTCCAACAATTATAGCTTGGCATGAAACCGTGCTGAAGCAGGTGCATGTGAACATCTCTTGAGGAAGAGTAACCCTTCTGATTCTTACATTTAACACATGGACAGATAACAAAACCCTCCTGCTTGTTCGCATTAGCCACTACGAGGAAATCTTTCAAACCCGCACTGAACTCGCCGGAGAGTCGGTTACCGTACATCCATTGTCGATTCATCTGCATTATTATAATATAAAATATATAATTAACCATCATGCATTTGTTAAACTAACTAGCTACAAACAATATAAATTAAACAATGAACTACACACACATGCACATTTTATCAACGACACATCAAAGGTTCAAGTTGCTAACCGCGATCGAGGAGGAAAAAATAAATGAGAAAGCTCAAGTGTGGCTCCAACACTTCATATCATGTTTGTTTCATGCTCTTGGGGCATTTCATCAAACACCTTATGTGCATAAGAGGAACCAAAAGCAAACCTAACACCCACTTGTGAAGCTTGTGAAGAGAATGGCACCAAATGGCTAAGTGTTGGCTGCTGGATGGGTATATATAGGGGAGGGGCTTTAGTCCCGGTTGGCCTGGCCAACCGCGACTAAAGGCCTTCGGGCACCTTTAGTCGCGGTTGGCCTGGCCAACCGCGACTAAAGCCCCCCACGTGCACCAGCTGGCCACCGTGCGCCCTGGGCCCAGGCCTTTGGTCGCGGTTCGCCACACGAACCGCGACTAAAGACCCCATTAGTCGCGGTTCCTTTACCTTCGCGACTTATGGGGCTCACCCGAAGCCTGTTTTTCCACCAGTGTACCTGCCGCCTCTCTTTTCTTTTACGGGAGAGGGTTACATGATAACATGTACTGACATGTCCAACTTGACTCCATCGATCGCATCATTTCTAATTTCCTCTGTTTTCGCTCACTAGGGCGGGCGCACGTATGCATGCATGCTTTCAGTAACCTCGTACATGAATTAAATGGATCTACTATCTTTTCTTGGAGATTAAATGGATCGGTCTATCCATCCATAGCTACTACGTAGTAGTTTCTTTTTGGCAATGTATAACTCCACTTGCAGGTAATTAATTTATTTCAAGTGGGCGTGCACTAGAACAAATTAGTAGTACTCTTTCGTTTTTCATTCGTTTTTTGAAACCAGACTTGGACCTAATAATAAATCTGATTTTTTTAATAAATAATCAAGACATCTACTACGCAGTAATAATAATTGATGATCGATTAGAGCAAACAACCAAAAACGCGCGCGGTTCGTTCGCCTATCCATCAGCTGCACCATGCGTTCTCTCGCCGCGAATACCATGAAAACCATCAACCTTAGGTGTCGGAGTCGGTCATTCCTATACTCCTTCACCGGGCCCGGTGATAACCATGACTGTCTCACTAAGTTATCAATTTCTAACAATTAGTTAATTAACTCGTACTCAAATTAATACCTAGATAATCTAATATATATTAATATGTGTAGATGATGACTCCTTGTTACCAATTGTGTATTTGTAACATTTGATTAAAATGGTTGCTACGTTTTAAAAAAATTGCAATGATAACTAGGTCACAGGCAGGGAAACTTTTTTTTTTGCGGGTCAGGCAGGGAAACTTAGTGTTGAACAACTATTAATTATGGTGAATTTTCATCGTTTGTAATGGAGTATATATCATTTTGTAGAATTGAAGATTGGTTTTTAGATCTGTGCCTGGTTGTTTTGATATGTTGTTGAAAAGCCAAAATATATGCATACAAAAAACACACATGCATATAGTCGGGATTTGCACATTTGCCACACTTTTTTTCGCACTTTGCATATTTGCCACACCATGTGTCACTGACATGTGGTGGTCATAGGGCAAATATGCAATAAAAAATGTAAAGTGTGGCAAATGTGCAAATATTCCGCATATAGTCATGGCAGATGGACTAGTTATTTTTCTGTGTGAGAGAGTAGATGTAATTTACGTAGATTCAACAAGCTAGCAGCTCCTTCACATGCCTTGCTTGATCGAGTCATCTTAATGGTGTAGCTACCACATTGATCAAACCGAGGAGTCGAGGAGTAATTTCGAACAGATGACTCTCCAATCTCCAGCCAATTAATCGCGTTGAAATTTGAGAAAAATAGAATCGTGTTGAATTCAGCCCACCCCGAGCGGCGAGCGCTCCGTCTCCTGCCACTGAGATCACGCGAACCTCCTCGACTTCGGCCATGGCTCCCGAAGATCCAGCGGCCTGAGGCTTAGCCTCATCACATTCCCATTCCGTGTGCCACCCACCCCAATCCCCTTCCTCGCGCGACCCCCTCCTCTCCCCAATCCAAGCTCTTACCTCGCTGCGGCCCTGACCAGCAAAGGGCGGCCGACGGCAAGCCTTCCAAGCGGCAAAGGACGACTACCGAGATCTTCAAGGCATGCCATCATCTTCCCCCACCTACTGCTCTTGCAGGAACCCCTAGCATCGGGCCTGCCGGCCGGCCTCGCGTCACTGCGGTTGTGTGTGCGTGGGGGAAGACAATCGATGGTGAAGGTGCAGTCATGGAGGAACTCGTGGCGGCGAGGCGGAAGTTGGCGCTGTCCATGGAGTCGTTCAAGACCACGATTGACGAATCCCAGAGTTTTCTCAGGGAACTCGTCAACAGCTACACCAAAGGCATACGAGGGGCGACGCCCGCCAAGTTGATGTTGTTTGGCTTTGGCCTCGACATTGGCGACGTTGAGGTTGTGGCCGCATCTCTGCCGCCGAGCCTCACATCCACGACCATCCTGGTTCTTGCTGGGGTCTTGATCACCGCCCTCAAGCCGGAAGCGTTGACGCCCACCACCTGTTCGACACAGGTCCTGGCCAGCATCGTCAATGCCATGAGTGCCAAGCTGAACCACTGTACAGTTCCTGCACTCACGTCAAGTGGCATACAAGAGGTTGTGAACCCATGGGTGCAAGATAAGGCATCACTCATTCTTGCACATGAGGTGCTCGGGGAAATCTTCGTGCAGACCGGCACTGCTGTTATTGTTGCTAGAAGCATTGGCGACTCAGCAACACGAACCAGACGTGAACCAGTCCAGGTCCAGCTGCACAAAGGCATCAACTACAACCATGTTCGTGACTGTCCGTGACTATGGGTGAGCACAACCTCGTCTACATCATTGTGTGCATGGTATTCCTTGACTGTTGGTGTGTCACCGTACCCTCTGGATAAGCCCGGACTACTGCTGGACCGCCCGCCACCATGGCCTCCATGGATGACCTTGTCCATGTACTACACGATGCATGGAAACTTGTAAACTTGTAATTGCACATTTTGAAACCCTTTAAAATTACTAGTGAAAAAACTTGTTATTACTTGTTCGATGAGCTAAGTGATCATTCATGTTAAGACATTTATTCTTGTATGTGAAAATTTGAGAACGTTAAGTTATGAATTGCTAAATATTTGAAACATTTTCACTTTCAGAACCATGCTTGTACATGAAAAGTGGCCAATTGTTAAATATGTGTTCAGCATCATAGCTGGAGAAAATGGAGGGTGTGTCTGCTCCTTCCCCGCCTTCTGCTTGATGATGGTGTTGTGATCATAACTGCAGCTGCACCATGTGGTACTTGTCTCCTGCTCCCCACTCTTGTGTTTTTGATGTACCAATTTATCAAGTGTATGATTTAGTTTGTTATGTTTTCAGATGTACTGCATGCAACAATGATTTTTTGCCTTGAGTAATAGTACTGGCAAGTTATCTGAAACTAGCATTACTTGTTTGTGTTTTCTGTAAGTATTTGTGTTCTACTGTAATCTTCTTGGCATAGCTTGGCTCTCTGAAATAACATAAACCTGAACACTTTATTTTGATATGAATGTCTCTACCAATTTATTCTCAGGGGATGTCATGTATAAAGGCAGGTTCTTCTCCTAACCTCTCTTTCTCATTTCTTGATTTTGCAGGAAGGAACGTTGTCTTGTGAGATACTAATGCCCAGGTTGTCGAGTTCGCGGATCCCATGGGAGATGTTCTAATTCATGAGGAACTCTAGGTCTAACTAAGTTAGCCCTGTACAGTTTTTTTTTCTCTTTTCCTTTTTCATTTTTTGCTTTCTCTTCTTTTCGTTTTTGGTAGCTTTGCTACTCTTGTATGCTCCCGTCTTCTCGACGGCTTCTTCTAATATATTATGACGCATGCTTGGCATGTGTTCGAGAAAAAAAATAATGTTGTCCCAGAGAAATGACTTCAGCGGGCGATGGAACCACGGCGTCATCCATTCTAGCTTGGTGAGATCATAAAACTGGGCCTGCTGAGTGTAAACTCAGGAGCAATCCAGTATCTATCAAGAAGGGTAAATATAAGGTGGCGCTATATTTTGTAGACCTGTGAATGGTAGCAGGGATACTAAAGGTGAGTAAGTGTCATGCTTTATAAGGGGATTTTATCTAGAATAAATCTGAAAGGTTTGTTGTTCATGTAACGAAGGAATATGTCACAAAGCACTTTGCTCTTCCAAATATGAACTTCATGTATTTGATTACCATTTCTTTTTTGCGTGTAAATATGGCATCAAGAGGGCGAATATTCTTCTTGTGATGGATAGCTAGATGTAGGCGTGTTATGAGGAATGCCCATGCCAAAATGCCATCCTCTGTGAGGGTGAATGCCTCCAGTCAATGATGTAGTCATATTTTTTCATAAACAAGTTTCTTTGCTCCATGTACTGTCATTATTTCCAATGTCGCCGAGTTTATTTTAAGCTTCCAAACTGTTTCTACCTTGTTGATGCTTTCATATAAGTATTTATGTTAATATATGAGTCACAGTTCATTACAGATGACACATTTCATGAAATATGGATCTAAATAGTCAGGATTATGTTTATTGCAAGAGTGTGGGCGTGTACATGTAGCTAACACGGTATTGTATGCCAGTAAACAAACACTTGACAAACAAATATATTTGTTCCTAGCACCGGTGTATAACTATTCTGTCCCTGTTGGCTTAGATAATATAGTCACACACATGAGTGTTAATAAATTAAGGAACCAAGTTGACCAATAGGGTGCTTCTGGTGAAGGAAGTCAAAGAAGATCTAAACGGAGCTTGGCAGCTCCACCATGTATACCTCGTTCTGGCAGCGCTGGCCTCCTTGGGCTATTGCTACTTCCGACATCAACCTGGAGCAATAGAAGGATCTGCTGCTCCTCTCATCTGCGAGAAACTACGATGCCAGGGACTGGCTGCTAATGATTGACCCCCTTCTGCGACAAAGAGGATCAAACGTATCAACATGAAAGGCAGGTTTGCGTATTGCTGATCTTGTGCCCATTTTTCCCCTTTATCCGTGAGTGGTACAGTACGCCTTATTTATGGCTGCTATACGACCATTCCCAGTTGTAACTTGCTAATATGTCATGAAAAGGAATATGATCCACATAAAGCTAGCAACTAAGCATTATGCGATAGAATATAAATTTTGTGTCATTGGAACTCAGATATTAAAAAATAAGATGTTTTTTTACGTGAAGTGATAGTTGAACGGATGTCGTTGTAGTCACTACAAATATACTGCATTATTGAGTAGTCATTAAGTGCAAGAGCGCATCTACTCACGAAAATGCTTGGGGTTATATTTGTATCAGCCACCTATGCTTCCACCTTCATGATTTAGCGAGTCCCTATAACATGATGGCATTACTGGCATGGTTCTATCATCATCCCGATATGCTATCATTATTGTTAACTTCCTTTGCTAGATGATATAATGCTTTTTCACAGAATCTAGTAATATTTATAAAGTAGAAATTGTATTTTGTAATGACACAATGTACCATGGTTAGGATCTGTGCAATCTAGGACTTGGGAGAGCATACAAACACTACTATTCCATTTCCCCATAAAGTCCCGAATTTCTTAATGTATGTAAAAAAATAAATTAGTTGGTAATCCATAGCAATTTGTGTTTTCTAGTTTGATTTTGAGGGTTTGTAAAATTCATCTCGCTAATCATGTGATGGTTTTTTGGTTATGCTTACAGAATGTATTGAAAGCTACACGCTTAAGCCAAGTTGACTTAAGCTATCTATCTTAAATTCCATGGTCCACTATTCTTTTAGATGTGTACGGAGAGTTTAATTCAGAAAGAAGGAAGCTTGGCTTCTTTCATTTAATGGGCATGCTATTTGGCATGTGATTTGTATTTCCCCCATCCATCTTCTGTGTCTTCAGTTCATGTTCATCGTATACTTGTCATGTAATAGAGCATCCTGGAGTTTGTTGGACCAACAATTGCTAAATGAAACACAAATGCTCCAGTTGGAATTTAGAGCTGCTACTGTGTTGGACTCCTGGTAGTAGCTGGAACCTTTGTACCTACTGTCTTAGCATGCTTCATTTCAAACTTTGGCTTAACCCCTGATAAATAAAAAACTTAATAACTAGTTTGATTTGTAACATAACAATTTCTTTATTGTCTTAGCTTGCCGATAGTTTCAATGGTATTTCTGAGATGTACTTGATTAAAAGCTGTGTGAGCTTGTATTCTCAATGTGTGGTAGATGTGTTCACAGCTAGATGCACTTATCTTACATGGTGCATGGAATGTGAACAGGGTGACATGTTGTTTCTGAATGATGGTGATCCGTACCTGCACCTGGAACTTACGGAACCAGAAGAGGCTGATCATCTCCACCTGTGATGCTTAGGATTGTACTAAAGCTAGGTGACACATATTCTCTTGCTTGTAGTTATTTTCATGAAACATGAATAGGTGATACTAAAGTTGATCAATTTATCTATCAAATGATCATGTCTATACCTAGCTTGGTTCATTTTAGCTCTCTCCTTGTTGTACACTTTACTCGCTTAAACAAGTAACCAGATCACTCAAACACACGGTAATCAGATCTATTACATGCTTCTAGAAATGTTTTCCTTAGTGTAATTCCTTGATCTTTTCTTATTTGACATTATAATCAATCCTCTGTTTTTTGTTTTGGTAGAGCTTTGTCATAGCGTAGAGGATTTTCTTCACCAATAGATACTTTTTTAGTTGTTGGCCATTGGATTACATGAATGTTATTGATGTCGAGGGAGCAACCAATTTTTAGTCGTATAATCTCAAATCTGTCTAGAGAATACGAGTTGTTGTGTTGTTCGGTAAATATATCTTCACTTTGCTACTCCTTGATGAGCATCTATCATATTCAATTGCGACCTTTCTCAATAAATTAATCAATGTTTTCTTGTTCTCCGTGTCTTGTGCTTAAATTTCTCATGAGGTATGTGGTATGGTATTGTCACAAAATCTTTTGATGCACAAGAATATATCTACTGTGCTATCTAGGAAAGTATAGATTGAAATATTATTTCCTTTAATTGTGTGGGATTGGTTTAGAACAATGTAACATACACTTTGTCATGAGAATAGAGCTTTCTGCGTTGCAGAATATGTGTGCACATTATCATCCAGTTGTTTATTGTGCTTCTTGTTGATTCTTTTTTTGGTTGACGTTTAGAGCAGCTTGTTATTCGATTTATTTTGTCATGTTACCATAGGGGTAGTCTCTTTCTACTTCTCGGAAATTATCTTTCTGCTAAATTAGCAGCTTCATAGATTCAAGTTTTGTTCTGTTCATGTGCTCATTGGTTCCTTCCTGTGCTGCAATTATACCCCTGCGGTAGTCTCTTTGAACCAATGAACTAATGGCCCCTATTTAAACCATGGTGATGAGATAGTTACTAAGAATTTGACAGGTAGTCTAGGCTATTAGTGGTCCTGGTGGTAGTATTTAGTACCGGTAAGCCTAAACTTGTTGTTATGTTGTTTTAAATATGACTGGTTGGTATTGTGTGGTCCTGTTATTTGATTGAAGCATGCCAGTGTAATTTCCATCCTAGTGCTGCATTGTTTGTATATTTCCCGTGTCTACTACTACTTACATGGAAGTATCGTGCCTAGAAGTGAATGTATTACTTTATAAAATACCTATCAGTATGTAGTTACCGCTATAGAGTTGTGTATGTATAGAGCTTGCTATTGTAGTCTACATTGTTCCACTTGACAACATATATACTTTGTTTACAGTGATCTGACCTTGTGTGCATGGAATTCTTTTGAAAGTGATGAGTAACCCTGTCAATGGGACTTGCTCTGTTTGTGGTACTTTTTCGAGAAGACACAAAGGACCTTTGCGTCTTATTTCATTGAAAAGATAGGGTTTTTACAAGCCTCCTAGGAGGTGGGTTACAAGGAGTCTAAGAGAGTTCTAATGGACGTCCCATGTCGTCAGCAGGGCATATCGAAGGCCTAAGGCACCGGCTTTAGCCCAAAGGGATGCTTCTTCCTTGATCTTGATCATCAGGTTATTGACAAAGGGGGGAGTGCCCTCAAACACACACTCATTTTGGTGTTTCTAGAGCATCCAAGGCATTAGCAGTGCCATCGACCCGAGACCCTTGCAGAGGTGTTTGGGCGTTGCAAGATTTGCACTCGATAGCCAGGTGAAGATGGATTCGTCGGTGCCCTGCGGCGTGCGGCAAGATAGGTGCAGCCAGGCCAAAGCATCATACCAGATTTTCTTGGTGAATGGGCATTTGATGAGCAAGTGGCGCATGGTTTTAGGCGCTTGGTCACATAGTAGGCATCGAGGATGGTTTTGCATGCCTCTTCTAGCAAGCCTGTAGGTTGTTTAACGGTGGTCTTGGAAGGCAAGCCAGTAGAGGAATTTGATGCGTGGGGGCGCCCAGGTCTTTCAGATTTGTTCCCAAGCCAGGCAAGTCATTGAGCCTTGGAATGTGGCGAGGTGGGCGGAGCGAGCGGAGTAGCTGCCATTAGATGTCCATTTCCCGATTAGCTTGTGTGCGGGGCGCTGGTTGGCTGTGCACCCTCGATTTTGTGACAGGGCATCAGGTACTGTCCAATCTCGCGCAGGCAAAGGACGTCGTGAACGTCGCGAGCCCAGTTGTGCCCGAGCAGGCCATCTGTTTCTGGTACTATTGGTGTCAAAATGCATGTTGTTATTCATCTGACGCACCTCATGTTTGTGGCAATTTTGATTTGAGATTAGGAATAGACTTTTTACCTATAAGGAGCTTTTTAAGTTCTCTACCTATATGTAATGGAAATCAGCTGTTAGCCTTTTATTCAGTTTCTATGTAGTCTGTTCCGTAAGTTTCTTGATTCTCAAATATTAACTGACAAATTGGGCATTGCTATAGTGTGAAGCTGATCTGTACTAGATCCAATTGTCAAAGTTGGGTTGCCTTTTTGTGCTTCAACACAATGCTGCATAAGATGAATTCGATCTGCATAATTGATGCCTTTGTTGCTGCCCTAAAACTGTTGCCTAACTGTTGCCTTGGAAATCGTTTCTAGTAATATCAATTTCTTGTCTTAATGGGAATTTCATACTCACTTGTACTTGTGATATATTTCGGAGGTTAATCTGTTTTTGTTTGTTGTCGTTATGGACGAGCTGAGCTTCTTCAACCTGTGGTAGTCGCTGGAGTACATGGAGCGGCAGTTGGGTGTTTTGGCATTAGGGAAGGGGGGAGTTGTAGCTGATACTGATGCAGCAGCAGCAACACAGAAGAAGTGGTGTTGTAGCTCGCCTCTTCTTCGACTCCATGGTTTAGGTGAGTATCTACTTCTCCCCTTGTCTCCTCTACATGCTCTATGATAGTGCATACTTATACTGGCTTAGGAAATGTTGATTAAACGGTACGCTTAGGCTGGCATGCCTAGTATTGATTGTTGTGGTCGATAACATCATTTAGGCTTATTATGGTAGCTACAGGCTCTCTTGGTTATGGATATAATGGCTAGTATCTGTTAACTATTGGCTTGCTATGATTGAGTCTATAATATTAGGTTTGTGATCTGCAGTTGCTGGTTATTAGCATAATTTCTCTTTTTTATTTGCCAAATTAAGAGGCCATGATGGCCTTCACTGCTTGAAATTATTAGTGTTTTATTTGTCAGTGATACTATACACTACTTACACAGCATCAACAATACTCATAGTTAGTCATGATATGCTAACAAATGAGAGCAAAATGTATCCCTTTGAATTTAGCATGCAGGTACTTGCAGTTTCTTGCCATGCATTTTCCGTTGCTCCTTTTGTCGCAAGGATCATGTTTGGTCTAGAAGGCTAAAATTATTTTAGCTATTGGCTGTGGTAAAATACAGAAGTTGTTGCTGTTTTCTGACTAGCTG
Organism: Lolium perenne; assembly: GCF_019359855.2. Taxonomy (NCBI): domain Eukaryota; kingdom Viridiplantae; phylum Streptophyta; class Magnoliopsida; order Poales; family Poaceae; genus Lolium; species Lolium perenne. The sequence continues at coordinate 183,886,357 of NC_067245.2, forward strand.
GAAGTGCTTTCAACTTGGTGCGCTTGCGACCAATATCTATAGTGGCAGCTTATTAAACACAGTGCATTGAAGGTGGCTAATAAATTAGATGTTAATTTGTAGTTGGGTACTGGCAATGATATATAATTCTTTCATTTGTTGTATGTTGAATGAAGAGTTGACTATTGATTGATTGTTTTGTGATGGATTGATAGATTCTCTGCCCCTTTCTTCTTTTAGAATGTTCTCTAAACGATGCATGGACCAGTAGTAGAGTGGAGTGAGAATGAATTTTATATGGTCCATATGATGAACTTGTGCACCAGGCTTATTACCTGTAGTATTACCTATATGCATTTTAAGTTTTGAACTTTGTCTATCACTTGTCCGTTAGTCGTTTACAAGCAAGGTTTATCTGTACTAGTATCCATAGTTTCGACGGAGTTCTTTTTTCACAACCAAAACTTCCATTCCTGATTTTTTGTTTAGCAACATAGATTCCAGCCTCATAGTTTCGTGGATAGTTTCATTGTTACCAGCACAACGTTGTAGTTTTAGGAGAGCTTAGCATGACTAATGTTTGAAGAGTATAATCAACAGTTTGCAACTAAATGATGATTTTATTTGAAAATTGAAACATATGCTCTTGGGTGTGGCTGATGGCTGCGTTTCATTTATTATCTCGTTGTGATTCCTGGATTTGCGTCTAGTAGTGCTAGTGTATAATTGTGTGAGTTGCTATATCTTGTTTTATCTATATATATTATGCCAAACTATGGTTATGATGCAACAGGTTGTAACTCCTGAGAAATGTCTGCTAAGTGGCACCTATCTTTGCATGATGGTCTTGGAGTTTCCCTCCAGTATGGTAGCTAGTTAAGTAAGTCTGGAATATTTCAATGAAGTTGTTTTCATGTAGTATAAACATTGCGTTCTTTTGATTGATAAATAGAAGAATATATAGGGGTATCTTGATTGTTGTGTTTGATTTAGAAACTAATATTCTACGCAGAGAGAATATTATTGTTGACACTAGTTGTTGTCACTTGTTCATTTACTTAGATACTACTAACAGTTGAGTGAATTAATTTCAGCTCAACCCAGATTTTGATTTAACTTGGGCTTGACCTAAGTTTGAGTTGTTATTCAATAGCTGATTTTGGTATTTGCTATCTTGTCAGTGGTTGCACTTGTTGGAGTTGAACTTGAATGATCCAAGCGGTTATGCTCTATCTTGTCCATAGATTTCAAACTGTTTTTTTGCTAGTAATACTCCAACATCTCCTATGCAAGAATTTTTATCCTTGTTGATTATAATATTAGAATTTCACCATCATTGTATTTTTTATGTATGGTCCTATCTAATGATGGTAAACTACAGTTTGATAATAAGCCATAAATACATGTTTTCCTGTTAGTTTGATGAAATATTAATGATAGTAGGATAATGTAAGTTTTGACTAGCCATGCATACATGTTTTCCTGTTAGTAGCATAAAAGTATACATCTTGCATGTTCTGTGATTTTGCCTGATGCTTGTTCCAAAATTGGATGCCATGTCCTAATCGTCAAGGAGGTATAGACTACTATAGTTTTTACCATATATTTTCTAATTTCGCTATTTGTGGACTTTGTCTTGCTTCTCACGTATATGAGGTATTTTTCTTGTCTGTTGTCATGCAGGTGATGGACGGACGAGCCGCTGAGCCTTGTTCAACCAACCAATGCTAGTCGAGGGTGACACTGGAGGGGTACACTGGGCAGCAACTCTTTCATGGTGCCCCGTCGTGAAGGGAGAAGTGGATCGGAGGTGGCTAGGATGGAGGGAGCCATGGCTGCTGGATCCCTTTGGCCGGTTAGGTACTAGTGAGCTTTAGGTGGACTAATACTGTGGGTCCTCGATGCGTGGCCTGGATCATTTCATCTTAGGTTATCAGTGCTAGATCAATTGGCCTGAAGCATCTATCTTACGTTGCCAGTTAGATTATGCTAATTGTTTTGCGGATTGTGTTTGTCTCCATAGGACAAACCACATGGTCACATTTTGTGTTTCACGGTGTTGAATGGCATGAGCTAAACTGTGGTTGAATTCTAAATTTAAAATAGCACAAAAGTTGAGATTTTTCTGCAGATTATTATTTATAATCCGGAGAGAAACATCAAATTTCCTGTCAAAAATTCCTTACATTAGGTGGTCTAGTGGCCTGGCTATAAGCATTGTTCTCAGTAACTTAACTTGAATCTTCCGCATTTTCTTTGTTCCATCCGAAAATAAGTTGAAAAGGTCCATTTTCAATATTTTTCAAGGTAAATACTCAAATGAAGTTCTAGAATAAAGCGTCTAAAATCTTTCAAAAATAAGGTTGGTTTTCATGTTGACAGTGGATGTCTACCACGTAACCAGGTTTCTACGAAAATGATCAACCAATCTATGTGGAGATTATTATCGGCCTGAGGCGACTTCAGTGAGTGACACAATGCTGCAAGCAAGACCTATGCAAACGTTGACGATGACGCCTGTGTCCGCAACTCATTGGCACTTTCGCTGGCCGGAGTAATGAGGGATCCAATGGCTACTTGCATTGAGTTGTCTCTTAGGAAAAAGAGATACATTAGTCTGTGTGCATGCTTTGTAATTAAGATTACCTTTCCAGTTCCCCGTGCTACCACCAGCCAGCCCCACAATAGTGGAATCAATTGGACTGATTTTCGATGGAGAAATTAAAGGGCTCGTATGCATCATTCACCACGGGGCATTGTTTTGATTAACAAGATCCACACCCAATTCAGCGACCCGTGGGACACTTCATCTGAACCGATCCATCATATGCATCGCCTCCGGCTAGTACCTCGCACTCTCTGTTTCAACCTCCATTAGCTCTATATATACACGTTACTAAGCACACACGTTACTAAGCACACACCGCGTGCGGATTTCGCGTGTGACTATGACTTAGACTTTGACTTTGTCGAGGAGAGAAGAGGAGATGGAGCACTATGCCGGTCAACTTGGGCGTGAGGGCGAGGCTGGTCGATTCATCTCAATCTATTAGTCGAGCGGTGCGTCGTTCATGGTGGGCATTGCCGAGGAGCCCCCTCATCAATTGGCACCGTCTGGGGAACTTGTTTATTCAAGGCACGTCATCGGTTGTGTCGGCTACATCTTCGTCGGCATCGTCACCACCATCGGCTCCATCGTCGTTGATCTTGGAGGGCTCGATCCATTTCGGGTCCTTCGAGTTCACCCCTCACGCCTTCGCGCCGCGTTCGGTCTTCTCAAGCCTGCACAGCGGGATGGACATGACGTTCGTAAGCGTCCACCTCAACATCAACCCGGGTGGCGTCTTGCGGCTACCGGACCCGGTCACTTCGGGCCCTGCTGCAGTCGCGACTTCATCGACTGTCACGTCCACCACTTCGTCACCAACCGTGGCTGATTTATCGGCCGCTACTTCAACATCCACTGCATCATCGACATCGATTACGTCGGCTTCGGCATCGCCATCATCATCATCATCATCATCATCATCACGCCGCACTATGTCCACCATGTCCATCAGGTATGATGACTCTGAGTCATCAGATATGACGCTGTACTACTGCCTCGATTGCGACACCAGGCACGAGCTTGGTTCGGACGCTGCTCCTTTCATGTGTGGCATCATGTACTCGTGGGGTTCACCACAACGCATACACCAAACCCTAGAAACCTTGCCCTCCGGCGAGTTCACCACAACGAAGTCTATCGGCTGCCCCATTGTAACCCTTTTTCATCGATAAATCAAGATCAGCCAAGCAGGAGTAAGGGTTTTACCTCATTGAGGGCACCGAACCTGGGTAAATCTCGCCTTCTGTTCGTTTGGTATCCGATGTCTCGTGCTAACATGTAGGATTCCGTCAATCCTAAGCCCCTCATGGTGGGCATTGCAGAGGAGCCCCGTCGACAATGAGCATTGTAAGCTTGCTGCCAGAGAAGAAGGATACAAGCACTCGCCTCGCCACACTGCCATCCACAGACTTCACCTACATCTGCATCAACAACTACAACACATAGGACCAAGCTGCTGGGAGAACACATAGAAGATGCAGTGAAACAGCTACCAGCTACCTAGCAACCACCGCCGAGCTCGACCAGCAACCCCGCTATCTCAAGGCGACGCCTCCAACAAGGGAGTGCCGCCGCCCAAACCGAAGATTTGAGTTTTCATCCGAGATAGGTAGGTCATGGATGAAGGGAATAGACCTCTTTGTCGCCTTCAAGAAGGAGAACAACGCCGACAACATCGTCGACGTAGTGACCGCCACCGTCGGCTAAGAGTTCCGTCCAGTCGAGAGCCCCTCTTCTGGCCGCACCCACCAACCACAAGAACAAGATCCGTGGCCAGGGAGGTGAGGCGAGCAAAGCAGGGAGGATCAACCATCTTCAACAAATGCCAGAGTCCCAACAGGGTGGCCTCCGTATCGCGCCCCCGCCCACCGCCCACACGACCGAGGGCCACGGTCAACAGCACCCAATGCTCCGCCACCCGCCGCCAGGTCTCTGCCATCTAGTGCTGCCGCCCTAGCGTCCATGGTCCCCGACCTGGGCGCAACAAGCAGCACCTCGCCTTCGGCCATCGAAGCACCGGCGAGGCCGAGCGGAGGGTGAGAGGGAGGAGGGCCACGTCGTCGAGCTACCAGATGTAGGGGGCACCCCCACCCCACCTCGTGCGGAGGCTTGCCCGCCGCACCAGGGGTCCCCGTCGCCCCCATCACTGGCTATGTCAGACTTCGCCGACAACAGTCGCAGGAGGTGGCGAGGAGAAGGAGGGAGGGTGGGGGTATATCTAACTTTTTGGTCACTTCAATACTTTCATGGTGAGTAAATAAAATTTATTCATCCGAGGGATATTTCTTGAAGGTGTTTCTCCTACATGATTTTATACTAGTAAACTACACGTGCTTTGCACGTATATACTTGTTTTATTATGCGCAAGATACCATCTTACCTTATTAAGCCATGAAAACAAAAATACTTATGGTTTCAGAAGTTGGGTACAACATTTGGCAGACTTAGAAATAAATATCTCTGGTGTTTAGAAATATTGACAACGTTAATTATAGAAAATACTTTTGTACTTACACGCGTCCACTCTCCTCTAACTATGTATCTTTAGTTTCAGCTTGACTGTCGACCTTTGCAATTCTATTTTTGTATTTTTCACATTTCTCGTACTACTATAACTATCCATGAACAATGATTTGTTCTTCCATTCCACGTTTATATGTACTCCATACATCCATATTTACACAACACACATCTATTACCAAATTTAAGTTTTACCATTTGACCAATAAATATGGAAAAATTTGCCACATGACACCGTTATTTTTTTATGTTTGCTGAAACACACCGCTCGATTGTGTCTTTGCCATATATTATTATAATTCTATGGCACATTTGTCAGAACACACCACCTGGCTAAAAAGGGAAAGCTTTCTACTTTGTCTTCAAAACCAGTCCACAGGCAAAAGTGCAAAACTTTCCGTCTTAGGCTGGTGGTGTGTCCTGGTAAATGTGTCACAAAATTGTAATGGTACCTGGCAAATACATAATCGTGCGGTGTGTTTCAGCAAATACCAGAAAATAACCGGTGTCATGTAGCAAATTTTCCATTATTTTTATAATTCCTTTTACAGTAGCATTTCTAGCTTGTTCAGATATGGTGAAGGAGCGCATGCAAGCCTGGTCGCGGTGTGCATAGGGCTTCGAGAGGGTGAGTCTTGAGCATGACGGTGCCAGAGCTGGCGGCCATGTCGACGTCTTCATCCCCAACCCTTTTCCAGTAGAAGCACTGGATGAGCGTGCCAAGAACCAGGCCCATGGTCCTCATGGCGAGGCTCTCCCCGGGGCACTTGCGGCGGCCCATCCCGAAGGATATCATGAGCTTCCCCTCCGCGGCGCCGTGCTCGAACCTCTCTGGCCTGAACTCGTCCGGCGCCGGGCCCCACGTGGCCGGGTCGCGGTTGATGACGTGTGCGTTGACGAGCACGATGGTGCCCGCCGCGACGTCGTAGCCGTGGAGCTTGCAGTCGGCGGCGGCCTCGTGCGGCAGCAGCAACGGCGCGGCGGGGCGCAGGCGGAGCGTCTCGGTGATGACGCAGTGGAGGTAGGGGAGGTGGGGCAGGTCGGTCTTGTCGAGGAGGCGGCCGGGGTCGGCGCCGAGGCGCGCGTCGATCTCGGCCTGCGCCTTGTTGAGCACCGCCGGGTGGTTGAGCAGGAGCGCCATGGCCCATTCGGTCGTGGTGGACGTCGTCTCTGTCCCGGCGCCCAGAAGATTCTGCGATCCAAATTAACAAGATTAAAATTAGTACCGAATGAGCGGTGGTAGAGCTTGAGAATGAAAGCATGGGTTGTGCGTGCGAGACTCACGGCGACGAGGGCGGCGATGAAAGTGTCCGTGTACATCTCCGGCTCTGACTTCTGCAGCGTGAGCATGACGCCGATCATGCCCTGCTCTGCCTCAGCGGCATCTTCTAGCTTGTGGCGTTCTGCGTCGATGAGCTTGTAGATGAAGGCGTTCCTGCGGCTGACCGCGTCGGCCAGTTGGTGCCTAACGCCTCGCCAGTCGAGCCAGCGCAGCACCGGGAGGTAGTCCCAAAGGTTGGCGACGCCGACGAGCGGCACGATGGCGTCGACCACCTCCTTCATCTCCCGCGCCTCCTCGGACATGTCCGCCCCGTCGTCGGAGTAGGTGTTCCTGCTCCTCGCCAAGGCCTCCATGAGAACGCTGTGGGAGAGGTCGAACAGGCGTTTCTTGAGCTCGACCCTGGCCGGGGCGCCGCCGCCGGACGCGCGCGCGAGGCGGCGCACCATGGCGCGCAGCTCGCGGGCGAAAACGGAGTCGGACATGAGGTCGACGCGGCGCGCGGAGAGGAGCTGCAGGACGGTGACTTTTCGCGCGGCGCGCCAGTGGTCGCCGTAGTTGGCGAGGGTGAGAGCCTTGTAGTCGAAGGAGGCCTCCCGCACGGACGGGAAGTGCGGGCGGTTGGCGAGCGTGGCGTCGAGGTCGGAGGAGAAGCACTCCCTGGCGAGCTCCCCGGAGGTGACGACGACGGCGGGGCGCGAGCCGAGGCGGAGCGAGAAGACCGGGCCATAGCGCGAGGCGAGGCGCGCGAGCGTGGCGTGGAGCGGCTTCTTGAGTAAGGGGAGGTGGCCGAGGAACGGGAGCGCGAAGGCCGGGCCAGGCGGCAACCGGCGCCGCTTCTTTATGAGGAAGGAGCGGAGCAAGAAGATGGTGAGGAAGGTGGCGGCGGCGACGTAGCAGAGTCTGAAGCTATCCATCTCCATTGTTGTGCGTTGGAGCTGATCAGGACCGATGAGGTGTTTGCAGTTTTAAGGAGCGTGACGGAGAAAAGTCTTACTAGACGATCAGGTCTTCAAGCCACATCGGCGGACCACCTGTCCAACTCCCACGCGCGGATCAAGACTCACGAGGTGATCGCAACTTTAAACACGGCGCCCGTGGCGACCTCATTTCAACGCTATTGCGAGCATCCCCACTCGTCTCCCCAACGAAGCTCCCGAACGCCGTTTTTCTCATTCGAACGGCGAAATTCGGTCCAGTCGCGTCCACGGTTCCTCGTTTTCGTCCGGATTTGGCCCTCCATCCATCCGGCGAGCCCACGCCATCCCCGGTCCCTCGGCGAGCTATCGGGGAGTCCGGACGCCGATCTGTCGGCGACTGGACACACGAACCCCACCACTAGCTCGCTCAAAATCCCCCCACCCCTCGTATCTCTCTCGCCGCCGGCACCACTCCGGCGGCTTGTTGCCCAGATTCCGCCGTCCCTCCTTCCCACCTGCCTATATTCCGTCGTCTTTCGACGATGGCCTATCTGCCTGCTCCTCCGCCTGCCTGTTTTTCGACGCCGACCTACTCCTCGTCGTTCGCGTCTCGGCTAGCCTCGACCACGCCGTCAGGTGTTCGTCCATTTGCCTCGCCGGCCATGGACTCGGAGGAAGAGGAGAAGCAGATGTTCGTCGAGCTTATGCGAGAAAAGATGGCAGACGCTGCCCAAGACGAGGAGCACATGATGATCCTCGGTTGCTTATCAAGCATGTACGCCGGGGTGGCAACTGGTCGACGTGGTGGATCGGCACCAGGTCGCCGGAAGTGCAAGCCGAGACAGCGAATGGAGGGCTACTGCATGTTGTACGTCGACTACTTCGCCGACAATCCATTGCACGGTGAGACTGTTTTCAGGCGTCGTTTCAGGATGAGCAGAAAGCTATTTCTACAAATTGTGTATGTCATCCGAGACTTTGACCCCTACTTCAGATGCAAGGCGGATTGCACTGGCTTGGTTGGATTTTCGTCACTGCAGAAGTGCACAGTGGCAATGAGGATGCTAGCGTATGGAGCTTCCGGTGATGGTGCAGATGACTATCTTCGGATGGCGGAGTCCACCGCCCTTGATTGTTTCTACCGGTTCTGCAGGGCCGTCATAGCAGTGTTCAGGGATTTTTACTTGAGATCACCCACTGTCGAAGACACTCAGAGGATCCTTGCAACAAATGAAGCTAGGGATTTTCCAGGGATGCTTGGAAGCATTGACTGCATGCACTGGAAATGGAAGAACTGTCCGAATGCATGGCAGGGAATGTACAAGGGTCACAAAAAAGGTTGCACTGTGATACTTGAAGTAGTGTCTACCCATGATCTCTGGATTTGGCACTCTTTCTTTGGTATGCCTGGATCCAACAATGACATCAACGTCCTAAACTACTCCCCGATCTTTTCCAAGCTTGTTGAGGGTCATGCTCCCCCGGTGAAGATCATCCGCCCCGGTGTAAGAGCACATCAACCGCGCGTTGTAGCGAAGGGGCTGGATTCTCCGGGAAAACCAGCTAAGTGTAAGCTGGGCTCCGGTAAGTCCGTCGTGGACTAGCCAGGAGATTCTCCGCGCAGCTTTCTCCAAGGTTGGAGTCAGGGCGAGTGGAGGGACGAAGCTCCAGCTTGCAAGTTCTTCCGGAGGTTCGTTGACGAACTGGGGAAGGCCTTCGTGGACATCCGGAACAGGAGCATTCTTCTCGTAGAACCATCCGGCGTTCCAAAGCATCGGACGGACTCGTGTGAATCGTGGGGAGGATACATACGATTAGGGCGGAGCATAAACGTCATGCTTCCGCAGTTCACCATTGCTTTGTCCTTAGTTTCTTTCTTCACTCGGAAAAAGAATTGCCACAACTTGACATCTGGCCGGATCCCAAGATGTCCTTCGCAGAGAGTCACGAAGTTGGACAAGAGAAGGTATGAATTGGGGCAAATGTTGTGGGGCTGGAGCCCGTAGGTGTTGAGGATGGAGAGGAAAAATTCCGAACAAGGGAGTGAAAGACCGCGTTCCACCCAAGCCTTGGTCATGACAACTTCTCCGGCTTCTGGCTTGGGGGCGTCGGAGTCACGAACGAAACTCCAGTGTGTGGAGATCATTCCCTCGTTCTGGAGCTCTCTAAGCTCCACGTCGGTGGTTGCGCAAGGCCACCATTGACCTCGTTCTCCTTCACGGATCCGGGCCTTGGACGCCCTCTTGTTTTCCGCCTCCTGCACCTTTGCTGCCATCCGAGCTTGTCCCTCGAGTTCTTCTTGGAGCTCTTGGAGGGTAGGGATCCGGCTTGGAGCGGTGCTGGAAGATGCGGAAAAAGGTTGAGCTAGTCTGATGTCGGAAACATACGGTGGCAGGAATGATATAGGATCCGGGCATATGGGTTCTATTTGGTTGGGATCCGGGCTACTCGAAGAGCTACCAGTGCAAAGTGACGATTCGAGTGGCATGCTTCCGGCTGCACCCATACAAAGTGTCTGAGTACCCGGATCACTAAGCCTATCTTCTACACTAGGTTGTCTTCTACAAGTCCGGCGTACTTACCGCTAATGGCGCGGTGGTGCGACGGAGCTCCGGCGGAAGATGAGGTCGCCGAACTTGAAGGAAATCGGCCCGCGTGACCACGAATCGGCGGCGGAGTAAGTTTCCCGATCAAACGTGAGAATCTTGGAGCGAGGGAAGCCTTGGTTCGGCGGCACTCGAGGTTCACCGGGCGAAGTTCGCCGGAATCAAGATCTCATGGCGGCGCGGCGCGAGGAGGAAGACGATGTGGTGAGAGGGGGTGAAAGAATGAATTTTTACCGGGCCGCGGGGTATTTATAGGCCGCGCTCGGAGATTCGGGATCCGGATCCAACGGTGGAAACTGAACGGTCGCGCCGTTGGATGGATGACACGTGTTTAGGTCAAATGCGGTAAAACGACGTGGAGGTAACTTAACCATGCACTCCCGAAAATTCCGGCTGAAGATTTGCATCTGCGAAACTTTAGCGCGGGAAATGAGGAAGTTGTGCAGGAAATACGGAACTTCCGTTGTTAAGCATGATCTGAAGATGAAGGATTTCCGAAACCGTTAGAGTCTTTTAAGATTCCGGGTGATTCTGTGAAGATAAGATTGGCTTACGTTCAAGCAGGGAGTAACCCGGAAATGTTCTTTGGAACGTCGATGGATGAAGTCCCTCGGGATGGGAGCATTTTCCGGCTATAAGTTGGAAAAAGAAGAAAATGCAAAGTTGGAGCTCTTCAAGTTTCTCCGCGTTACCAACGTTTGCCGGAGATCATGATGGACCAGCAAGTCGGAAACCGCAGGGGAAACTCGGAGAACTCTGGGGGCTACTGTTGTGGGTATACTTCATGGGTGTACCATCGACAGTGCCTAGATCCGGCAAGCCCGGGTGGCCCACAGACGGTGATGAGGCATGTGGCCCATCGGGCGGCCCAGTTGCTGTTGATCATGAAGGAAGAAGTCCAGCCCAGGATCAGCAGGCCGGATCCGTACCGACCTAGGAGTGACCCGGATCCAGGGAGGCCCATGAGGAACCCGGATCCAGTACGACGTGTATGGAAGGCGGATCCGTGACGTGCACGGCAAGATATTGTACCGTAGCTAGGCTATCTGTAATCCGGCTAGGACTCTCCATGTAAACCCTAGATCCGTGCGCCTTTATAAGCCGGATCCCGGGAGCCCTAGAGGCACAACCACAACTCATTGTAACAACGCGAAAGCGCCCAGATAATACCAGACAAGCAGCAGTAGGCCCTGTCATCGTGCAGGTGTTCCGAAGCTGGGTAACTCGCGTACCACCGTCCCGTGTGCACTCCGCCCTATGGCCCCTACTTCTTCTCCCCCTCGTGAGGATCCCTCCTCCGAGGTACCGTCGATTAGGCAACGACACTATGTGATCAATGGTCGAGAGTACAACAAAGGATACTACCTTGCAGACGGTATCTATCCAAAGTGGGCAACATTTGTGAAGACTATCTCGAGACCCGGCACCCCCAAACATTGCGAGTTTGTCAGGAAACAAGAAGCTTGCCGAAAAGACGTCGAGCGTGCATTTGGTGTCCTCCAGCAGAGATTTGCTGTCGTCCGGTTCCCCGCTATGACTTGGTCCAAAGATCAGATGTGGGAGGTGATGAACTGTTGTGTGTGCTTACACATTATGATTATTGAAAATGAGCGAAGACATCCGGTTCCTCTGGCTGAGCAAAAAGCACCATATGATAGAGAGGGTCCTCTTGCACAGCCTAATCACCAGGTGCCGACATCATGGGCCGCCTTCATTGCTATGCGCCAGGAGATTCGAGACTCTACAATGCATCAACAGCTGCAAGATGATCTAGTGGAGCACATATGGACACTCCGAGGCAACGCCAACGCTGACGCCAACTAGTCTGTCTTTATTAATTTGTTTCAAAACTTGTGAAATTGTGTGCTTCATTTGTTTCAGCACTTGTTAAACATTGTACTGATTTTCGCCGAATTTGGGTCAGCAATTTTCTGAATCTTGTTTGCTGAACTTGTTAAATTTTATGTCGAATTTGTTTGAAATGTCAAATGGCCAAAGTCGGGGGTGTCCTGCCGGGGGGACGGCTGGAACTTCGGCGCTCCCCAAGCCAAAATGTTCTCCAATCCAGAGGAAAATTTTGCCGGATTTGGGCGTGGGGAGCGCCAACGAGTGGAGATGCTCTGATAGTCGAATTCTCAACTCTTAGAAAGAGAATTTCTCATTTGACACTATTTTAAAATGTGATTTCCTAATTGGCGCTGAATTTTTTTCCTTATTTCATGCTTGGTCTAAAAAATATCATAAGGAAATAAATTTAGATCAAGTGTCAAAAAAATAATCAAAGGTTAAATAGAAAATCATATTTTTTCGAAATGGGAGCAACGCCCAAACCATGTACACAGCCTTATTCTTATTGCGTTGTTTGAAAGTATTAGAGTTTACATTCCAACGTCGCTCAAGTGGCAACATGAATCAACCATCTACTAAAAAAATTACATAGATATAGTCGGCTGCTATGCATCTTGGAGGTGCTTAGAATGCAACCAGCTGAATATAGTCCGTACAACCGTCATCAGCCAATTGCATCCCGTATATGTAGGATTCCGCTGCTCTGCATGAAAAATGTAAGACCACTTTAGTAGTGTCAAATAAAGAATTCTCACACTTCTAGGCTGTCCACATTTTTCTCTGTCGTAGATTGTGGACAGCGAAAACAAAATCGCACGCTTTTACAGATGTACAACTTTAGTTATGTGTGGACTAACTTGAAAATGTGGATGGCCATACATTCCAGAAGCTGTTTTTAAAAGGTGGACAAAATCCAAATGTGAAACTTTGAAATACAGAGTTACTACTGTAGATAAGATGCTCCCATTGCATGCTCACAAATGTGTCCGAACTTTGTTACGTCCCGTAAGAATATTCGCGATAGAAACCAACGTTTGTGCCGTACCAATATCGAAGACGGTTGTTTCCGAACGACAAATGATGCGACGACTAATATAATGGCACGTGATTACTTTGGTTGATTTGGTTATATCCAGGTGGCTTCTACTACTGGCTAGTACTACGACCAGTAGTCGTTAACTCTTTTGTGAGGAATCACGAGCAACGGAGCAACCTAGAATACTCCATTTGACTACTGAATCCTTTTTCGGCTGGGCTGTTGAAGAGTCAAGCGAAAGCGTTCTAGTTATTCAGTCGAGTTTCCCTTTCTTTTCCTGGTTCCTTGTCTTCGCGTGCAAAAAGACTATTGCCGTGTACTGCTTTTCTGTTAGACATGGGTTTACAAAGAAATGCTGAACAACAGATAGATATAACATGGCAGGGTTTCAACAACAGAAGTAATCTCTTCGCTTTCAAACATAACTGAATATTCTCGCCGCAATTTTCGTTGTCAGCCATTTGTATAACGCAACCTCTACCAAGAAATTGCGGATTCCAGATAACTCTATTTTTAAAAAATAGGCTTTCATCCCGCTTTATAAATGTGGCTAAACCGATACAAAGTGATGAGAGACCTTTTACAAAAAACAAAGCAAAAAATAAAAGAAACAACAACAGAAGTAGCTATACCCCGCAAGAAGCACCCTCAAATACTGACTAGAGGTGACACTATCGGACATCGCTGCACCACACCCACCAAGTTATCACCGGAGAGAACAAACTATTCGCTTGCTCTGGTCCATGGAGCACCGATCCTGCCAGTGGACGACGAGAACGTGTGCACTGGCAACTCAGTCACATGTAAAAGATAGAGGGCCGGCGATACCACCCCACACCTGTATCGAAGAGCTTCGAGTTACGATCTAGACTTGCCCGCCGATGACGAAGAGCCATGACCAAAGGTAACCTTAGCTCCATGATAACACCCCCAAGAGTGTACTATACAAAGCATTGTTGTCGCCAAGATAGAATGGTCAAGGGTTTTCACCCGGAGCCATGGCAGATGGAGGTGACCACAAAGCGCCCTCAAGAGGGACACGGCACCCGCAAGTACCGTCGTCGTTGGCGCCGAAGCGTTGGACTTTCGTTCGAAATCACCGCCACACCACACTAAGGTACCATGGTCAACCTGAAGGGCTTCCGCCGGTGGAGCCTACTAGGGGAGGGTCGACCTCAACAGCCACCTCCCCTAGGGCTGCTGCTGTTACGCGGCCTCCGGGCGCTATGGCGCTCGCACCCACTCGCCGAAGTGCTCGGCATGGGGTCGACATTGATGGGGTGGCTGCGACGGATGAGGACTCCATGGCAAAGGCCATGCGTCGCAAGGCGGAGTCAAACCTCGACTTTTCAGGTACCGTTAACAGTTCAAAGACTTTTTAAACTTTCCCAACACCGCTTATGAAATCTAAGCTACATAATGTGGGTCTTTCGTTGGGTACTTCTATTAGTTCTATTTCTGTTTCGGCTAATGCTCTGAGACGTATGGAGTTTGATAGACTCAAATTTACGCCTACGCTTTCAAGTAAGTCGGATACATGTTTATCTGATGATGATGAGGAGGAGGAGGAGGAGGAGGAAGCGTACGCCGTCTTAGATGGCCAGCTACTTTCACATCTAGTTGGAGAGGTATCAGAGGTCGATGTAGATAATACCGCTCTGGGCACTTGTATTGAATTACAAGCAGCTGAGCGTAAATCCAGACTTTCCTCCATTAAACGTAATGCATGGCCTAATAAAAAGGCTAAGGTGACTAAATCTCCAATTGTTTCCAAATGAATGGCATGTTTGAGAATAGCAGAGGTCTGAAAGACTTGGCTAAACACTTACACATCGCTGAAAGCATAAGGGAACATGTTTTACATTTAGTTGCTATCTCCGAGACGGGCAAACGGAATTATTCAACAAGTTTTCTAAATCGCCTTTCTGGCGGGGAAGACTTTGCTTGGGTATCTGATGGCGTGTAACTCACACGTTCGTTGGGAACCCCAAGAGGAAGGTATGATGCGCACAGCAGCAAGTTTTCCCTCAGAAAGAAACCAAGGTTTATCGAACCAGGAGGAGCCAAGAAGCACGTTGAAGGTTGATGGCGGCGGGATGTAGTGCGGCGCAACACCAGGGATTCCGGCGCCAACGTGGAACCTGCACAACACAACCAAAGTACTTTGCCCCAACGAAACAGTGAGGTTGTCAATCTCACCGGCTTGCTGTAACAAAGGATTAACCGTATTGTGTGGAAGATGATTGTTTGCAGAAAACAGTAGAACAAGTATTGCAGTAGATTGTATTTCAGTAAAGAGAATTGGACCGGGGTCCACAGTTCACTAGAGGTGTCTCTCCCATAAGACAAACAGCATGTTGGGTGAACAAATTACAGTTGAGCAATTGACAAATAAAGAGAGCATGACCATGCACATATATATCATGATGAGTATAGTGAGATTTAATTGGGCATTACGACAAAGTACATAGACCGCCATCCAACTGCATCTATGCCTAAAAAGTCCACCTTCAGGTTATCATCCGAACCCCCTCCAGTATTAAGTTGCTAACAACAGACAATTGCATTAAGTATTGCGCGTAATGTAACTAGTGACTACATCCTTGAACATAGCACTAATGTTTTATCCCTAGTGGCAACAGCACATCCGTAACCTTAGTGGTTCTTGTCACTCCTCCAGATTCACGGAGACATGAACCCACTATCGAGCATAAATACTCCCTCTTGGAGTTACTAGCATCAACTTGGCCAGAGCATCTACTAATAACGGAGAGCATGCAAGATCATAAACAACACATAGATATAACTTTGATAATCAACATAACAAGTATTCTCTATTCATCGGATCCCAACAAACGCAACATATAGAATTACAGATAGATGATCTTGATCATGTTAGGTAGCTCACAAGATCCGACAATGATAGCACAATGGGGAGAAGACAACCATCTAGCTACTGCTATGGACCCATAGTCCAGGGGTAGACTACTCACACATCACACCGGAGGCGACCATGGCGGCGTAGAGTCCTCCGGAAGATGATTCCCCTCTCCGGCAGGGTGCCGGAGGCGATCTCCTGGATCCCCCGAGATGGGATCGGCGTTGGCGGCGTCTCTGGAAGGTTTTCCGTATCGTGGCTCTCGGTACTGGGGGTTTCGTCACGGAGGCTATTTGTAGGCGGAAGGGCAGGTCAAGAGGCGGCACGGGGGCCCCACACCACAGGGCCGCGCGGCCAAGGGGGGGGCCGCGCCGCCCTAGGGTGTGGCCCCCTCATGGCCCCTCTTCGTCTCTCCTTCAGACTTCTGGAAGCTTCGTGGAAAAATAGGCCCCTGGGCTTTGATTTCGTCCAATTCCGAGAATATTTCCTTACTAGGATTTCTGAAACCAAAAACAGCAGAAAACAAAGAATCGGCACTTCGGTATCTTGTTAATAGGTTAGTTCCAGAAAATGCACGAATATGACATAAAGTGTGCATAAAACATGTAGATAACATCAATAATGTGGCATGGAACATAAGAAATTATCGATACGTTGGAGACGTATCAGCATCCCCAAGCTTAGTTCTGCTCGTCCCGAGCAGGTAAAACGATAACACAGATAATTTCTGGAGTGACATGCCATCATAATCTTGATCATACTATTTGTAAAGCATATGTAGTGAATGCAGCGATCAAAACAATGTATATGACATGAGTAAACAAGTGAATCATAAAGCAAAGACTTTTCATGAATAGCACTTCAAGACAAGCATCAATAAGTCTTGCATAAGAGTTAACTCATAAAGCAATAATTCAAAGTAAAGTCATTGAAGCAACATAAAAGAAGATTAAGTTTCAGCAGTTGCTTTCAACTTGTAACATGTATATCTCATGGATATTGTCAACATAGAGTAATATAATAAGTGCAATAAGCAAGTATGTAGGAATCAATGCACAGTTCACACAAGTGTTTGCTTCTTGAGGTGGAGAGAAATAGGTGAACTGACTCAACATTGAAAGTAAAAGAATGGTCCTCATAGAGGAAAAGCATCGATTGCTATATTTGTGCTAGAGCTTTGATTTTGAAAACATGAAACAATTTTGTCAACGGTAGTAATAAAGCATATGCATCATGTAAATTATATCTTATAAGTTGCAAGCCTCATGCATAGTGTACCAATAGTGCCCGCACCTTGTCCTAATTAGCTTGGACTACCGGATCATCACAATGCATTGTTTTTACCAAGTGTCACAAAGGGGTACCTCTATGCCGCCTGTACAAAGGTCTAAGGAGAAAGCTCGCATTGGATTTCTCGCTATTGATTATTCTTCAACTTAGACATCCATACCGGGACAACATAGACAACAGATAATGGACTCCTCTTTTATGCATAAGCATGTAACAACAATTAATAATTTTCTCATTTGAGATTGAGGATATATGTCCAAAACTGAAACTTCCACCATGGATCATGGCTTTAGTTAGCGGCCCAATGTTCTTCTCTAACATATGCATGCTTAACCATAAGGTGGTAGATCGCCCTTACTTCAGACAAGACGAACATGCATAGCAACTCACATGAAATTCAACAATGAAAAGTTGATGGCGTCCCCAGTAAACATGGTTATCGCACAACAAGCAACTTAATAAGAGATAAAGTGCATAATTACATATTCAATACCACAATAGTTTTTAAGCTATTTGTCCCATGAGCTATATATTGCAAAGGTGATGATGGAATTTTAAAGGTAGCACTCAAGCAATTTACTTTGGAATGGCGGAAAATACCATGTAGTAGGTAGGTATGGTGGACACAAATGGCATAGTGGTTGGCTCAAGTATTTTGGATGCATGAGAAGTATTCCCTCTCGATACAAGGTTTAGGCTAGCAAGGCTTATTTGAAACAAACACAAGGATGAACCGGTGCAGCAAAACTCACATAAAAGACATATTGAAAACATTATAAGACTCTACACCGTCTTCCTTGTTGTTCAAACTCAATACTAGAAATTATCTAGACCTTAGAGAAACCAAATATGCAAACCAAATTTTAGCATGCTCTATGTATTTCTTCATTAATGGGTGCAAAACATATGATGCAAGAGCTTAAACATGAGCACAACAATTGCCAAGTATCACATTACCCAAGACATTTATAGCAATTACTACATGTATCATTTTCCAATTCCAACCATATAATAATTTAACGAAGGAGAAACTTCGCCATGAATACTATGAGTAGAAACCAAGGACATACTTGTCCATATGCTACAGCGGAGCGTGTCTCTCTCCCATAAAGTGAATGCTAGGATCCATTTTATTCAAACAAAACAAAAACAAAAACAAACCGACGCTCCAAGAAAAAGCACATAAGATGTGATGGAATAAAAATATAGTTTCAGGGGAGGAACCTGATAATGTTGCCGATGAAGAAGGGGATGCCTTGGGCATCCCCAAGCTTAGACGCTTGAGTCTTCTTGATATATGCAGGGGTGAACCACCGGGGCATCCCCAAGCTTAGAGCTTTCACTCTCCTTGATCATGTTGCATCATACTCCTCTCTTGATCCTTGAAAACTTCCTCCACATCAAACTCGAAACAACTCATTAGAGGGTTAGTGCACAATATAAATTGACATATTTAGAGGTGACACAATCATTCTTAACACTTCTGGACATTGCATAATGCTACTGGACATTAGTGGATCAAAGAAATTCATCCAACATAGCAAAAGAGGCAATGCAAAATAAAAGGCAGAATCTGTCAAAACAGAACAGTTCGTATTGACGAATTTTAAAATGGCACCAGACTTGCTCAAATGAAAATGCTCAAATTGAATGAAAGTTGCGTACATATCTGAGGATCATGCACGTAAATTGGCTTAATTTTCTGAGTTACCTACAGGGAGGTGGACCCAGATTCGTGACAGCAAAGAAATCTAGAACTGTGCAGTAATCCAAATCTAGTACTTACTTTTCTATCAACGGCTTAACTTGGCACAACAAAACACAAAACTAAGATAAGGAGAGGTTGCTACAGTAGTAACAACTTCCAAGACACAAAATAAAAACAAAGTACTGTAGGTAAAAACATGGGTTGTCTCCCATAAGCGCTTTTCTTTAACGCCTTTCAGCTAGGCGCAGAAAGTGTGTATCAAGTATTATCAAGAGACGAAGTGTCAACATCATAATTTGTTCTCATAATAGAATCAAAAGGGTACTTCATTCTCTTTCTAGGGAAGTGTTCCATACCTTTCTTGAGAGGAAATTGATATTTTATATTACCTTCCTTCATATCAATGATAGCACCAACAGTTCGAAGAAAAGGTCTTCCCAATATAATGGGACAAGATGCATTGCATTCAATATCCAAGACA
This sequence comes from Lolium perenne, assembly GCF_019359855.2. Classification (NCBI taxonomy): domain Eukaryota; kingdom Viridiplantae; phylum Streptophyta; class Magnoliopsida; order Poales; family Poaceae; genus Lolium; species Lolium perenne. Next base: position 183,905,510 of record NC_067245.2, read on the forward strand.
ACAAAATCAACGGGGACAAGGTTATTGTTAACGGTAATGCGAACATTATCAACTTTCCCCAAAGGTTTCTTTGTAGAATGATCAGCAAGATTAACATCCAAATAACAATTTTTCAGCGGTGGCAAGTCAAGCATATCATAAATTTTCTTAGACATAACAGAAATACTTGCACCAAGATCACATAAAGCATTACAATCAAAATCTTTAACCTTCATCTTAATGATGGGCTCCCAACCATCCTCTAGCTTTTTAGGAATAGAGGCTTCGCGCTCTAATTTCTCTTCTCTAGCTTTTATGAGAGCATTTGTAATATGATGCGTGAAAGCCAAATTTATAGCACTAGCATTAGGACTTTTAGCAAGTTTTTGCAAGAACTTTATAACTTCAGAGATGTGGCAATCATCAAAATTCAAACCATTATAATCTAAAGCAATGGGATCATCATCCCCAATGTTGGAAAAAATTTCAGCGGCTTTATCACAGGCAATTTCAGCAGTTTTAGCAGTTTCAGGCAGTTTTTCGCGCTTTGCATTAGAAGTGGAAACATTGCTAACACCAATTATTTTATTAGTATGAGTAGGAGGTGCAGCAACATGTGTAGTATTAGCATTACTAGTGGTGGTAATAGTCCAAACTTTAGCTACATTCTTCTCTTTAGCTAGTTTTTCATTTTCTTCTCTATCCCACCTAGCACGCAGTTCAGCCATTAATCTTATATTCTCATTAATTCTAACTTGAATAGCATTTGCTGTAGTAGTAATTTTATTATGATGATTCTCATTAGGCAAAACTTTTGATTTCAAAAGATCAACATCAGCAGCAAGATTATCGACTTTAGAAGCAAGTATATCAATTTTCCCAAGCTTTTCTTCCACAGATTTGTTAAAAGCGGTTTGCGTACTAATAAATTCCTTAAGCATGGCTTCAAGTCCAGGGGTGAATTCCTATTATTGTTGTAAGAATTCCCATAAGAATTACCATAGCCGTTGCCATTATTATAAGGATATGGCCTATAGTTGTTACTAGAATTGTTCCGGTAAGCATTGTTGTTGAAATTACTATTTTTAATGAAGTTTACATCAACATGTTCTTCTTGTGCAACCAATGAAGCTAATGGAACATTATTAGGATCAATATTAGTCCTATCATTCACAAGCATAGACATAATAGCATCAATCTTATCACTCAAGGAAGAGGTTTCTTCGACAGAATTTACCTTCTTACCTTGTGGAGCTCTTTCCGTGTGCCATTCAGAGTAGTTGATCATCATATTATCAAGAAGCTTTGTTGCTTCACCAAGAGTGATGGACATAAAGGTACCTCCAGCAGCTGAATCCAATAAATTCCGTGAAGAAAAATTTAGTCCTGCATAGAAGGTTTGGATGATCATCCAAGTAGTCAGTCCATGGGTTGGGCAATTTTTAACCAGAGATTTCATTCTTTCCCAAGCTTGAGCAACATGTTCAGTATCTAATTGTTTAAAATTCATTATGCTACTCCTCAAAGATATAATTTTAGTAGGGGGATAATATCTACCAATAAAAGCATCCTTGCATTTAGTCCATGAATCAATACTATTCTTAGGCAGAGATAGCAACCAATCTTTAGCTCTTCCTCTTAATGAGAAAGGGAACAATTTTAGTTTAATAATATCACCATCTACATCTTTATATTTTTGCATTTCACATAGTTCAACAAAATTATTAAGATGGGCAGCAGCATCATCAGAACTAACACCAGAAAATTGTTCTCGCATAACAAGATTCAGTAAAGCAGGTTTAATTTCAAAGAATTCTGCTGTAGTAGCAGGTGGAGCAATAGGTGTGCATAAGAAATCATTATTATTTGTGGTTGTGAAGTCACACAACTTAGTATTTTCAGCGTTGGCCATTTTAGCAACAGTAAATAAAACAAACTAGATAAAGTAAATGCAAGTAAACTAATTTTTTTGTGTTTTTGATATAGCAAACAAGATAACAAGTAAAGTAAAACTAGCAACTAATTTTTTTTTGTATTTTGATTTAGTGCAGCAAACAAAGTAGTAAATAAAACTAAGCAAGACAAAAACAAAGTAAAGAGATTGAGAAGTGGAGACTCCCCTTGCAGCGTGTCTTGATCTCCCCGGCAACAGCGCCAGAAAATATGCTTGATGGCGTGTAACTTACACGTTCGTTGGGAACCCCAAGAGGAAGGTATGATGCGCACAGCAGCAAGTTTTCCCTCAGAAAGAAACCAAGGTTTATCGAACCAGGAGGAGCCAAGAAGCACGTTGAAGGTTGATGGCGGCGGGATGTAGTGCGGCGCAACACCAGGGATTCCGGCGCCAACGTGGAACCTGCACAACACAACCAAAGTACTTTGCCCCAACGAAAAAGAGAATTGGACCGGGGTCCACAGTTCACTAGAGGTGTCTCTCCCATAAGACAAACAGCATGTTGGGTGAACAAATTACAGTTGGGCAATTGACAAATAAAGAGAGCATGACCATGCACATACATATCATGATGAGTATAGTGAGATTTAATTGGGCATTACGACAAAGTACATAGACCGCCATCCAACTGCATCTATGCCTAAAAAGTCCACCTTCAGGTCATCATCCGAACCCCCTCCAGTATTAAGTTGCTAATAACAGACAATTGCATTAAGTATTGCGCGTAATGTAACTAGTAACTACATCCTTGAACATAGCACTAATGTTTTATCCCTAGTGGCAACAGCACATCCGTAACCTTAGTGGTTCTTGTCACTCCTCCAGATTCACGGAGACATGAACCCACTATCGAGCATAAATACTCCCTCTTGGAGTTACTAGCATCAACTTGGCCAGAGCATCTACTAATAACGGAGAGCATGCAAGATCATAAACAACACATAGATATAACTTTGATAATCAACATAACAAGTATTCTCTATTCATCGGATCCCAACAAACGCAACATATAGAATTACAGATAGATGATCTTGATCATGTTAGGCAGCTCACAAGATCCGACAATGATAGCACAATGGGGAGAAGACAACCATCTAGCTACTGCTATGGACCCATAGTCCAGGGGTAGACTACTCACACATCACACCGGAGGCGACCATGGCGGCGTAGAGTCCTCCGGGAGATGATTCCCCTCTCCGGCAGGGTGCCGAAGGCGATCTCCTGGATCCCCCGAGATGGGATCGGCGTTGGCGGCGTCTCTGGAAGGTTTTCCGTATCGTGGCTCTCGGTACTGGGGGTTTCGTCACGGAGGCTATTTGTAGGCGGAAGGGCAGGTCAAGAGGCGGCACGGGGGCCCCACACCACAGGGCCGCGCGGCCAAGGGGGGGGCCGCGCCGCCCTAGGGTGTGGCCCCCTCGTGGCCCCTCTTCGTCTCTCCTTCGGACTTCTGGAAGCTTCGTGGAAAAATAGGCCCCTGGGCTTTGATTTCGTCCAATTCCGAGAATATTTCCTTACTAGGATTTCTGAAACCAAAAACAGCAGTAAAACAAAGAATCGGCACTTCGGCATCTTGTTAATAGGTTAGTTCCAGAAAATGCACGAATATGACATAAAGTGTGCATAAAACATGTAGATAACATCAATAATGTGGCATGGAACATAAGAAATTATCGATACGTTGGAGACGTATCAGTATCCCGCCCGCCTCGGGGTGTTCTGGTGGCTTATTAGTTGGAATCTGAACTATGACTATGGAAATTTTGGATAATTCCGGAGGTGACTTTCATATTAAGCTTCACATCCGGAATAAATCCGATAACTTCATATGGAGTTTGGTGTCTGTCTATGGAGCTGCCCAGGATGTTCATAAGCCTGCTTTTCTCCGGGAGTTGGTTAATCTAGCGAAGGACAATCCGCAGCCTATCATCATAGGCGGGGATTTTAACTTTCTTAGATACCCTCACGAGAAGAGTAGGGGCAGATTTGATGTCCATTGGCCTTTCTTATTCAACGTTGTCATTGACAGTCTGGATTTGAGAGAGGTCACAATGGGTGGGAGACGATTCACTTGGGCGAATAGTCTCACCGAGCCTACTTACGAGAAATTAGATCATGTATTGATGGACTCGGAATGGGAATTTAAATTCCCTCTATTATTAGTACGGGTTCTTCCTCAGATTGAAACTTTGTCAGATCACGGTCCAATTCTTTTATCTACTGGCATGCCCCAATTGCCGCCACGAAGAAGTTCGTTCAAATTTGAACTTGGATGGCTTAATCGGGATGACTTTTCGGATATGGTTAAATTTATTTTGGACAAACCCGTTGCTAGGAACACCCCAATCCAAAGGTGGAATAACAAACTTCGCTCGATGCGTAGATACCTTGGAGGGTGGGCTAGGCAAATGTCGGGCCAGCTCAAACAAGAGAAACTCACTCTATCATCAGATATTGATGCATTAGAGGCACTTGCTGAGGTACGACCACTGACAACACATGAGATTGAACTTAAAAGTCAATACAATGCTAAGTTAGTCGGTTTACTTCGTGGGGAGCAACTCAAATGGTACCAGATGTCTAAATCCTAGTTCTTGTTAGAAGTGATTCGAATACGAGATACTTTCATAGTGTTGCCAATGGTCGACATAGAAAGAAACTCATTCACTCTCTTGTTCAAGATGAGGGACTGATCGAAGGTGAGGAGCAATTAAAGTCCTATATTACTTCGTACTATAAAGGCCTTTTTGGTGCCCCGGAGGAATCAATGGATCAATCCAGGATTGATGATATCCCTCAAGTGTATCTAGAAGAAAACACCATTCTTACCTCCCCTTATTCCGAGGAGGAGATAAGAAAAAGCGGTCTTTCAGATGAAACACAACAAGACGCCAGGGTCGGATGGTTTTCCGGTTGAGTTCTACTAGACTTTTTGAGATATTATCATGTCTGATCTTTTGGATCTGTTTGCCGAATTACATAGGAGGCAATTGGATCTGTTCCATATCAATTTTGGTGAAATTATTCTTCTACCAAAGTTTACTGATGCGGAACGGATCCAGCAATACAGACCTATATGCATTTTCTAAATGTTTGTTTCAAAATATTCACAAAAGTTGCTACCATTAGACTTAATTCAGTGGCAGATAAAGTGATGCATCCTTCTCAGACTGCTTTTATGCAACGTAGAAACATCCTAGATGGGGTGGTCATCTTACATGAGACAATTCATGAGATGCACCGTAAAAAGTTGAATGGGGTAATACTCAAAATCGACTTTGAAAAAGCCTATGATAAAGTCAAGTGGTCTTTCCTTCAACAAACCCTCAGGATGAAAGGTTTTTCTAAGGAATGGTGTGCTCTTATTAATAACTTTGTTTTTTTGTGGTAGTGTTGCCATTAAGGTCAATGATAACATTGGTAAATACTTCCAGACCAGAAAAGGGTTGAGGCAAGGTGATCCTCAATCTCCAATGTTATTTAACATTGTGGAGGATATGCTAGCAATCATAATAGAGCGCGCTAAGGTCGATGGTCAAGTTGAAGGTGTAGTCCCCCACTTCGTTGATGGCGGCTTATCCATTCTTCAATACGCCGATGACACAATTCTATTTATGAATCATGATTTGGAAAAGGCACGAAATCTGAAATTAATTCTTTCAGCATTCAAGCAGTTGTCCGGTCTTAAGATTAACTTCCTTAAAGTGAATTGTTTTGTTTCGATGAAGCCGTCGATGAAGCCAACCTATATGCTGAATTATTTGGTCGTGGGATTGGTTGTTTTACAATTAGCTACCTAGGTATTCCGATTCACTATCGGAGACTCATGTTGGCTGAATGGAAAATTGTTGAAGAAAGACTTCAAAAACGTCTTACTAGTTGGAAAGGAAAATTACTATCCCTTGGTGGAAGATTAGTTCTCATTAATTCAGTACTCACAAATATGGTACTGTATATGATTTCTTTCTTCCAGTTACCAAAAGGAGTATTACATAAATTGGACTATTTCTGATCAAGATTCTTTTGGCAAGGGATACTGAGAAGAAAATGTACCGGTTAACTAAATGGAGTGTTGTATGCCGTCCGAAAGATCAAGGTGGACTTGGTGTTCATGATCTTGAAGTTAAGAATAGGGATTTGCTTGGTAAATGGCTGGCCAGGTTGTTAACGGAGGATGGGGTATGGCAACAACTATTGCGAAAAAAGTATGTTGGTTCAAAGGCGATCTCTCAGATTCTTTGGAAACCAGAGAATTCACATTTTTGGGCTGGCATCATGGCAACTAAGAAGCACTTTTTCCCTTTTGGTTCTTTCTCCATCAAGAATGGGGCGGAGATACGGTTTTGAGAGGATCATTGGTTGGGAACAACCACTCTTCGTGAACAACAATTGGCTTTGTAGTTCGCCATAAAGGGGATACCTTGCAGAAGGTGTTGGAATCTTCTCCCCCTCTATGAAGTTCAGACGTGATCTTGTCGGTCCCCAACTAGTTTCTTATAATGAACTGCTTGAGCGGTTAGGTTCAATCCAGCTGGTTCAGGGGAAGGATGAATTCCATTTGGGAACTGGCATATGTGATTCTTACTAAAGATAACCTTTGCATGGTATCTTCATCGAGGTGTGATTCTTACTAAAGATAACCTTGTAAAGCGCAACTGGCAAGGTTGTAGGAAATGTGTGCTCTGTCACGAAGAAGAGACAGTAAAACACATTTTCTTCAACTGTCAAGTTGCTAGATCTATATGGTCAATCATTTAGATAGGTTCTACCTTATACCCTCCTCGTAGCATTGCAAACATTTTTGGCAATTGGCTAAATGAGGTGAATTCTAGTTACAAAACGATTATCAGAGTGGGAGCGATTGCGGTTGCATGGTCGCTTTGGCTATGTAGAAATGACAAGGTTTTTAATGACAAAAATTCCTCTCTTATGCAGGTCATATACCGGTGTACGGCTTTGCTCTATTCATGGTCGCCACTTCAGCGTTTGGAGGATCGCGACCTCTTTATGGAGGTGTCTACACGATTGGAGAACATGGTCACGGAGTTTATTTCCCAACATGGGTGATGTGACGCCCCAAAACCGGTACCATGAGGATCTCAGCGAACCCGCCGAAATCCGCACGATATCGATTCTAGGAGACGCACCACCAAGCGCCTCGTACACGCCGAAGCATGCACGCGATGCGGGTGGAATCAATCACGAGTAGTAATCATTACAAGCGGATTACAATAGAGCCCACAAGAAACAGATATATTACAACAACGACTCCAACGAGTCAAGATGCAAATAGATACATACAAAGATCCAAATCATACAGAAGATCGAATACGTCCGAGTACGGACAAGATACAAATTTGGACTAAGAGTCCTGAAGATAACGATGGTGTCCATAACCCTGCCCAGGCCAAGCCGGAAGGGTAACCTTGCTAGCGTCGTCTTCATCGAACATATCTTCATACCTGCCCGGTTATGTCCCGTAGAAGCAGCAATAAGTACGGGTTCGTACTTAACAAGACTTCAAGACGTATAAGCATTCGTCAACCAGTCGTCCTTTGTACTTGAGGCACGCAGGGGACTTAGAGGACGCAAGAAGAACGTCATAGGCAATATGGTGGGGTTAAGCGGCAGCGCGCAAGCACTAAAAACTTATAGAGACACTCTACAATATTCGTCTATCAGAGAAGGTGAGAGAGCGCATAAACTAACATTTCTATACTCTACAAACATAACACAGCCGATGCGTTCCCCCCTCGCAAGGAAGTACTTACAAAGGCACTCACACGGTTGACAAGTTTTAACCAGTTATTATTTAAGTTGTTCTATCTTACTACACAAGTTATTAGTAATGAAACAATAGGTGCAAGTTGTCTATGGTCGAGTCATACAGCTCCAAGTCGTCCATAACCGCGGACGCGGCTTATCGATAAGATTTTACCCTGCAGGGGTGCCCAAATGTGCCCACACGCACGATCAAACCACTTGCGACAGGTGGAAATCACGACTCGCACTCTCCTTCACGACAACAATGTCCAGGAAGCCACCTAACCAAGTTGAACCCGTACGGCCGTATCTCCGAAGCGGACTTAGCTATGTGCGCCAGCGTGCTAGGTGGTTTAAACACACACTGGGGCGATAAACCACTTCACAGAGGCTCCGCGACCTATACGTGCATACCAGAAACAAGGGATACAAGGCACCCAAGGGCTTTCCAAAGTAAATAAGTAACAGAAACAAGGGATACAAGGCACCCAAGGGCTTCCCAAAGTAAATAAGTAACAGGCTGGCATGCACGCGAACGACAAATGGTAAAATATTGCAAACTAGTTGTGGCCACTGGACAAAGCTGTAGATTCCGGCAGTGATCGAGGGGAGACCCAGAAACATACCCACGTGTGGTTAGAGCGCTCAGTCTCGGAACAGATAACAAGAACTCGGGGTCCTAAGCTTTAAAGAAACACAAGTGAGCCGTCACAAAATGATCAGCTGACCCACCGATGCCTCCGCTTAACAATTATTAACAAGTAACCATGATACTTCCAATATATATAACCATAAACCATGTGTCATGATTACCCAACAGATAAACCGATAAGATAGCATTAACGGTAACGAGATATAAAAGCACTAGCGTGCACTACGACTCGCAAGGCAGACCCGATAACCAAACAATAGTTGTAGGAGGTGATGGTGGCAATATAGGCTGCTTGAGGTAACAAGTGGAAGGGACACGTGACAAGAACGCAACTTAAGGATAGCATGAGGGAGAAGGCAAAAATAAAATAGGTGAGCGACTTCTGCAGGGGCAGGAGTATAGGGGAAATGCTTGCCTGTTAAAGCTTGCCGAGGAACATCCGGAGGACTTGTCGTATCTCACCACACCACTTCGCGATCCTATCCGTGAAGAAGCAAATGCTGGAACACACAACGCATGCAAGTCTTACTAATACGGATAAAGAAGATCTAGCATGATCAGGATGATATGCATGACATGGCAGAGATGGTGCGATGCAACTTATCCAAATTAATCGGAGTCGGAACCCCGGACAAACAAATTAAGGTTGGAGTTGCATTTCTACCGGCAAATTTAAGTGTTGGTTATCATAGTACAACATGGCAGGGGTGAGCTACATCAATATTAAACGGAGCGGGGAATACCACGTCGGCGTTCCGAAATACTCCGCATATATGTTAGGTGAACATGCATAACTATCAACGCGCGACATGATGCGAGATGCAAACAGATGAATTGATGGGATATTCATGTTCTTCACATTTTTCTGATCAACTTTCATATAAAACACTTTGCATTTCGAGTTACGATTCAAAAGATATGATTTATGCAAGAATTATATATTTCCTGGAATTTTCAGAAAAACTGAGAAAAGGAGAAACGTTTTATACCAAAGAAGGGAACACCACAGGGGCTGACGCGCGGGGCCGTAGATGCTGACACCGTGCTGACTGGATGTCGGGTTGTTTGGACGTTTTTCACCTGGGAGGAACCCGCCCTAGTCAATGACAGATGGGACCAGGAAGAAATGAATAAAATAAAGAGAAAAAGGATGGCTTTGCATGGCTCTGGAATTGAACACAGGATCACAGGGATGCAGTACAAGGAACGAACCAGCTGGGCTAGCTTCAGATCATGTGGTCGTGTACTGCACCAAACTGAACCGAGACAAAGCAGCTCCTTTGCCTGCTGCTACACGCGACACTGATAAGTGGAGGTGGACGGAAGCTGAGGGAGCCGGCCGGCCAGAGGCGTCGACGGCGGGTGCGCGCTTTGCCGTGGCGTGGTCACGGTTGGAGCCGGACGTGGCCGATGCGGGTGAAGCAGAGTCCGGGGTGCTTGCAGAGTGCAGACAAAGTTGAGACGAACGCGGACGGTGCACTGGGTATCAAACACGGATAGATCGATTGGTCAAGGAAACACACAGGAACCAGCTGGTCTACTGCAGGTGTTGAGCAAGCACGGGAAAGAAGGAACTTGAGACTACCTGGGTGGCGACGCGACAGAGACCAGAAGAACGGAGACAAGCCCTGCCGGCGGATGACGTTCTTGACGGAGGCGGAAAACGGCCGGAGGCGGAGATGGGCGGAGCGGTTGGAGCATGAGTCTCACCAGGGAGCTGGCGACGAGGACGCGGATGCAGACGTCGAAGGAGACCGGGACGGGGCAGAACTGCGCCCCACGCGCGGACGTCTGGGGTCTGGGTCGACGAGCGGCATGCACAGGATGGTTGGAGAAGGTGCGGCGCAAGGCGGAGGCTTGCAGAAGTAGCCGACGCTGGCCATGCACGCGGAGGACGACGGCGGGAGGCAAGTAGAGGCGCGCAACAGCGCACGGCGGAGACGGACAACGACGGCGACATGCGGACGCGGCACAGGTCGTTGATGACGAGAACGTGCTGGCCCGACGGCCGGCGAGGAAGACGGAGCTCTTGGCGAGGCGCCGAGACTGGGACGTCGTGCAGGACGCGGACACGGTCGAGCACGTCGGGAGGATCTTGGGCGAGCGGACGCCGGCATTCGCAGAGCTTGGCGGCGCAGACAAGGTCGACGAAGAGCAGCGCCGGAGAACTTGACGGACGGCCGGCCGGAGCAGCGGTCGACGCGACGAAGGTGGAGGAAGAGAGGAAGTGGCGGCGGGTACCGGGAGGAAGTAGGAATGCTAGGGTTCGAAAAAAAATGGTGGCTGCTCGATTTTATAGGGAGGAGCGGTTGCATGGGAGCCGTCCCATCGCGCTGCTGTGCGACGTGGCTCCGCTGGGATGCTTGCCGTACAGGTTGAAGAACAGGGAGATGGTTTGTTTGCTTGATGGGCTGGGAGCAAAGATGATATGGGCTGCAAAGAAAAAGAAGAAAGGCTTCTTTGATAGCACACGTGAGTTTGCCTCAAAAGAGGATTAGCTCAGGTCTCACGAGCTGACCGAACAAGATACATAGAAGAATATAAGATATAAGGAAAAGAGGTGCACTGGATGGTTTGAACCACATATTCAAAAACTTATTTTGAAACTGATAACATTTAAAAATATCTTTTTTTATATACTTTTGGTTTTAGAGTTTTGTTAAAAGAAGAGACAAGAGGAGGTAATATATATAAACCATATGAGAGGGTGAAACTCGAAATAGTTTTTATTTAAAATAATTGTATTTGATAAAATCTTGTGGATGATATGGTGCATGATGCATAAAAGAGAAAGAACAAACAAATCTAGTATGGGGATTTTCCTGGTTCGCTACAGGTGACTGCATAGTCGGAGGATTGAAGCCAACAGAGCGGCATAGTAGTTGATCTTTTATATAGTTTTTTTAATCTCATGTGGATGGTTACTAGACTTCTGAACGGTTGTGTACATCCTAGTTATGCAGAGGCTGGGTGTAATGCTTAAATTTTTTGAGTAATAAAGCGCCACTTATCGAAAAATGGTCAACCCGACGCCAACAAACCAAGCCTCCAGGACACAACCTGAGAGCCTCCACTGCTGAAGCACCGACGACTCCAAGGTCCCACGTCGCCCGCCCCTCGCCACCCACACAACCAAAGAGACGAACCACCACCACCGCAACGTTGCTCACCGGGGAGCCGACCGCGCACACCACCTTCCAGTGTCACCACCCCGGCATCCTGGCTACGACACTGGGCGTGTTTGGTAGATCGGGCCAACCCAGATATTCTCCTCCCAACCCAGATTTTAGACAAAGATTGTGTTTGTTAGGTCGGGTCGGGGCAACTCAGCACTGCCCAACCCATACGAAAAAGGCCTCAGAGCCTGGTTGAGGAGAGAAGCTCAAATCGAGCTTCTCTGGTCATCCCGGTCGAACTCGTCCCGCAAAACACTGTACTCGCCGCGCCCCACCCCCCAGACCCTCACCCCCACGTTCTTTCTCTCCCCATTTTCTCCCATCGTTCTCCGTCCAGGCCGACACTCCTCCTGCTCCGGCCTCTCTCGAGATGGGTCCCCGCTCCCTGGCTCGTCGCGCCGCCGCCCTAGCGCCTCTTCGCGCCGCCGCCGTGACGCCTCCACGCACGCGCCTCGTGCCGCCGCCATGGAGCCCCTCGCGCCGCTGCCCATGGAGCCCCCAGCAGCCGGCAGCTACAGGACGGGATTGCAGGGCGCCGCCGATGAGCTTCTACCTGCAGGGACTTGATTGATTTTTATTTTGTTTGTTCAAGGTTCTTTGTGTAAAAGTTTGGACCTCTATGTTATTTCTAGTCTTTGGACTTTTCCCAACACATACGGGCTAACCAAACAAAGTATCTGTCCAGATTCTCCCAACACATACAGGGTAACAAACACACAGTAAAATCTCAGACTAGCATGTATGAGGTCAGATATCTCTACTGGGAAAGTAAATCTGAGCAGGCCCAGTCTACCAAACACACCCTAACAAGCACCACGACAACTAGGCCAAAACGACAATAACAAGCAGTGTCGGTGAATGCGAAGGCGACAAACAAGATGGCCATGGCACCTATGCACCATCCACAAGCCGCACCTAGCACAAGGTGGCCGCCGGACCTAGGCTCTCCTAGCCTACATTTGGCCCTACGGGTGCGCGACAGACAGAGACGGGGGCTTGCACCGCCCAACCTCCCACCAGCGCCATGAGGTGCCACCAAAATGTGACACCGGCCGAAGCCCACCCTACCCCTGCCACGCCGCTAGTAGCCGTCGCCTTTGCCTGCGCCAATCACCTCCGCAGCTACCGCTGTCACCACCTAGGCTGCACCTCCAGGACCGGGGCCAAGCCGTGCCACCCGCTGCCGGACTTGGTGGTCGCCCGAGAGTAGCCGCCACCTCTAGCACGGACATGCCACCGCACTGCGAAGCCACCACACCGCCGCCGAGACAGTCGCACCGTCGCGCCCCTTATCAAGCGCGCCGCCCTCACCGGCTACGTCGGCCCGCGCCAGGTCCTCCGCATGAGGGGGAGAGGGGTCCTTGCCGCCGCCAGTGCCCGGTTTTTGCCCAGCGACGCCATCCGGCAGCAGCGAGGAGGGAGATGGGGCCTAGGTGGGTGGCAGCTAGGGTTCCCTCCCATTGTCCACAGGAGCCACGAGGGGGAACAAATCATTTTTCATTAGTATTGATCCAGAGAACTCTATTTACTCCCTGAGAAAAGAAAGAAATAGAAAATGGAGCATAAAAGCTCTGAATATATGAGCAGATAAGGTTTTACTCTATTTTGGCATACCACATAGAAACAACATATAGTCACAAATTGCATCTTCGAGACAAAATGTAGAATTAAAGACAGAAATGGTTGGGTGTCAATTATTTTCAAGATTAGGTGTTTCTAATTTATTTATTTTCAAGAAAATGAGTTTTAAAAATGACAGATGGAGAAAGCTTTAAGGTTCATGCTCCTAATAGCAAGATTCAGTTCTTGATCTTGTGCACAATAAGATATCCTCACCTACCCAGAAACTTCCGTTTTTTGCAAACACCCAGAAACTAATTTAAATACCGTGAAGCTTCTTCGGTTCAAAATAACAGCACCAACAAGGCATATGGAGCAGAGCTGCTTCAAAGTCTTGAGTGATAAAACCTGTCAAACAGCTGGAGAGAATTCACAATGGAAGTTAGGTCATACTCGAACAAACATAGCAGAAACATGATTACCCGATAAACAAACAGAGGCTTCTTCCTCGAACAAAATAATAGAAGCTCAAACAAAAAATTATTAAGAAATTTATACCAGTATTTAATATAGTAATTGGATAGTATAACACCTTCCACTACGAAAGCATAATATCTTACATTAAGAATACCAAGCAAGTGGTTGTAGTTAAGATAAGATTGGATTATCAAAGCATTATCTGAGTATGACAAACAAATTTCCAAGTGAAACTAGAAAAGGTGGGATTACATGCATCTTGTTGAACTGATTAAGATGGTTGGAGTGGCAAATTATTTATGTGCAAATAGTTTTCACAAGCAAATATGATTCACCCAATAGCATCAAGACATACATGATTGAAAAAGTAGATTCATTCCAAAATAAAATGTTGAACTGAAACAGTAGGGGAGGCCCTGACAGTAAATTTTATTGCAAAAGAAAGTATGTACGAGACATGGAGAGGATCTGGATGACCATACAGACTGCTGCTAACTGATCATTTCGAGTTGCAGGAGCTATTTTTTGTGTCAATTAGATAATTGGCTTACTTAGATACCTCCTAGAAAGACAACAATAACCTAAGGAACAGCCAAATTCCCTTTTTGCAGGAAAAATAAAGATATGTGATTGTTTGTTAGGAGTTGTTAGTCCACATCTCTGTAAAGCAAACATGTTAAATAAAGCAAGTGACTGAGAGAGGCTCACAGCGCAGCAGAACAGTAGGCGGCAAACTGGCATGATATTCGCGGGATACACAGGCATCAAGATATGTAGAAACTACATGCCTTAAAAATCAACGGAAGCTGCTAAATAGAGTCCAAATCACTAATACTATAATCCATTCAATCTCCAATTCCAGCCAAAAACAGTTTAACTCGGTAAACTAAAGCTGCTACAAAATGCACTTGATCTTGCTCCAAAAAATAATACACTTGACCAGACCAAAACATTTGAAACAAAAAAACAAAGATCTGTTCCAAAAGAAAAGTGGGATAACACATGATCATATCATTCCTCTGGCTACCAAATTAGAAAATAAGTGGCAACAGAAACAATCGAACTACACTCAGAGTCCTAACAAAAATAGGGTAATAAGATATGAAGAGTATACCTCAATGTTCTGCGGTTGCCAGACAGTATCATTACTAGGATCGAGCTCAGAGGCTGCAAGAGCAGAAAATTAAACTTATTATACACACCATACAATCCTGGATATAATAATACAGATTTATGCAGGACTTTTGAATCCATGAGTTGACTGACCAGAGGAAAATGAATATTATAGGAAATAACAGATGAAGTTTACAGAGGGCTGAAAGCATGGCAATAACAGATAACATGACATGGCTCTGGTAGCAGAACTTGGTCCAAAAACAATGTTTGCCTGATAAATGCCCAAATGTTGAACATGTCACCAAACCACAACAAATCGCAGTAAAATGAACCATACCAGGATGATCCACATAAAAGGGATTCTTAGGGTGGAAATCATAAGTTAGAAACTAAAACAAGGTTACACTTTTCAACTTATAACTCAGATAAGTAACTTTCCCTCCAACACAAAACATGTTAAAACATGAAAACTGCACCTACATGCCTATCATTCAAGTTCAAGTGTCCCTTTATACAAGAATTCCATCGGCCGGAACTGCACATATACAAAGATACAAGGGGTAGCCTAATCTGGCTAAAGTGCTAAACACTAGCAATCAAAAGGTCATCACAGCTAATCTAGTTGCATGATCCGTAAGAACTACTACAAAGCTCTAACTAATCCACTAACACTAAATAACATTATAACTACTTTAAGGTGGAAGTACTAGTTCTACGGAAGCAAAAGCATCACATTGAACCTGCAGCTACATGCGCTTCCTCTTATGCGATTGCCACTGTTTCAGGATGAACTGGATTGCTTCTTCCAGTGTAGCTTTACGGTCTTCCTTAAAGTTCCAAAGCTCTGATTCAACAAAGCGGCCACTGGCGTTGCACTCATTGACTTCAAGAAGCGCTTTTGATACCAAGGTGTATATTTCTTCACCATGCTCCTTTAACTCCTGAAGTTTTTCATCATCCTCAGAGAAAATTTCCTACACCAGATAATCTATGCACTGTCAGTTGGAACCATGTAAACATTTGCAAGTCTTATAAAAGAAGGAAATGTTTACAGAACCACAGGGGCTACAATATGCTGATGATACAATTTTGTTTTTAGAACATGACTTGCAAAAGGCGGTAAACATGAAACTAATCTTATGTTTGTTTGAAGAATTATCGGGCCTCAAGATTAATTTTCATAAGAGTGAATTATTCTGTTTCGGAAAGGCTAAGGAGGAAGAGCAACAGTACAAACAAATTTTTGGATGTGATATAGGGGAACTACCCTTTAGATATTTAGGAATTCCTATTCATTTTAGGAAGCTTAAAAATTCAGATTGGTATCCAGTGGAGACCCGGTTTGAAGGTAAATTGGGATGCTGGAAAGGAAAATTGCTATCGTATGGCGATAGATTAGTACTTATCAATTCTGTTTTAACAAGTCTTCCAATGTTCATGTTATCGTTCCTGGAAATACCCGTTGGGGTCAGGAAGCGTCTGGATTTTTATAGGTCTAGATTCTTCTGGCAATCAGATGAAGCTAAGAGAAAATATAGACTCTCAAAATGGAACATAATTTGCCGACCAAAAGATCAAGGAGGTTTAGGTATTGAGGTTCTTGAGCTCAAAAATAGATGTTTATTGAGTAAGTGGCTCTTTAAAATACTAAATGAGGAAGGGGTGTGGCAAGAGTTGCTACATAATAAATACCTAAGTCAAAAAACCCTTGCTGAGGTGCAGGCAAAACCGACTGATTCTCCCTTTTGGAAGGGACTCATGCGGGTAAAAGATGATTTTTTTCAAAAAGGATATTTTAAAATTGGAAACGGTGCAACGACAAGATTTTGGGAAGATATTTGGTTAGGAGAATCCTCTTTAGCTACTCAATACCCATCCTTATATAATATTGTGAACCATAAAAATGTGTTAGTGGCTCATGTGTTGGCACAAACACCGCTGAACATTAGCTTCAGACGGGTGCTATCTGGTAATAAGTGGACATCATGGTTACACTTATGCCAAAGATTAATGATGGTAAATTTAAATGATGAACCAGACTGTTTTATGTGGAAACTAACAACTAGTGGGTTGTTTACAGTCAAATCTATGTATGAGGATCTTATGAATGATCATACACCATACTTGCGGAAATATCTTTGGAAAATGAAAATCCCCCTGAAAGTCAAAATTTTTATGTGGTTCCTGAGTAATAAGGTGCTTTTGACAAAAGATAATTTAGCAAAGAGACAATGGATTGGGTGTACTAAATGTGTTTTTTGTGGAGAGCAAGAGACGGTAGAACACTTATTCTTAACATGCCCTTTTGCTAAATTAATTTGGCGAACTGTTAATTTTACTCATAATCTCCCTCCGCCAACCATTATTACAAATATGTTTGGAAATTGGTTAAATGGAGTTGACAAACAATCCAAGGCTTTAATTCGCATTGGTGTATCAGCCTTATGTTGGTCAATATGGAGATGCCGCAATGATATAATCTTTAACAACAAGAAAAATTTCAATTTTTTACAGGTTATCTTCTCCATGGTGCATTGGATCCAACTTTGGGCTCTCCTATCACCACCAGAGCAGCGGGATGTCATGGCTTCTGGATGCACACGGCTCCAGATGGTCGCTCAGGATATCTTGTGCCGGGCTGGCTGGCAGCATATTAGTCGACTAGAGGATGCTTAGTCGATTCATGTTGTTCTCCTTTTTTCGCTGGTTGATTCTTGTATCGACTTTACGCGATCCTTGAGATGTAATAAGTACTGAACAAAGACTACTGTTTCTCAATAAAAGGCTGTGTGCATCACCACGATGCAGAAGCCGGGTTTTTCCCTTTTCAAAAAAAAAAAGAACCACAGGGGCTACAAGAAAAGCTACCAGAGTTAGAAAATTAGGACCTATTTTACATGTAAAAGAAATAGCACAGAGGACTCTACATACCGTCGCTTGACCATTAATCGTGACGACCCTAAAAGGGTGCCATTTTGGGTTTGTAATTTCATCTTGCCACTTTGAACAGAGAAGAGCAACTTCTGCATCATCTAGCAATAAATTTCGTCTGCAAGCATTTGCAAATGCTTTCAGGTCAAGTTCGCCCATCCTCTTGATACCTATATTAGCTCGTCGTCCATTTGTCAATGTCTGCAAGCCCTGAAAACATGCACAAGATCAATCACAAGGAAATTTAGTGGCAATATAGTGAGGTATGATGCAAAAGCATCACATGATCAGGTGCCAGAAATTGTTGGAACAAAGAAGGTACTAATGGGAAGTTGCTCACTTACATCTTTTAGCCTTTTCCGGACGGCCTGCAACTCATTGTTACTACTTAATTCCTTAATAAACAGAACCTGGTTGAGTGACGACAGTTCTTCACTCTCCTCGCTTACATCTGCCATTTCTTTCTGAACGCGCTGCAACTCGTCTCTGCTCTTTCTTTCCTGGGCAACTAGAACTTGGTTGAATGACTCTACTACGTGCATCTCCGCAAGTAAATTTGCTAGTTGCTTGCTTACATCTATCAGCTCGTCCTGAGCTTTTTGCAATTTTCTGTTGCCTTCTGATTCCTTGGTCACCAAGGCCTGGTTGAGCGACTCCATTGCATGCATCTCCTCCCGTAAATATGCTAGTTGCTTGCCTACATCTATCATCTCTTTTTGTCTTTGGTGCAGTTCGTTGCATTTTGTTTCGTTGGAAGCAAGAGCATGGTTGAGCAATTCCATCATGCGCATCTCATCCTGTAATTGTGATAGTCGGTCAATTGCATCAACCAGCTCTTTCCGAACACGGTGCAACTCATCATTGCTTTTTGCTTCCTTCGAAAGTATAGCCTTGTTGCCCAACTCAACTGCATGCATCTCATCGCGCAACTTTTCTTTGTCCTGCTCAAAGTTCCTCCTGTCATGGTC
Organism: Lolium perenne; assembly: GCF_019359855.2. Classification (NCBI taxonomy): domain Eukaryota; kingdom Viridiplantae; phylum Streptophyta; class Magnoliopsida; order Poales; family Poaceae; genus Lolium; species Lolium perenne. The sequence continues at coordinate 183,924,083 of NC_067245.2, forward strand.
AAATTGCGCAGCTAGCGCGTCAAGCTCCTTGGATTTCTCTTGGACCTCTGAAGACCTTGCCTCAAGCTGGTTCAACCTCGTGTCAAGCAGCTTGGATTTCTCTTCGACCTCCAAAGACCTTGCCTCAAGCTGGTACAGTCTCGTGTCAAGAAACTTGGACCTCACATCAAGCAGCATGGATCTTCCATCAACAAGTTTTGATATTCTTTGAGACCCATGCATCTTGGACTGCGCTGCGTGCATCTCCTCCTGTGACTGTGCGAGTTGTTTGCTTCCACCCATCAACACTTTCTGAGGTTTCTGTGTACGAGATCGCTGCAACTCATCTCTGCTTTCAGATTCCTTGGAAAGCAGAGCCTGGCTCCGCGACTCAATTGCTTGCATCTCACTGTGCCACTTCTCCTTTTCCTGGTCAAGGTTCCTCCTGTCGTAGTCGCATTGCGCCACCAGTGCATCGATCTGCTTGGATTTCGCTACAACTTCCATATACCGGGCTTCAAGCTGTTCCGATCTAGCGTCAATCTGCTTGGATATCTCATCATTCAGCTTTAATCTTGCTTCAAGCTCCTGCAACTTGGACTCCAGCTCTGAACGTAGCTTTTGATTATCATCAACTTGTAACCGGCGGGTTTTCCGGCTCTGCAATGTTGCTTGCTCTGGTAATGCATCAGCCACGGGTGGTGGCAAGAAGAGGTCGGGCCTCTTCACCAAGATGAGCCTCTGCAGGTAGGCACCGTAGTGGCACGCCCAATCAGCCCTCGTCCCCTTTCTAAGATCGAACATTTCGTCCACGACAAGGCGCCAGATGAGAAATGTCCAGTCAACGGTGTGCGCCATCCCATCCTCCACCCTCTGCGCCGCGGAAACGACATAGCTGGGCAGCTTCCCCTCGTTGGTGGCCTGTAACGGCGTCAGGATATATGTCTCGATGAACTTTGTCGCGGCGTAGGCCACGGCGGAAGGGTCGACGCCGGGCAGGGGGCCGTGGTCGATGGACGCGGTCCTCCCCGGGGCCGGTAGGCAGAGCGCGTCGGCCAAGGTGCCGGGGGAGACCTGGAGGCTGCCGCCTTGGACGTAGCTCCACTCGCGAACGGGCAGGTAGTTGGCGATGAGCGCGGCGACGAGGTCGTGGCGCGGGGCAGCGGAGGAGGATGAGTGGTCGAGGCGGACGAAGTCGAGGAGGCCGAGGGCGCGGAGGCCGGCCCTGTGCACGGCGGACGGGGCCACGGCGGCGGGAGGGGGGAGGAGTCGGAGGTTGGCGCGGAAGTCGGAGAGGCGCTCCACGGCCCCCGCGCGATTCCAGTCGTGCAACGGTCCGGCGACGCCGGCCGGCGCCTCCCGTGGCGGCAGGTCCGGGTCGTCCTCGTCGGCGGTAGGAGGAGTGTGGGTCTTGGGTTTCTTGCTCTCGGCCTCCGCCATGGGAAGGTGGAGGACGAATAGGAGAGAGCCGCCGTGGATGCGGGAGCGGGGACGGTGAGTGAGTGCGGCGAGGGGTTGGGTGGCGCGACCGAGGAAGAAGATGCTGATTTTTTTTCGGCGTTGGATGGACAAAAAGTTTTTCTTCCCCACGCGAATTTTATCATTTGCCCCCATTTCCTTCCTTTTCTAAACCAACCTGTATTTATCTTTCAGCCCCAAGGAAATCCACGCAAAATGAGCCAAATATCTCAGTGGCAAACTTGTTGTTTTTTAGTTTCTCTAACTGAACTGCAAGTTTGTAATAGCGACAGCGCTAGGGATCGGATGCCGATCTTTAGCGTTCCATCGGACCCCTTTGCTGCTGTACGATGAAATCATGTGAGCGTTCATAGTACATGCCGGGTATTAATTAGTTTCCGTGACTGGCTTCCTAAATATTACACATGGATCACGGCTAATCCCATGGAGTTTCCAAATATTTCGAGGCGGCCCATCTAATTAAGAACATTCCAAATATTTAATTTCGTTTTTTAGGAAGCCAATTATTCCCGATTTTGAGAGAAGCAAACTTTCTTTCCAATGCTTCGCAAATTTGCTTCGGATGAAACTAAATTTGCTTCGTGTGGAAGAAATTTATTTCCAATTTGAAGTTAAGTTTTCGTCAAAAAATACTGTTCCCGTACACTAAAGAATTTGCTTCCTTGAAATGAAATTTGCTATAATATGGTGCAAAATTTATGCCTAATTCGCTGGAATCATTTCCAAATAAGGAGAAATGCTTCAAAATATATACAGATTTGTTTTCATCAACTAGAGAAATGCTTCAACGAAATAAATATTGAATATTTGTTTACACAATAATTAGGGAAATGCTTCTGGAAGAAATGTTGTCGACTACAAAAATGCTTCCAGTAACATGAATGATTGCTTCTATCGATAATGAACATAAACATATGCTTCTACTGAGATAGGGAATAGCTTCCAAAGATAAGAAAACTCGCTCTCATGTAGCAGAATTTTTTCTCCCCATGCATGCCTATATGCTTCCTATGCAAATCACGTTTTGCTTCTATTGTTGGTCTTGCTCGCTTCCTTCTTCCTTCCTATTGCTTCAGCCTTCAGTACAGCCTGGGACCATGGGCAACATGGCCAGTAGGCGCCGTACAGAGAGATTTTTCCCATGTCGCGGCACCTGCATAGACGAGCGTAATGACGGAACCACCGGAGAATTTGAGAGATTTGTGCCGTACAACCACCAGCATGCTCAACCTGGAACTAGCAGGAACAACCATGCGATCCTGACCTATCAAGGAGATAGGCAAGCCTGGCCGGCCCAGGGCCCAGGCTACTGCGTACTGCCCCGGTCACCGGCAATCAAGGAGGCCCTGACGACGATTCCTTGCGGCGGAACAGCATCTTGCCACGACGGAGGTATCGGGCAGTTCGATGATGACTCGCTGTTCCGTTGACGACGACTCGAACGATGGCACGAAGAACGTCGAGCGGTGGCGGCAGATGGTCAGGGACGTGAGTGTCCTGCAGCAGCAGCGTAGGGCGAGACCTTGATAGTGCCATGTGAGCCCTCGCGTACAAGGATGCTTTTTTCCAGTCGGCTGGACTGGAGTGGACGCCGAGATTGGAGAAGGTGCCGTTCTGCTTGCTGCAATGGGAGCCATCGCCGCTCGAGAAGAACATGGCTCGGGTGTGCTCACGATGGGATCTGGTGGGCTTCATAAATGGCAGTTTAATTTGCGTAATTTTAGGGGAGTCATAAGGGGAGATGTGAGGACCCTAACAGCCATTGGATGGCGTGCCGAATCAACGATTGAGGAGGAGGCCGACCGAATCGTTCCTATCGGACTACGGTAGGAAGTGTTTACCTATATATATATATATATATATACTTCTTCCTAGGATTCGTAATAATTAATTGAACTAAAACCATGGCATTAATTAAACTAAAGTTACAGCATTTATTATGGAACGGAGAGTTGCATGTTTGACAACCTATGAAAACTACACGACTCACAGTTACACAAAATTGGTAACATTTAAAAATCATATTGTACCATCAGAAGAGAACTTCCCATCTCTACAATCTTCCATCTACCAATCATTTATGGTGGGTATTCAAGTCGACATGGAACTCTCTCATCTCTTCTTCTTCTTCCTTGTGCAAGAGTCAGCTCTAGCACGTGCTCCTAGGCACTATGTGAGAGTGAATGGTGGGCCATGCACTAATAAAGTAGTACAATTTTATAGCTCACTATTGTACATATTGGCTCTAAGATAACTATAGATAACATGGCACTTGGCTTATAACCAACAGTTGGCTCTACTACTGAACTTGTTCTTAGATGTGGTTTCATGCAATGTGTCATTAATTATATTGTAGACTCATATTGATTTGGGATGTGTGATGTTATGATAATATAGCTAGTTACCACCTCACTCTCTTTCTTCTTTTATTGTCATGCCATGTCACCAAAATGCCTTGAGACGTGTGATGTTACCACCTATGGTACCCCCATTATGAGCAGTCTAATGCAGGTAGTGACTCTGTAGCCAAATGTCTAAGCCTAAAAGTATTGGATGACCGAGGAATAATGCTCAACCGTACAGTGTGCAGCCATAATAAAAAAACCTTAAATGTTGCTTACCAGTTTTACTCCATGACATCAAAATCTGCTAGACATGCTTTGCATTTATTTTAAGCATATGTGCAAGCGTACACTATGATAGAATATGAATAAGATAAAGCAATGAGGGAGACGAAATGAAGTAAGGAGGGAGAAAATAGGAAGACACCTATTTTCTTCCTATCCTAACTTCCCAAGACACAAACAAAGGTAAAAAAAAAAAGTGAACAGTATTTTGATAACAAGGTACTGTTATAAAATGTAGTATCTCATTTTTTTTTTTTTGCGGGGAAATGTAGTATCTCATTAACAATGGTCCATTGCATATGAAGAGGAAACTTCACCAGGTGATCAAATTCGTTCCAATTATGATTGGAATAAACTTCTGCCAAGAAGTTTAAAACAAAAGTATGTTCAGTATAGTACCAAGAACCATGAAGAATGTCCGTTATTTATCTACAGCACTGCTAAAAAGTATATGATCAAAATTCCCAGTAGTATCATTGTACTAGAGAGCACTAACGTGCACGGAATAAAATCCAAATAGCCGAAGAAAAAATACAGCAATGCAAGAACCTTATTCCATTTCCTTAACCTCTTGTACCAATATATAATACTGCAGAAACCAAATTAAAAGAAGCAATAAGCTCCTTATGTTGAAAAAATCCAATGAACTTGATCAGAATTAATTCTCTAAGCCTAAAATGTTGTGAAGCTGATCTGGATACTAACTTGTTGAACGCGCACCGGCTGGTAAGATTGAACATGAGCAAGAATGCCAAGGAGTCCATGCACCCGATCAGGATGTTTTTTTTTCGATAAAGGGAATATATTAATATCAAAAAGATATCAATTACACCCAGCCTCTGCAACAACGCACCACCCTAATGGTACTACGGATGCACACAACCAAAAAAAGAAAAAGAAAACTAAGAAACAAAAGTCCCGCTACAGTATCTCGGGCCAAACAACAGCAGTACATCCACCGCCAAGACAACACCTGAATTACAGACTCTCCAAAAAACGACGCCTCCAAGAAGGGAACAGTGCTCAAACACCATCGTCGCCCGATCAAAGATCTTAGGTTTTCACCCTGAAGATAGTCCCCGCTCTCAAAACAATGCCTCCACCAAGGCCATTGCCAGGCACAACTAGTTAAGGCCAGACCTTGGGGTTTCACCCTGAAAGGTAGGACTCTGCGCTTCACCTGTGTTGTCGCCCCCACTTTCATACCGCTGCTGTGAAGCCGGGAACACCAAGCCAGTCTCCCAACAGCGCGGAGACTTGAACCTCCCTTAGCTAGTCCTCCCCTCCGGCCTTCATGAAATTCTCTTCTTTCGACTTTCATCATGGATCCATAGTCACTTGATGTCAACACAGAAAAAGAGCTTCGCGCCGCTCCCTCCAGAACCAAACGGTCGGAATAAAAGCATGGGTGCGCACGACCGAATACCTCCGATCCAGCAAACTCCAGGCAAAGCACTGTTACATTCACCGGCGGAGCCTTCCGGAACTCAACCCTTCGGCCAGATCACGAGTCCAAGCCTCCGGTAGGTCCTCCTCTTCACGCACGAGAGGCCCTAGGACCGCCGCCTTTATACAGATCGGACCCCCACGTCGGCGACCATCCCGGGCTGGCCAATCCAGCCCTCCACCGGCGACACCATCGCTGGCTTCCATGCTCCTCCATCTCGCCGCCGGATCGCGGTGATAGATCAAAAGATCCACCACCACCAACCGCATGCCAACCCTCTCCGGCGCAGAAGAGAGCCACCTCCTCCGTCGAACCCAAGGCTGCTGCCCCGGGCGCCCTCATGACGCGGAAGAAGCCCGAGATCACCTCCACGACCGACTAGAGGCGGGGAGGAGGGTATGGCGCAGACCGAGGGCCTGGCCGCCGCCCACCACCAGCCCCTGCCGGTGTGCTGCGGATGGAAGCCTACGAGAGGGAAGGGGGGACCGTAGCGCAAGAGCCGCCGCCGCCCCATCACCATCCGCGCCGGCCGCCGCGAGCGTCGAGGAAGGGAGATCCCGTCCGCCGTCCCCCACGCCGGCGAGGAAAGGCCCCCGCCGCCGCCACGCCCCGTGGGTCTTTGCCCCAGCGGCGCTACCGGCGGCGGCGGCGGCGGTTAGGGTTGGGGAGGGGTCGGGAGAGGAGGGGTTGGGGAGGGGTTGGGAAGAAGCTGCAACATATCAGGAGAAAAACCAAGGCATAATAAGGACCTGTCTACCCGATCAGGATGTGGTCGATGGACTGACTCTCTTCTGCATCCATTAATTCCACAGGAAAAAGATAAACAGTCAGGATTGCATACTTGTGCCAATCGCAGTCACATATAGATGCTTGTATTAGCACATAGTACCTACCACTTCCCGGATGTTTACGGCGAGCCTAGTGGCCTGAAATGCCAGCGCCCGATCAGGATGTGGTTGATGGACTCGCCTGAAATGCCAGCGCCTTGTACATCAGATGCAGCCCGTCATTTGCAAGATGTTCTGCTCCTCCCCATATCCAGCATACTTAACCTGAATAAATTAATGTCCATGGCAAGACAAATTTACCTGAATGTTTTTGTGATTGGCTCACACTGTGCAACTTCAGAATAGGGCGATGCACAGAAGGGAGGTGCTTCGCGGCGAGGTGCGGGCGGACGGCGCGTCGTTGTCGCCACAAGTGGCTGATCGGTTCGTGGTCGACTTGCATCGAGCAACTTCCGGCCTGATAAACGTAGCACTTCCGGCGGAGCTCCTCGAGGAATTGCGGGGGCAGACGGCTAGGTCTGCATCACCAGGAGAAGGGTAGCGTCTAGCCCAATCATGGGCCAAAGGAGTGCCGCGCGTGCGTGAGCGGTTTGCAGCATAATTTTTGGATCTAAGAGCATCTCTAACAAAGCCCATAAATCCCGCCAAATCCTGTCTGAAATCCCGCCTGAACTGAACTTTTCCGGTGGATTTACGCGCATAGAATAGAGCTCAAAAACATGGGTCGGCCCGTAAATGAAGTTCAGGGGCCCGAAAAATCGAGCGAATGCCCCGTATTAAAAGGGTTCGCGGAGGGGAGTTCGGTTCGCAAACCCTACTTGAAAGTATAGAGATGGTAAATCTAGAGGGGGGTGAATAGGTTTCTACAGATTTTAATTCTTTCTTTGCAATATTAGGCTTTGCGGAATATAAAGTTGAGCCTAATGCAAACTAGGTGAAGCAACCTATATGAGGATACAACTAACTCGAGCACGAAGGCTCTCACAGGCAGTTAAATCACAAGTAAGGAGTTCGGTTAGAGATAACCGATAGCACGCGGAGACGAGGATGTATTCACGTGTTCCCTTCCTTTGCAAGAAGGTACGTCACGTTTGGAGGGGTGGAGGTCCCACGAAGGATTCCCCACGCCACGAAGGCTCACCCTATTCTCCGGAGCCTATCCCACGAAGGAATAGCTCACTCACTTGTGGTAGACTTTGAGGTAGCCTCCAAACCTTCACAATCTTGCCCGGAGCAAATCCACAGCCCGGATGCTTCCGGACTCCTCTTGCCCACCTAGGGTTTCCAAGGAACCCTAGGAAGCAAGTTTCTTGGTGAATACAAGTGGGAATGAGATTTGGCTTGGTAGAACAGTAGATCGGATCCTCCTCTATCGTTTCCCCGGAGGGATTTGAGTTTGGGTGGAGGAGGAGGGAGATCTGAGGCTTTTGGTGTTTCTAGCAATGGAGTATGAGAGAGAGAGCTCAAGAACAACTTGTAGTGTAGTGTCTAACTGTTCAGAGGTAGGAGAAGGGCTATTTATAGTGTTCTTCGAAATATGGCCGTTGGTCATTTTCCACATCAGCTTTTCTCCCGACAAACCCGGTCAACCGGACCACAGACCGGATTGTCCGGTGCAGAGGCCGGTCGGACCAGATCAGGGACCGGACCAGCCGGTCCAAACCGGTCGGCAGGCCGGACCCCGACCGGGGTCACTTTGTGTCGTCTAGGAGGTCATTCGGTTGGCGCCCGGTTGACCGGTCGGCACGCCGGGCCTGCCGGTTGGTAGGCCAGCTGACCGGGCAGCAGGCCGGAGCAGTTCGGCGCATGGTTGGCGCCCGGTTGACCGGTCGGCACGCCGGGCTGGCCGGTTGGGAGGCCGGCTGACCGGGCGGTAGACCGGATTTCTGCTGTAGACCCCTTTTTGATTGTTGTTGAAGTGGGAGGTCTCCTTTAGCCTTCTTGTTCCTTTGATACACCATTTATGCTTCTTTGCCTAATACCTGAGATTATCCTTATAAACGTATTAGGCCAAATACTCTAGCACGGTGTCATTGTTACCAAAATAATGGATAAGGGTAAATACCCTTACAATCTCCCCCTTTTTGGTATACGATGATAAACCGAGCTAGAGTCACATATACATATTATGATAAGCTCTAAACCTTGATTCCATATAAGATATTACGACAGCTCCCCCATATTGTGTGCACTTGGAGAATTTGCGTTAGAATGCAAAGTGCACCATTTGTGGAATATGAGAAGCTCCCTCAATATCTTTAGGAAACAAGCATGGTATGGACAAGTATATCAAGATATATAAGCATAAAGCATGATCATCCTAATAGAGTGATTAAGCATACAAATAGTCGTCCATACACATTCATACACGAATTATTCAAAGTAGCAAATGGTTCTTGAGAAAATCAAAGCAAATAAGCACAAGCCATATAAGATTCAAATAAAGCAACACCCATGGCTTGTGACAATCAAAGTGTTGGAGATATGCCCAAGAGGCAATAATAAAATGGTTATTATAATATATCTTTGTATTCATGATAATGTTTACATACCATGCTATAATTGTATTAGCCGAAACATTGATACATGTGTGTTATGTGAACAACAAGGAGTCCCTACTAAGCCTCTTGTATAACTAGCTTGTTGATTAATAGATGATCATGGTTTCGTGATCATGAACATTGGATGTTATTAAAAACAAGGTTATGTCATTGTATGAATGATGTAATGGACACACCCAATTAAGCGTAGCATAAAGATCACGTCATTAAGTTATTTGCTATAAGCTTTCGATACATAGTTACCTAGTCCTTTCGACCATGAGATCATGTAAATCACTTATACCAGAAAGGTACTTTGATTACATCAAACGCCACTGCGTAAATGGGTGGTTATAAAGGTGGGATTAAGTATCCGGAAAGTATGAGTTGAGGCATATGGATCAACAGTGGGATTTGTCCATCCCGATGACGGATACATATACTCTGGGCCCTCTCGGTGGAATGTCGTCTAATAGCTTGCAAGCATATGAATGGTTCATAAGAGACCACATACCACGGTACGAGTAAAGAGTACTTGTCATGAGACGAGGTTGAACGAGGTATAGAGATACCGATGATCAAACCTCGGACAAGTAAAATATAGCATGACAAAGGGAATCGGTATCATATGTAAATGGTTCAGTCGACCACTAAAGTCATCGTTGAATATGTGGGAGCCATTATGGATCTCCAGATCCCGCTATTGGTTATCGGTCGGAGAGAGGTCTCAACCATGTCTACATAGTTCGCGAACCGTAGGGTGACACACTTAAGGTTTGATGTCGTTTAAGTAGATATGGAATATGGAATGGAGTTCGAAGTTTTGTTCGGAGTCTCGGATGGGATCCAGGACATCACGAGGAGGTCTGGAATGGTCCGGAGAATAAGATTCATATATAGGAAGTCATTTTCTAGGTTTGAAAATGATCCGGTATTTTTTCCAGGAAGGTTCTAGAAGAGTTTGGAAGAAATCGGCATGGAAGGCTCCACCCACCTTGGCCGGCCAGCCTAAGGGAGGAGGAGTCCCAAGTGGACTCCTCCCCATGGTGGCCGGCCACCCCACCAAAGGAAAGGGGGGAGTCCCACTCCCCCTAGGTTTGGTCATATGGAAGGTTTATGTTGGGGTCTTATTCGGAGACTTTTGACCTAATCTTTGGGGCTTCCACCTATATAAAGAGGGGAGGGGAGGGTCTGGCCGGCCACACCAAGACCACCATGGCCGCACCCCCCAAGTGCCCCCTCTCCCAGAAACCCTAGCGGTTCCCTCCTCCCCCTCTCTCCCACATAGCTTAGGCGAAGCTCTGTCGGAGATCTCCACCACCACCGCCACCACGCCGTCGTGCTGCCGGGATTCCGAGGAGGATCTTCTACTTCCGCTTCCCGCTGGAACGGGGAGAAGGACGCCGTCTTCATCAACACCGAACGTGTGACCGAGTACAGAGGTGCTGCCCAATTGTGGCACCGTCAAGATCTTCTACGCGCTTTTGAAAGCGGCAAGTGATCGTCTACCGCAGCAACGAGAGCCTACTCTCGTAGGCTTTGGAAATCTTCAAGGGTTAGTCTCGTTCATCCCCTCGTTGCTCGCATCTTCTAGATTGCATCTTGGCTTGGATTGCATTCTCGCGGTAGGAAAAATTTTGTTTTCTATGCTACGAATCCCAATAGTGGTATCAGAGCCGTGTCTATGCATAGATGGTTGCACGAGTAGAACACAATTGTTTTGTGGGCGTTGATGCTTATGTTGTCTTTAGTTCGAGTACTTTGCATCTTTGTGGCATGGTGGGATGAAGCGGCTCGGGCTAACTTTACATGACCGCGTTCATGAGACTTGCTCCACGTTCGACATGCAACTTGTATTGCATAAGTGGCTTTGCGGGTGTCTGTCTCTCCCACCATAGTGAAGATTCAATTTACTCTTTCTATTGACAACACTAGTATCACCGTTGTGGTTCATGTTCGTAGGTAGATTGGATCTTACTCGAAAACCCTAAACCACGTAAAATATGCAAACAAAATTAGTGACGTCTAACTTGTTTTTGCAGGGTTTGGTGATGTGATATGGCCATAATGTGATGATGAATATGTATGAGATGATCATTATTGTATTGTGGCAACCGGCAGGAGCCTAATGGTTGTCTTTAAATTTCATGTTGAGTAGTATTTCAAAGTAGTTGTAATAGTTGCTACATGAGGTGAACAACCATGAAGACGACGCCATGGACCTTGACGCTACGCCGACGATGATGGAGATCATGCCCCGTTGATGATGGAGATCATGTCCGTGCTTTGGAGATGAAGATCGAAGGCGCAAAGACTAAAGGGCCATATCATATCACATATGAATTGCATGTGATGTTAATCCTTTATGCATCTTATTTTGCTTAGAAAGCGACGGTATCATTATAAGATGATCCCTCACATTAATATCAAGATAATAAAGTGTTCTCCCCTCGTATGCATTGTTGCATTGTTCATCGTTTTGAAGCATCTCGTGATGATCGGGTGTGATAAACTCAACATACAACGGGTGTAAGCTATGTTGCACACGCGGAATACTAGGGTTTGCTTGACAAGCCTAGCATGTACAGACATGGCCTCGGGACAACAGAAACCGAAAGGTTGAACACGAGGCATATGGATGATATGATCAACTTTTTGATATTCACCATTGAAGCTACATCATCTCACGTGATGATCGGTTTTGGTGTAGTGGATGTGGACCGTGTACCACTTAACAACTATGAGGGATGTTGTATTAAGTGGGAGTTCATTAGTAATTAGATTAAAACATGAACTAATTATCATGAACATAGTCTGAGTAGTATTTTGAATTAATTTTGTAGTATTGGCATCCGTTTTTCTACCATGCGCTAGTCTTGTAATTGAGATAGAAATACTATTAAGTATGACAAGAAACTTTACGGACTGGTACCATATTGTTAAAGAATCAAGAAATGATTAAGTCCTATTGCAAACTTTTAGTAAACCTCACATTGTTGATTCAAAGAGTTATGGTTTCTATTAGTACCTAAAGTTATCTTGTCTCCGTGAAACTTGAAGTTCAAATCTGTTTGAAAAATAAGGAGCTGAAAATTTAGTTTTCAGAAATAATCAAGGTATGAGATATATGTGATATCTAAGACCTTATTGAAAGATGATAGAATATAATTTGGTGAGACTACATAAACTCATAAATTTATGGGAATGTACGAAGGTTGAAGGCGCAAGGCGTCCCAATCCTCCAACTATTGGGGCACTAATGATATTCGCATATCCATGAAGTGATCGTCCTTAGTATGCACCGTTGCTATGACTCATCGTTTCGAAGCATCACGTGATGATCGGGTGTTATAGATTCTATGTGTGCATAAAACGGGTGCAAGCCAGATTTGCACATACGAATACTGAGGTTAAACTTTACGAGCCTAGCATGTACAGACATGGTCTCGAAAAGTCGTCATGATATGATGGATAAAATTATGAGTGAAATTGTTCATCATATTAAAAGGTTACTAATAGTGAAATCTGGAACACTTGTCATATGATGATCAACTTCAAAATAAGAACCTCAAGGTTATTGGTATTTGACCAACAAACCTAGAAGTTATTAAAGATGAAGTGTTTTCTGAATAATGAGGAAAGCTAAAAGAGAAACTACAAAAGATTATTGGCAGAAAGAAAGAAAAGACTAGAAAGTCTAGCTCAGGTGTATATAAATGATATACATGTTATGGTTGTATTCCTAGTTAGGTCACACATAATGAAATTCTTGGGTATCTGTACCAGGTTGGTTGGTATGAGATGTCATACAATACAACGCAATACAAGAATACGATGGCCTAAGTGACTAATAAGGAATATGGTAATAATGCACGTCTGGAACATAATAAAGTGTTATCATGTTTGTCGTTGGCATTCTACCTAGCCCTTAGAATTTATAATAAAGAACTTAATAATTGTTATTTTGCTCTAGTCTAATGAAAACAATAAGTTGTTTAAATTATGACATTACTCCATAAACGATGGATAAATTATTATAAATGGTAAAACACACACACATAATACTGACGCTAAAATGCCATAAGGCAAATGATTTGAATTCCACTTGTTTGTGGAACCGCCATTTAGGTCATGTTAGAAAGGAACGCATGAAGAAACTCCATGCAAATGGTTTTTTTGGAGTCATTTGATTTTTGAATCGTCTGGCACTTGCAAATCTTTTCTAAAAAGAGAATGACTAAAATACCGTTCATAGGCCAAGAGTTGAACGGGCAACTAACTTAGTGAAAACATACATGATGATGTATGTGGTTCACTGGGCATAGTTGTGTGCGGGAGATTTTTCTACTTCATGAAAACTTCCAACAATGAATTGAGTATATATATATATATATATATATGGATATATTCGATAAGGAAGAAGTTTGAAACATTTGAATGGATTCAAATAAATTTCAGCATGAAGTGGAAATCATCGTAATAGAAAAGTCAAATATCTATGATTGGATCATTGGGAAAATATTTGAATTACGAGTTTTAGAGAACATCTAAGAGAGTTATGAAATTGTTCTGCAACTCACATTTCTTGAAGTATCATAGTGATGATATAGTATCCGAGAGATGTATCCAAACCTTGTTGGGTTAATGATGAGATAAAAATAAAATGATGCCATTATATTTTTGTGGATTATGCTTTAGTGACTACCGCTTTTTACACTAAATAGAGCATCATCATGATCCGTTGAAATGACACCATACAAGTTATGGGATGGGTATAAACCCTAATAGTCCTTTCTTTAAATTTTGGTCTAAGAGTTTACAACCAAAATCGGATGAATGTCTTTGTTGGTTATCCCAAAGAATTGATTGGAAATTCTTTCCACTATGAAGTAAAAGACAAAAGTGTTTGTTAATGTTACTTGCTTATTTCCAAGAAATTGTTTTCTAGTGAAGTATTTGAGTGGGAGGACAATAGAACTTGATAAGGTTTATGAACCTGAGCATAATGATCAGAGTAGCGCAACATCGGAAATTGGTTCCGGAAGCAGCCACAACGATCATGGCTCCCATGACTACAAAGTGTTTTAGCCATGGAGATCGAAGTACTTATTGAACCTTGTAGGTATGGTTTACTTTGTGATCAAATAAATGATTTGTGGACAAAGGATTGATTTTGAACAATGATAAACCAACTACAAACATGCATCTATGCCTAAAAAGTCCACCTTCAGGTTATCATCCGAACCCCCTCCAGTATTAAGTTGCAAACAACAGACAATTGCATTAAGTATGGTGCGTAATGTAATCAACAAATACATCCTTAGACATAGCATTGATGTTTTATCCCTAGTAGCAACAGCACATCCACAACCTTAGAACTTTTTGTCACTGTCCCAGATTTAATGGAGGCATGAACCCACTATCGAGCATAAATACTCCCTCTTGGAGTTACAAGTAACAACTTGGCCAGAGCCTCTACTAATAACAGAGAGCATGCAAGATCATAAACAACACATAGATGATAGATTGATAATCAACATAGCATAGTATTCATTATTCATCGGATCCCAACAAACGCAACATGTAGCATGACAAATAGATGATCTTGATCATGTTAGGCAGCTCACAAGATCTAACAATGATAGCACAATTAGGAGAAGACGACCATCTAGCTACTGCTATGGACCCATAGTCCAGGGGTGAACTACTCACACATCACTCCGGAGGCGACCATGGCGGTGAAGAGTCCTCCGGGAGATGATTCCCCTCTCTGGCAGGGTGCCGGAGGCGATCTCCTGAATCCCCCGAGATGGGATTGGCGGCGGCGGCGTCTCTGTAAGGTTTTCCGTATCGTGGCTCTCGGTACTGGGGTATTCGCGACGAAGACTTTAAGTAGGCGGAAGGGCGGAGTCGGAGGGCTGACGGGGGCCCCACACTCTAGGGCCGCGCGGGCCCCTCCTGGGCCACGCCGCCCTAGTGTGGCGGCACCTCGTCGCCCCACTTCGGTTCCCTTTCGGTGTTCTGGAAGCTTCGTGGAAAAATAGGCCCCTGGGCGTTGATTTCGTCCAATTCCGAGAATATTTCCTTACTAGGATTTCTAAAACCAAAAACAGCAGAAAACAGCAACTGGCTCTTCGTCATCTCGTTAATAGGTTAGTGCCGGAAAATGCATAAATATGACATAAAGTGTGTATAAAACATGTGAGTATCATCATAAAAGTAGCATGGAACATAAGAAATTATCGATACGTTGGAGACGTATCAGCATCCCCAAGCTTAGTTCCTACTCGTCCCGAGTAGGTGAACGATAACAAAGATAATTTCTGAAGTGACATGCCATCATAATCTTGATCAATACTATTGTAAGCACATGTAATGAATGCAGCGATTCGAAGCAATGGTAAGTACAATGAGTAAACAATTGAATCATATAGCAAAGACTTTTCATGAATAGTACTTTCAAGACAAGCATCAATAAGTCTTGCATAAGAGTTAACTCATAAAGCAATAAATTCAAAGTAAAGGTATTGAAGCAACACAAAGGAAGATTAAGTTTCAGCGGTTGCTTTCAACTTGTAACATGCATATCTCATGGATATTGTCAACATAAAGTAATATAATAAGTGCAATATGCAAGTATGTAGGAATCAATGTACAGTTAACACAAGTGTTTGCTTCTTGAGATAGAAGGAAGTAGGTAAACTAACTCAACATAAAAGTAGAAGAAAGGCCCTTCGTAGAGGGAAGCATTGATTGCTATATTTGTGATAGAGCTTTTATTTTGAAAACAAGAAACAATTTTGTCAACGGTAGTAATAAAGCATATGTATTATGTAAATTATATCCTACAAGTTGCAAGCCTCATGCATAGTATACCAATAGTGCCCGCACCTTGTCCTAATTAGCTCGGATTACCTGGATTATCATCGCAATACATATGTTTTAACCAAGTATCACAAAGGGGTACCTCTATGCCGCCTGTACAAAGGTCTAAGGAGAAAGCTCGCATTGGATTTCTCGCTTTTGATTATTCTCAACTTAGACATCCATACCGGGACAACATAGACAACAGATAATGGACTCCTCTTTAATGCATAAGCATTCAGCAACAAATAATATTCTCATATGAGATTTAGGATAGTTGTCCAAAACTGAAACTTCCACCATGGATCATGGCTTTAGTTAGCGGCCCAATGTTCTTCTCTAACAATATGCATACTCAAACCATTCAACTCATGGTAAATCGCCCTTACTTCAGACAAGACGAACATGCATAGCAACTCACATGATATTCAACAAAGGGTAGTTGATGGCGTCCCCAGGAACATGGTTATCGCTCAACAAGCAACTTATAAGAGATAAGATGCATAAGGACATATTCAATACCACAATAGTTTTTAGGCTATTTGTCCCATGAGCTATATATTGCAAAGGCGAAGAATGGAAATTTAAAGGTAGCACTCAAGCAATTTACTTTGGAATGGCGGAGAAATACCATGTAGTAGGTAGGTATGGTGGACACAAATGGCATAGTGTTTGGCTCAAGGATTTTGGATGCACGAGAAGTATTCCCTCTCAATACAAGGCTTGGGCTAGCAAGGTTATTTGAAACAAACACAAGTATGAACCGGTACAGCAAAACTCACATAAAAGACATATTGTAAGCATTATAAGACTCTACACCGTCTTCCTTGTTGTTCGACCCTTACTAGAAAATATCTAGACCTTAGAGAGACCAATCATGCAAACCAAATTTTAGCAAGCTCTATGTATTTCTTCATTAATAGGTGCAAAGTATATGATGCAAGAGCTTAAACATAAGCACAACAATTGCCAAGTATCATATTATCCAAGACATTATACCAATTACCACATGTAGCATTTCCCGTTTCCAACCATATAACAATTTAACGAAGTAGTTCAACCTTCGCCATGAACATTATGAGTAAAGCCTAAGAACATATTTGTCCATATGCAACAGCAGAGCGTGTCTCTCTCCCACACAATGAATGCTAGGATCATCTTTATTCAAACAAAACAAAAATAAAAACATACAAACGCTCCAAGTAAAGCACATAAGATGTGATAGAATAAATATATAGCTTCACTAGAGGAACCTGATAATGTTGTCGATGAAGAAGGGGATGCCTTGGGCATCCCCAAGCTTAGATGCTTGAGTCTTCTTGAAATATGCAGGGATGAACCACCGGGGCATCCCCAAGCTTAGAGCTTTCACTCTCCTTGATCATATTGTATCATCCTCCTCTCTTGATCCTTGAAAACTTCCTCCACACCAAACTCAAAACAACTCATTAGAGGGTTAGTGCATAATCAAAATTCACATGTTCAGAGGTGACATAATCATTCTTAACACTTCTGGACATTGCACAAAGCTACTGAAAGTTAATGGAATAAAGAAATCCATCAAGCATAGCAAAACAGGCAATGCGAAATAAAAGGCAGAATCTGTCAAAACAGAACAGTACGTAAAGACGAATTTTTTAGGTGCACCAGACTTGCTCAAATGAAAATTCTCAAATTGAATGAAAGTTGCGTACATATCTGGGGATCACTCACGTAAATTGGCAGAATTTTCTGGGTTATCTACAGAGCCTACTGCTCAAATTCGTGACAGCAAGAAATCTGTTTCTTCGCAGCAATCCAAATCTAGTATGAACCTTACTATCAAAGACTTTACTTGGCACAACAATGCAACAAAACTAAGATAAGGACAGTTTGCTACAGTAGTAACAACTTCCAAGACTCAAATATAAAACAAAAGTACTGTAGTAAAATCATGGGTTGTCTCCCATAAGCGCTTTTCTTTAACGCCTTTCAGCTAGGCGCAGAAAGTGTGTATCAAGTGTTATCAAGAGATGAAGCATTAGATGCTCCATTATCTATAGTGGCATTAAGAGCTTTATCAATTTTAGGCCTATATTTTGGCTTAGGTACCTTAGAGACATACATGAACTTTTGCTCCTTACCCACATAAGCTTTCTCCTTAAACTTAAGAGAAGAAAAAGTTGAACCTAAGGTTCCCATAGCTTCTTCAAGTTCACTAATCCTTTGGGTTTGATTATCATGAATAGCACAAGCTTCTAAGATGGCAATTCTCTCATTAATTCCACCTAGAGATTTATCAAGTTTATCAGTGCTATTAAGTAATACTCCCAAATTGGTCTCAATTCTTGGAAGATTTTGCTCTATGGTCTCCAACTTTTTCATGACATCTTCAAGAGAGATTTCAATTTTAACTTTATTAATAGGTGGTATTCCAAATAGACTCTCAATAATGCAACTAGCTTCTAAAGCGGGAGTGCCTAGGAAATTACCTCCCGCAAGACAATCAAGAACATACCTATTCCAGCTAGAGATACCAACATAAAAATTCCTGAGTAGGATAGTGGTGGAGTGTTTCTTAGTGCACCTATTATGAGCATCACTAATTCTATACCAAGCGTCTTTTAAACATTCTCCCCCTTGTTGCTTAAACGAACAAACTTCAACTTCGGGATTACTCATTTTAGCAATAGTAAATAAAGCAAACTAGATAAAATAAATGCAAGTAACTAATTTTTTGTGTTTTTAATATGGAGAACAAGATAGTAAATAAAGTAAAGCTAGCAACTAATTTTTTTGTGTTTTGTTTTAGTGCAGCAAACAAAGAAGTAAATAAAAGTAAAGCAAGACAAAAACAAAATAAAGAGATTGGAAGTGGAGACTCCCCTTGCAGCGTGTCTTGATCTCCCCGGCAACGGCGCCAGAAATTTAGCTGCTGGCGTGTAGGGTACGTGGGAGTTAGAAATCTATGTGGTGTAATTTTCCTTCACGTCCCCGGCAACGGCGCCAGAAATTTAGCTTGACAAGCGTACAGCACGCGACCGTTGGGAACCCCAAGTGGAAGGTGTGATGCGTACAGCAGTATGTTTCCCTCAGTAAGAAACCAAGGTTTATCGAACCAGTAGGAGTCAAGAAGCACGTTGAAGGTTGATGGAGGCGGAGTGTAGTGCGGCGCAACACCAGGGATTCCGGCGCCAATGTGGAACCTGCACAACACAACCAAATTACTTTGCCCCAACGTGACAGTGAGGTTGTCAATCTCACCGTCTTGCTATAACAAAGGATTAGATGTATAGTGTGGATGATGATGTTTGCAGAAAACAGTAGAACGAGTATTGCAGTTGATTGTATTCGATGTAAAGAATGGACCGGGGTCCACAGTTCACTAGTGGTGTCTCTCCCATAAGATAAATAGCATGTTGGGTGAACAAATTACAGTTGGGCAATTGACAAATAAAGAGGGCATGACCATGCACATACATGTTATGATGAGTATTGTGAGATTTAATTGGGCATTACGACAAAGTACATAGACCGCTATCCAGCATGCATCTATGCCTAAAAAGTCCACCTTCAGGTTATCATCCTAACCCCCTCCAGTATTAAGTTGCAAACAACAGACAATTGCATTAAGTATGGTGCGTAATGTAATCAACAAATACATCCTTAGACATAGCATTGATGTTTTATCCCTAGTAGCAACAGCACATCCACAACCTTAGAACTTTCTGTCACTATCCCAGATTTAATGGAGGCATGAACCCACTATCGAGCATAAATACTCCCTCTTGGAGTTACAAGTAACGACTTGGCCAGAGCCTCTACTAATAACGGAGAGCATGCAAGATCATAAACAACACATAGATGATAGATTGATAATCAACATAGCATAGTATTCATTATTCATCGGATCCCAACAAACGCAACATGTAGCATTACAAATAGATGATCTTGATCATGTTAGGTAGCTCACAAGATCTAACAATGATAGCACAATTAGGAGAAGACGACCATCTAGCTACTGCTATGGACCCATAGTCCAGGGGTGAACTACTCACACATCACTCCGGAGGCGACCATGGCGGTGAAGAGTCCTCCAGGAGATGATTCCCCTCTCCGGCAGGGTGCCGGAGGTGATCTCCTGAATCCCCCGAGGTGGGATTGGCGGCGGCGTCTCTGTAAGGTTTTCCGTATCGTGGCTCTCGGTACTGGGGTATTCGCGACGAAGACTTTAAGTAGGCGGAAGGGCGGAGTCGGAGGGCTGACGGGGGCCCCACACGCTAGGGCCGCGTGGGCCCCTCCTGGGCCGTGCCGCCCTAGTGTGGCGGCACCTCGTCGCCCCACTTCGGTTCCCTTTCGGTGTTCTGGAAGCTTTGTGGAAAAATAGGCCCCTGGGCGTTGATTTCGTCCAATTCCGAGAATATTTCCTTACTAGGATTTCTAAAACCAAAAACAATGAGAAACAAAGAATCGGCTCTTCGGCATCTCGTTAATAGGTTAGTGCCGGAAAATGCATAAATATGACATAAAGTATGTATAAAACATGTGAGTATCATCATAAAAGTAGCATGGAACATAAGAAATTATTGATACGTTGGAGACGTATCAATGGTCCTCCTTGATCAGGAGAGCAAGAAGAACACCTAGGTAAGGCTTGAAAGCCAAAACTCCAAGATCTCCCAAAATAGCTTGAGAGGGACCAAATCCTTTGGTAGAGATGTTCCAAGGGACCCGATCTATGGTTTGGTGGAGTTTGGGAGGATTCTCGTGGTGGGAAGGTCCTAGAACGTGGTGGAGGTGGTGGAGGTGGCGGCCATGGAGGTTTTGGAGATGGGGGATAATGAGGAAGAAGACCCCAAGGGGTATCCTCTCCCAAAACATAACCAGCTGATGACCCACAAGTATAGGGGATCGCAACAGTCTTCGCGGGAAAAAACCCAATTTATTGATTCGACACAAGGGAGACAAAGAATACTTGAAAGCCTTAACAGCGGAGTTGTCAATTCAGCTGCACCTGGAAACAGACTTGCTCGCAAGAGTTTATCAGTAGTAACAGTTTTATAGCAGTAGCAGTAGTGAAATAACAGAAGCAGAGTAACAAAGACAGCAGTAGTGATTTTAGTAAACAGCAGGATTAAAATACTGTAGGCACATGGATGGATGACGGGCGTTGCATGGATGAGAGAAACTCATGTAACAATCAAAGCAGGGCATTTGCAGATAATAATAAAACGGTGTCCAAGTACAAAGCAATCCATAGGCATGTGTTCCGTATATAGTCGTACGTGCTCGCAATGAGAAACTTGCACAACATCTTTTGTCCTACCAGCCGGTGGCAGCCGGGCCTCTAGGGAATCTACTGGATATTAAGGTACTCCTTTTAATAAAGTACCGGAGCAAAGCATTAACACTCCGTGAACACATGTGATCCTCACATCACTGCCTTCCCCTTCGGTTGTCCCGATTTCTGTCACTTCGGGGCCTTGGGTTCCGGACAGCGACATGTGTATACAACTTGCAGGTAAGATCATAAAACAATGCATATCATCATGAAACAATAACATGTTCAGATCTGAGATCATGGCACTCGGGCCCTAGTGACAAGCATTAAGCATAACAAGTTGCAACAATATTATCAAAGTACCAATTACGGACACTAAGCACTATGCCCTAACAATCTTATGCTATTACATGACCAATCTCATCCAATCCCTACCATCCCCTTCAGCCTACAGCGGGGGAATTACTCACACATGAATGGGGGAAACATTGCTGGTCGATGGAGAGGCGTCGGTGATGATGATGGCGATGATCTCCTCCAATTCCTCGTCCTGGTGGAGTGCTAGAACGGAGTTTCTGGTCCCGAGATGTAGTTTCGCGACGGTGGCGGCGTACTGGGAGGTTTCTAGCGACTTCGACTTTTCTCCTCGCATTTTTAGATCGAAACCTTTAAGTAGTCCAGAGGAGGGCGTCAGAGGGCAGCCGAGGGGGCCACACGCTAGGGCGGCGCGCCCCCCTCCAGGCCGCGCCGGCCTAGCGTCTGGGGGCCCTGGGCCTCCCCCAGGCCTGCCCTTCTGGCTCCGTGATTCTTCTGGTAAAATAGGCCCTTTGGTATAAATTCCGAGGATTTTCCCGAAAGTTGAATTTCTGCACAAAAACGAGACACCAGGGCAATTCTGCTGAAAACAAAGTTAGTCCGTGTTAGTTGTATCCAAAACACACAAATTAGAGGCAAAACAATAGCAAAAGTGTTCGGGAAAGTAGATACGTTTTGGACGTATCAACTCCCCCCAAGCTTAGCTTATTGCTTGTCCTCAAGCAATTCAGTTAACAACTGAGTGCGATAAAAGAACTTTCACGAACACATTTGTTCATATGATGTAAATATTCTCATGATATGGACAAGTACTTAGGCAATTCATAATAAGATACATGCAAATAAGATCATCTAATAGCTATGTCAATCATGAAAAGGTACCAACAAATTAATAATAAGCATCATGAATCATGTCTATCAGCAGGATTGCAATGTTCATAAAAGGATATGATAAAGTGGTATCTCGCTTGCCCGTATTTGATCAGCAAAACATAAATGCTCAGGCACCTCTGAGGTTCATAGAAAGACTAGAAATAGAGATTGTCAAAGATAAAAGCATCAAAGTTATACCACGGTCAATCATATTTTGGGACAAGCATATTATACTAAGAATGACAGTTGTGCTCTCAAGAAAGTGCTCAAAGAAAGGATGGTGACTGATGTCTACGTTCCCCCTCCTTTCCTGTAGACAGTGTTGGGCCTCCAAGAGCAGAGGTTTGTAGAACAGCAGCAAGTTTTCCCTTAAGTGGATCACCCAAGGTTTATCGAACTCAGGGAGGAAGAGGTCAAAGATATCCCTCTCATGCAACCCTGCAACCACAAAGCAAGAAGTCTCTTGTGTCCCCAACACACCTAATAGGTGCACTAGTTCGGCGAAGAGATAGTGAAATACAGGTGGTATGAATATATTTGAGCAGTAGCAACGGTGCCAGAAAATAGCTTGCTGGCGTGTAGTTGATGGTGGTAGTATTGCAGCAGTAGTAACACAGTAAAACAGTAAACAAGCAGTAGTAACGCAGCAGTATTTAGGAACAAGGCCTAGGGATTAGACTTTCACTAGTGGACACTCTCAACATTGATCACATAACAGAATAGATAAATGCATACTCTACACTTTTGTTGGATGATGAACGCATTGCGTAGGATTACACGAACCCTCAATGCCGGAGTTAACAAGCTCCACAATTTGTTCATATTTAAGTAACCTTATAGTGTAAGATAGATCAAAAGACTAAACCAAGTACTAACATAGCATGCACACTGTCACCTTCATGCATATGTAGGAGGCATAGATCACATCAATATTATCATAGCAATAGTTAACTTCGCAATCTACAAGAGATCATGATCATAGCATAAACCAAGTACTAACACGGTGCACACACTGTCACCTTTACACACGTGCAGGAGGAATAGAACTACTTTAATAACATTTCTAGAGTAGCACATAGATAAATTGTGATACAAATACATTGCAATCATAAAGAGATATAAATAAGCACCTCACTATGCCATTCAACAGTGAATAAGTATTCTGTGAAATATAGCCTAAGAGACCCACACGGTGCACACACTGTCACCTTTACACACGTGGGACAAGGAGTCTCCGGAGATCACATAAGTAAAACTCACTTGACTAGCATAATGACATCTAGATTACAAGCATCATCATATGAATCTCAATCATGTAAAGCAGCTCATGAGATTATTGTATTGAAGCACATATGAGAGAGATGAACCACATAGCTACCGGTACAGCCCCGAGCCTCGATGGAGAACTACTCCCTCCTCATGGGAGCAGCGGGGGTGATGAAGATGGCGGTGGAGATGGCAGCGGTGTCGATGGAGAAGCCTTCCGGGCACTTCCCCATTCCGGCGGCGTGCGGAACAGACTCCTGTCCCCGGATCTTGGCCTCGCGATGGCGGCGGCTACGGAAGGTTTCTGTGGTTTTCGTCGAACGCATCGTGGTTTTCGATCCGGGGGCATTATATAGGCGAAGAGGCGGCGCGGGGAGGGTCGAAGGGCGACGACACCATAGGGCGGCGCGGCCGGGGCTCGGGCCGCGCCGGCCTATGGTGCAGGGGGGCCCGATGCCCCCTCCGGTCCTTCCCGGTGTTACGGATGCTTCCGGTGAAAATAGGAACTTGGGCGTTGATTTCGTCCGATTGAGAATATTTCGTTACGAGGATTTCTGAAACCAAAAACAGCAGAAAACAGGACCTGGCACATCGACATCTTGTTAATAGGTTAGTTCCGAGAAAATGCACGAATATGACATAAAGTGTGCATAAAACATGTAGATAACATCAATAATGTGGCATGGAACATAAGAAATTATCGATACGTCGGAGACGTATCAGCATCCCCAAGCTTAGTTCTGCTCGTCCCGAGCGAGTAAAACGATAACACGGATAATTTACGGAGTGACATGCCATCATAACCTTGATCATACTATTTGTAAAGCATATGTAGTGAATGCAGCGATCAAAACAATGTATATGACATGAGTAAACAAGTGAATCATAAAGCAAAGACTTTTCATGAATAGCACTTCAAGACAAGCATCAATAAGTCTTGCATAAGAGTTAACTCATAAAGCAATAATTCAAAGTAAAGGCATTGAAGCAACACAAAGGAAGATTAAGTTTCAGCGGTTGCTTTCAACTTATAACATGTATATCTCATGGATATTGTCAACATAGAGTAATATAATAAGTGCAATATGCAAGTATGTAGGAATCAATGCACAGTTCACACAAGTGTTTGCTTCTTGAGGTGGAGAGAAATAGGTGAACTGACTCAACAATAAAAGTAAAAGAATGGTCCTTCAAAGAGGAAAGCATCGATTGCTATATTTGTGCTAGAGCTTTGATTTTGAAAACATGAAACAATTTTGTCAACGGTAGTAATAAAGCATATGTATCATGTAAATTATATCTTACAAGTTGCAAGCCTCATGCATAGTATACTAATAGTGCCCGCACCTTGTCCTAATTAGCTTGGACTACCGGATCATCACAATGCACATGTTTTAACCAAGTGTCACAAAGGGGTACCTCTATGCCGCTTTGTACAAAGGTCTAAGGAGAAAACTCGCATTGGATTTCTCGCTATTGATTATTCTCAACTTAGACATCCATACCGGGACAACATAGACAACAGATAATGGACTCCTCTTTTATGCATAAGCATGTAACAACAATTAGTAATTTTCTCATATGAGATTGAGGATATATGTCCAAAACTGAAACTTCCACCATGGATCATGGCTTTAGTTAGCGGCCCAATGTTCTTCTCTAACAATATGCATGCTTAACCATAAGGTGGTAGATCTCTCTTACTTCAGACAAGACGAACATGCATAGCAACTCACATGAAATTCAACAAAGAGTAGTTGATGGCGTCCCCAGTAAACATGGTTATCGCACAACAAGCAACTTAATAAGAGATAAAGTGCATAAGTACATATTCAATACCACAATAGTTTTTAAGCTATTTGTCCCATGAGCTATATATTGCAAAGGTGAATGATGGAATTTTAAAGGTAGCACTCAAGCAATTTACTTTGGAATGGCGGAGAAATACCATGTAGTAGGTAGGTATGGTGGACACAAATGGCATAGTGGTTGGCTCAAGTATTTTGGATGCATGAGAACTATTCCCTCTCGATACAAGGTTTAGGCTAGCAAGGCTTATTTGAAACAAACACAAGGATGAACCGGTGCAGCAAAACTCACATAAAAAACATATTGAAAACATTATAAGACTCTACACTGTCTTCCTTGTTGTTCAAACTCAATACTAGAAATTATCTAGACCTTATAGAAACCAAATATGCAAACCAAATTTTAGCATGCTCTATGTATTTCTTCATTAATGGGTGCAAAGCATATGATGCAAGAGCTTAATCATGAGCACAACAATTGCCAAGTATCACATTACCCAAGACATTTATAGCAATTACTACATGTATCATTTTCCAATTCCAACCATATAACAATTTAACGAAGGAGAAACTTCGCCATGAATACTATGAGTAGAAACCAAGGACATACTTGTCCATATGCTACAGCGGAGCGTGTCTCTCTCCCACACAAGTATGATGTAATCCAATTTATTCAAACACAAACAAAAATAGAAACAAACAAACAGACGCTCCAAGTAAAGCACATAAGATGTGACTGAATAAAAATATAGTTTCAAGAGAAGGAACCTGATAATTTGTCGATGAAGAAGGGGATGCCTTGGGCATCCCCAAGCTTAGACGCTTGAGTCTTCTTGAAATATGCAGGGATGAACCACCGGGGCATCCCCAAGCTTAGAGCTTTCACTCTTCTTGATCATAGTATATCATCCTCCTCTCTTGACCCTTGAAAACTTCCTTCACACCAAACTTCTCATAAACTTCATTAGAGGGGTTAGTACATAATCAAAAACTCACATGTTCAGAGGTGACACAATCATTCTTAACACTTCTGGACATTGCTCAAAGCTACTGGAGGGTAATGGAACAAAGAAATCCACCCAACACAGCGAAAGAAGCAATGCGAAATAAAAGGCAGAATCTGTCAAAACAGAACAGTCCGTAAAGACGAATTTCTAATAAATACTTCCGTTGCTCAGATCAGAAAACTCAAAACTAATGAAAGTTGCGTACATATCTGAGGAACACGCACGTAAATTGGCATTTTTTTCTGATTTTTCTACAGAGAAAACAGCCCAGATTTGTGACAGATAGAAATCTGTTTCTGCGCAGAAATCCAAATCTAGTATCAACCTTCGATTAGAGGCTTCACTTGGCACAACAAAACACAAAACTAAGATAAGGAGAGGTTGCTACAGTAGTAAACAACTTCCAAGACACAAATATAAAACAAAGTACTGTAGCAAAATAACACATGGGTTATCTCCCAAGAAGTTCTTTCTTTATAGCCATTAAGATGGGCTCAGCAGTTTTAATGATGCACTCGCTAGAAATAGTATTTGAAGCAAAAAGAGAGCATCAAGAGGCAAGTATGAAACAAATTTAAGCCTAACATGCTTCCTATGCATAGGAATCTTGTAAATAAACAAGTTCATGAAGAGCAAAGTAACAAGCATAGGTAGATAAAACAAGTGTAGCTTCAAAAATTTCAGCACATAGAGAGGTGTTTTAGTAACATGAAAATTTCTACAACCATATTTTCCTCTCTCATAATAACTTTCAGTAGTGTCATGAGCAAACTCAACAATATAACTATCACATAAAGCATTCTTATCATGAGTATCATGCATAAAATTATTACTCTCCACATAAGCATAATCAATTTTATTAGTTGTAGTGGGTGCAAATTCAACAAAGTAGCTATCATTATTATTCTCATCATCAAATATAGGAGGCATATTGTATTCATAATTAAATTCATCCTCCATAACAGGTGGTAACAAAAGACTACTATCATTATAATCATCATAAATAGGAGGTAAAGAATCATCAAAGTAAATTTCCTCCTCAATTCTTGGGGGACTAAAAATATCATACTCATCAAAGCCAGCTTCCCCAAGCTTAGAATTTTCCATAGCATTAGCAACAATAGTGTTCAAAGCATTCATATTAATAACATTTCCATTAGCATGCATATAAAGTTCCATGGGTTTTTTAATTCTCTCTTCAAACACATCATGTCCTAATTCAAGATAAAGTTCATAAAGATCTCTCATATTTTTGTTGTTTTCCATTATGCCTAACTAGTGTAAACAAGAAACAAAAAGATGCAATTGCAGGATCTAAAGGAAATAGCTTCGAGTACTTACAACGACGGAAAATAGCTTGGTAGCCGAGGTCCGGAGTGTGAGTACCTTTTACCTTTCCTCCCCGGCAACGGCGCCAGAAAAATAGCTTGATGTCTACGTTCCCCCTCCTTTCCTGTAGACAGTGTTGGGCCTCCAAGAGCAGAGGTTTGTAGAACAGCAGCAAGTTTTCCCTTAAGTGGATCACCCAAGGTTTATCGAACTCAGGGAGGAAGAGGTCAAAGATATCCCTCTCATGCAACCCTGCAACCACAAAGCAAGAAGTCTCTTGTGTCTCCAACACACCTAATAGGTGCACTAGTTCGGCGAAGAGATAGTGAAATACAGGTGGTATGAATATATTTGAGCAGTAGCAATGGTGCCAGAAAATAGCTTGCTGGCGTGTAGTTGATGGTGGTAGTATTGCAGCAGTAGTAACACAGTAAAACAGTAAACAAGCAGTAGTAACGCAGCAGTATTTAGGAACAAGGCCTAGGGATTAGACTTTCACTAGTGGACACTCTCAACATTGATCACATAACAGAATAGATAAATGCATACTCTACACTTTTGTTGGATGATGAACGCATTGCGTAGGATTACACGAACCCTCAATGCCGGAGTTAACAAGCTCCACAATTTGTTCATATTTAAGTAACCTTATAGTGTAAGATAGATCAAAAGACTAAACCAAGTACTAACATAGCATGCACACTGTCACCTTCATGCATATGTAGGAGGCATAGATCACATCAATATTATCATAGCAATAGTTAACTTCGCAATCTACAAGAGATCATGATCATAGCATAAACCAAGTACTAACACGGTGCACACACTGTCACCTTTACACACGTGCAGGAGGAATAGAACTACTTTAATAACATTTCTAGAGTAGCACATAGATAAATTGTGATACAAATACATTGCAATCATAAAGAGATATAAATAAGCACCTCACTATGCCATTCAACAGTGAATAAGTATTTTGTGAAATATAGCCTAAGAGACCCACACGGTGCACACACTGTCACCTTTACACACGTGGGACAAGGAGTCTCCGGAGATCACATAAGTAAAACTCACTTGACTAGCATAATGACATCTAGATTACAAGCATCATCATATGAATCTCAATCATGTAAAGCAGCTCATGAGATTATTGTATTGAAGCACATATGAGAGAGATGAACCACATAGCTACCGGTACAGCCCCGAGCCTCGATGGAGAACTACTCCCTCCTCATGGGAGCAGCAGCGGTGATGAAGATGGCGGTGGAGATGGCAGCGGTGTCGATGGAGAAGCCTTCCGGGGGCACTTCCCCGTTCCGGCAGCGTGCCGGAACAGAGACTCCTGTCCCCCAGATCTTGGCCTCGCGATGGCGGCGGCTCTGGAAGGTTTCTGTGGTTTTCGTCGAACGCATCAGGGTTTTCGATCCAGGGGCATTATATAGGCGAAGAGGCGGCGCAGGAGGGTCGAAGGGGCGACGACACCATAGGGCGGCGCGGCCAGGGCCTGGGCCGCGCCGGCCTATGGTCTGGGGGCCCAGTGCCCCCCTCTGGTCCTTCCCGGGTGTTCTGGATGCTTCCGGTGAAAATAGGAACTTGGGCGTTGATTTCGTCCGATTCCGAGAATATTTCGTTACTAGGATTTCTGAAACCAAAAACAGCAGAAAACAGGAACTGGCACTTCGGCATCTTGTTAATAGGTTAGTTCCAGAAAATGCACGAATATGACATAAAGTGTGCATAAAACATGTAGATAACATCAATAATGTGGCATGGAACATAAGAAATTATCGATACGTCGGAGACGTATCAGTGACACAACATAAAAGTAAAAGATTGACCCTTCGCAGAGGGAAGCAGGGATTAACATGCGCTAGAGCTTTTCATTTTTAAAACAGGAGTAAAATTATTTTGAGAGGTGTTTTGTTGTTGTCAACGAATGGTAATGGGTACACCAACTACCTCGCCAACCAGACTTTCAAGAGCGGCTCCCATGAAGGACGTTATTTCTACCAACAAGGTAGATCATCCCTCTTCTCTTTTGTTTACACATGTACTTTAGTTTTTATTATGAGTGACACTCCCCCAACCTTTGCTTACACAAGCCATGGCTAACCGAATCCTTGGGTGCCTTCCATCAATCTCATACCATGGAGGAGTGTCTATTTGTAAAATTAAGTTGCTTACTGATGAATCAGAGCAAAACATGTGAAGAGAATTATTAATGAAGTTATTAGTTGGGGCTGGGCACCCCGTTGCCAGCTCTTATTATGAAAGTCTGTCAAAAGTAAATGACAAGGTTGAAAGATAAACACCACATACTTCCTCATGAGCTATAAAACAGTAACACAAATTGAGAAGCATTTTGAAGGTTTAAAGGTAGCACATGAGAATTTACTTAGAATGGTTTGAAATGCCATGCATAGGTATTTATGGTGGACACTTTGGAACAACTTGGTTTTCAGGTGTTTGGAAGCACGAGCAGCGTTCCCTCTCAGTACAAGTGAAGGCTAGCAATAGACTGGGGAGCGACAAATCAAGAGAGCAGTCACTGTCATAATCATGCTTGCGGCAAAATAAATTAACTGAGGCATAAAAGTGATACAAGAACTCTGAAGCAAAGTAAATCATTGAGGCTTAATTGACTTTTGTTCAGTCATAGCATGCGTGAGCATGTGCCAAGTCGATTCAAATGAATTATTCAGAGGAGGATACCACAATGTCATACCTATTTATGAATAAAAAAATGCAAGCAAACATCCATGACATGCTACTCATATTAATAAATTGGAGCTAAACATGAGAGATCATGAACTACTAGACTTTATTAAATTACATATACCTCACATGAACCAACTAAGCATGCTCACATGGATGAGTATATGTACAAAAATGAAAACAAATAGAGTTCATACCGGCCTCTCACCACAGTCGAATTGTCGTAGATCGTCATTATTGCCTTTCACTTGTGTAGCTTGAATAATATGGAATGGAAACCAAGCTCCAGCCACCGAAGACCATTGAACTCATCATGAACTTTTCAAAACCAAAGAAGAACAGCAAATATTTTTGGTGTTTTCGAATTGCAAACAAGAACAAAGGGAAACAAGCAAACAAAGCAAAATCTTTTTGGATTTTCTTATAGCAAACCAACGATAGCAAATAAAGCAAAATAAAAGCAAGAAACCAAAATAAACAAGTGGTGAAGAGAAACAACAGAAATATTTTTGGTATTTTTGTGTTTTAGGAAAGAAACAAAGCAAAAACAAGAAAATGAAAACTAGAAGAGTCACATAAACACAAAGCAGCAGGAATTCATCAAACTTGACAGCAGTACAGTAATCGATTTTTAAGAAATTCTTCGCTGCCCAGCTCGAAAAGTGTTTAACTAATGAAAGTTAGATAACAACCTGTGGAACATGCACAAAAATTGGCTTCGCAAAATATCGTTCTGGCTATTTTTGAGAATTTTTTTGGTAACAGTCCAGAATCTGTTTTCAGGCAGCACTTCCCCAAATATCATCCCCCTCTTATTAGAAAACCACTTAAAGAAGCTAAACAAGTATATACAAGTATCCAGCAACCATAATATGCAAAGAATGAGTGATGCCGGTATACCTCCCCCCAAGCTTAGGCTTTTTGGCCTAAGTGGAGTTCAATCCCATGGTGCTCATGAAGTAGCACCTCCGTAGTACGACGAGGATGGATCATATTCCGGGTATGTGCTGGAAGAAGCACCCGGATACGTGACGGTGTAGTCGTAGGAGGGCTCGGCGTCCTCGGAGTCATGCTGCTGGTGGAAGCCTTGTATCTTCATTTTCTCATCCACCTCCTCCTTAGAGCACGACCATGGTTTCCTGTCAACACTGAACAAATCTGGCTGTGGCAAAGGGATTTTACTCTCATCCCCGTCAGCAAACAACATTCTATAAACCATATTATCTGAACTAGAGTCAGCTGTAACGAATTGATGGCTTTTCATAGCAGCAATATCAAGCCTTATAGGAGTTAATGGCACATCAGTAGGGTCAAGAGGAAGTTCTAGATATGCTAAAATGCGTGATGCAATAATTCCTCCAAAAATAGGCCCCTTGTTAGACAAGAGGCGAGCAATAAGAGAATCAAGATGATAAGGTGTCTCTCCAGTAAGTGCAGCAATTAAGAAAGCAAGATGGTAGCTAGAAATATTGCTAGTGTTCTCCCTACCAAGAATGCTAGTAGCAAGGTAATAAGCAAAGTACTTAATGGCGGGGAGTTGGATGTTTCTTATCTTGCCACGCTGAATGGTGCGGCAGTCATCATTGGTGATCTCTCGATAGAGCTCAAGCAAGGCCCTGGGATTGTCCTCAATCCTCTTTGCTGCACCTACAGGGGCAATTTCCAATGCAACACAAAAATCTTCCAATTTCATAGTAACAGGATTACCATAGATCTTGAATGCAACTGTCGGGTGATAGTGCTTGTTGTCGAACTTGAAGCTCTCAACAAAGATTTTAGTGAGCATGAGGTATTGCTCCCTTTCATCTCCCATATAGGCGGTTAAGCCTGCCTTATCAACGAGGGTCAAGAAATCATTCAGCAACCCTGCATTACTCAAAAAGTCATAACATGGAAAAGATTAAGCGTTAGGGACTCCATTGTCCTCTTCGGGCTCGAAGCTCGGCGCAATGACATCCTCATTATAGGATCGCCTGAATCGGGTGGCGGTCCTAGAGGGCCTTCCCGTGCTTGTCGTCTCTCTCTCAAACACTTCTCCAAAGTTACAATTATCCATCTTCCTTCTGAAATTTTTCAACAAACAATATAAAATTTGATTTGGTGACATATAATTGAGGGAAACTACCATAGGAACTTGCTAGAGTACTAATCATGCATCAAAACTAGTTTCTACAACTTAGAACAAGCATGCAAGCTCACTAAACATGTTACCTACAGCAGCAAAATATTCAAGATATACTCAACCAAACAAAATTCTACTTGGATAATCGGAGGAGTCACATACCGGAGAACAAATGTGCCAAATTTCAGACAGAAATCTGGGCTGAGCAAAGAGATCGAGAAATCTTGAGCTCTTGAGCAGAAACGCGAGTGAGAGAAAGCTGGTCCGAGTTTTTTCGGGAGAGAGAAGAGAGTGGGAGGAAGAGATAAAGTAATGGGGCAAGGAGGGGCCCACACGCCAGGGTGGCGCGCCCCCTTTGCTGGCCGCGGCGGCCTATGGGGTGCCACCCTAGGGTGCCCCACTGGTCATCCCCAGGTTCTCCCAGGTGCGTCTTCGAAAAATAAGACCAACGGTATAATTTTCGTGAATTTTTGAAAACTTTGAAAAATGCACATTTCTGGGTATTACATTTATTATTACTGGGCAGAAAAAGATTTTGAAAACTCTAATTAACCAAAGAACTTTGCAAAACAAAAATGCTACAGCAAGTAGAACAAGTGGAGGAAGAAAGAAATGTTGTTTACCCCCTCTATGCATATAAAAAGTATTTGTTAACAAGGTTGATCAAGTCTTGCCACCAAATAAATTTTACATAGCATAAGAAGAAATAAACCTAAAATCAATAATGTTACCTTGAATTGTATTGATATGGATCCAATCATAAGATTTTGATATCCTTCTTTAGGCTCATATATAGGACAATCAATAGTTCCAACTTTGATAGTTCTCACATTAGAAATAGTATTAACTCCACATACTTTATCAATCCTCTTGGGGAAATAGACAGTATGCTCCTTGTCATCAACATTGAAAGTAACTTTTCCTTTATTGCAATAAATAACAGCCCCTGCGGTGTTAAGAAAAGGTCTCCCAAGAATAATAGACATATTATCATCTTCAGGCATTTCCAACACAACAAAATCAGTTAATATCAAGCAGTTATTAGTAACTTGAACAGGAACATCATCACATATACCAACAGGAATAGCAGTAGATTTATCAGCCATTTGCAAAGATATATCAGTTGGTATCAACTTATCTAAATAAAGTCTCTTATAAAGAGAAAAAGGCATAACACTAACACCTGCTCCCAAATCACATAGAGAAGTTCTAACATAATTATTCTTAATAGAACAAGGAATAGTCGGTATACCTGGGTCGCCCAACTTCTTTGGAACTTTGCCATTGAAAGAGTAATTAGCAAGCATAGTGGAAATCTCCTCATTAGGAATTTTCCTTTTGTTAGAGACAATATCTTTCATATACTTTGAATAAGGAGGCAATTTAATAGCATCAGTCAAAGGGATTTGCAAGAATAAAGGTTTCATCCAATCGCAAAACTTATTATAGTGTTCTTCTTCCTTTGATTTCAGTTTCTTAGCAGGAAAAGGCATTTGCTTTTGAACCCAAGGTTCCCTTTCATTACCATGTTTCTTAGCAATAAAATCTTCTTTAGTATACTTTTTATTTTTAGCATGCTTTTCAGGTTCATCTTCAATTTCTTCTTTATCAGAAGCATCATTCCTACCATTATCATTATCATGTTCATTACCACTTTCAGTTTCAGCATCAGAAATAGAAATACTATTAGGATCATTAACATGTTCAGAGGATTCTACAACAGTTTTATGTTTCTTCTTCTTTTTCCTAGAAGGAGCACTAGTTTCAATTCGTTGAGAATCTTGTTCAACTCTTTTGGGATGCCCTTCAGGATATAGAGGATCCTGGGTAGAAACACCGCCTCTAGTTGTTACTTCATAAGCATGTTTTTCTTTAGAATTATTTTTTAACAAGTCATTTTGCACTTTAGTGAGTTGATCAATTTGAGTTTGAACCATATGAAAATGTTTAACAAGCATCTTAACATCATTGGAGGTTCTCTCCACAATATCATGCAAATTGCTAATAGCTTGAGAATTTTCCATTAGATGATTCTCTACTCTCATATTAAAATTTTCTTGCTTAACAATATAATTATCAAACTCATCTAAGCATTGAGCAGGAGATTTCAAATACGGAATATCTTCCCTAGTAAAGCGTTGAAGAGAGTTTACCTCAATCATGGATGAAGGAGGAATTATCTCACATAAATCTTCTATGGGAGGTAAGTTCTTCACATCTTCGGATTTAATACCTTTCTCCTTAAGAGACTTCTTGGCTTCCCTCATATCTTCATCATTTAATTTAATCAAACCCCTCTTCTTCAATATTGGTGTCGGAGTTGGTTCAGGTGTAGTCCAATCATCATGATTCCGGCCTATTTTAGCCAATAATTCTTCAGCTTCGTCTAGAGCTCTTTTCCTGAAAACACAACCAGCACAACTATCCAAATATGCTCTAGACTCAACGGTTAGTCCACTATAAAATATATCAAGTAAATCATGCTTTTCCAAATCATGTCCAGGTCGAGCTCTGATAAGAGAGCAAAATCTTGCCCATGCTTCAGACAATTTCTCTCCATCTTCCTGGTCAAAGATATAAATTTTCTGTAAAGCAGCATGTTGAGCACTAGTAGGAAAGTATTTCCGAAAGAAAACATTAAGCAAATCGCCTGGACTATTAATAGAACCAGGAGGTAAATTATTATACCAAGTTTTAGCATCATCCTTTAATGAGAAAGGAAAAAATTTAGCAACAAAATAAGTACGCATCTTGACATCATCAGAAAACAAGCTACTCATAGAAGAAAGTTCATTCATGTGTTCTACAGCACTTTCTTTTTCAGTTCCACAAAAGGGTGTTTTCTCTACAATAGCTATATGAGATAGATCAAGAGAAAAATCATAATCTTTATCCTTAATGTTTATAGGAGATGTGGCAAATTTAGGATCAGGAGATAGCTTATATCTAACTGTATGTTGTGCGAGAAACTTTTTAATTTTTCTTGCATCAGTAATAGCATTGCATTTATCAATAAAATCATCATTAAGCTCCACGTAATCCTCATCAGGATCATCACTAGAATAATCAATAGACTCAGGTGAATTAACAGGTGTAGCAGCATTAGGAGTTTCAGTATTTTCAATTTGTCTTGACCTAGCAATTGTAGCATCTAGAAAAGATCTCAATGAACCACTATCATCAAGCACAGCAGAAACATTATCAATATTATGAGAATTTTCAGATTCAGCAGAAGTACCAGCAAGTGAAGCTTGTGGCGGTGAAACAAGTTGACTTATCACAGATGGTGAATCAAGAGTAGCAGAGGTACTCAGAGTTGTACCTTTTCTTGTAGTGGATGGTAATATGGCGACTTTAGGATCACGAGATTTACCCATGATGGAGAATTTGCAGCGAACAATATCAATCCAAGTGAACTTCCAAATAAAGCTATGCTCCCCGGCAACGGCGCCAGAAAATAGTCTTGATGACCCACAAGTATAGGGGATCGCAACAGTCTTCGCGGGAAGTAAAACCCAATTTATTGATTCGACACAAGGGGAGACAAAGAATACATGAAAGCCTTAACAGCGGAGTTGTCAATTCAGCTGCACCTGGAAACAGACTTGCTCGCAAGAGTTTATCAGTAGTAACAGTTTTATAGTAGTAGCAGTAGTGAAATAACAGCAGCAGAGTAACAAAGACAGCAGTAGTGATTTTAGTAAACAACAGGATTAAAATACTGTAGGCACAGGGATGGATGACGGGCGTTGCATGGATGAGAGAAACTCATGTAACAATCAAAGCAGGGCATTTGCAGATAATAATAAAACGGTGTCCAAGTACAAAGCAATCCATAGGCATGTGTTCCGTATATAGTCGTACGTGCTCGCAATGAGAAACTTGCACAACATCTTTTGTCCTACCAGCCGGTGGCAGCCGGGCCTCTAGGGAATCTACTGGATATTAAGGTACTCCTTTTAATAAAGTACCGGAGCAAAGCATTAACACTCCGTGAACACATGTGATCCTCACATCACTGCCTTCCCCTTCGGTTGTCCCGATTTCTGTCACTTCGGGGCCTTGGGTTCCGGACAGCGACATGTGTATACAACTTGCAGGTAAGATCATAAAACAATGCATATCATCATGAAACAATAACATGTTCAGATCTGAGATCATGGCACTCGGGCCCTAGTGACAAGCATTAAGCATAACAAGTTGCAACAATATCATCAAAGTACCAATTACGGACACTAGGCACTATGCCCTAACAATCTTATGCTATTACATGACCAATCTCATCCAATCCCTACCATCCCCTTCAGCCTACAGCGGGGGAATTACTCACACATGGATGGGGGAAACATTGCTGGTCGATGGAGAGGCGTCGGTGATGATGATGGCGATGATCTCCTCCAATTCCCCGTCTCGGCGGAGTGCCAGAACGGAGTTTCTGGTCTCGAGATGGAGTTTCGCGACGGTGGCGGCGTACTGGGAGGTTTCTGGCGACTCCGACTTTTCTCCTCGCGTTTTTAGATCGAAACCTTTAAGTAGTCCAGAGGAGGGCGTCAGAGGGCAGCCGAGGGGGCCACACGCTAGGGCGGCGCGCCCCCCTCCAGGCCGCGCTGGCCTAGCGTCTGGGGGCCTGGGCCTCCCCCAGGCCTGCCCTTCTGGCTCCGTGATTCTTCTGGTAAAATAGGCCCTTTGGTATAAATTCCGAGGATTTTCCCGAAAGTTGAATTTCTGCACAAAAACGAGACACCAGGGCAATTCTGCTGAAAACAGCGTTAGTCCGTGTTAGTTGTATCCAAAACACACAAATTAGAGGCAAAACAATAGCAAAAGTGTTCGGGAAAGTAGATACGTTTTGGACGTATCACCAGCCGCGCGGCCGGTCGGGCGCCCGGTCGACCGGGCCTGGCGCCGGCTAGTCCGGCCCAGAGGCCGTTCCAACCGGGCCAGAGACCGGCCAGGGACAATCTGCCCAGTTTTGTCTCGTTTTGCCTCGTTTTGCCCCTATTCTTTGTGTAAATGTGTATGAATGCTCAGATGATGACATGTACATATAGATAGATAGATGATGATGAGATGAGCATAGACATGGGGTCGGAAACACAAAGTTCTCTAGGCATACCCATTGGAGTGAAAATCCAAACAAGATGTAAATAGCAACAATGGGCATGATTCGAAATATATATCAAGAATCATAAGTCATTTTGAAATGATTTTTGCAATAAGATCATTTGGCCTTATATAGTCAAATCAAGTTGTAATAGAGGCTCAATGAGGGGCGGGGGATTACTCCCCCTATGTGAAAGCGCAAATGTCATGAGACCTCGAAGAGACGTGCTTGGGTCCATATAATGACATTGGGTCTATTTATGTTTCACACATAGGTATGCATCATACCAAGACATGGTAAGATGACTATCCCCATATGTGCTATGCCTCTAAGCTAGAGAGCAAGATAAAAGCAAGAATATAGTGCAAGAAGGGAATCAATCCAAGTTTTTAGGATCAAGAATACCAAGTTCTCCTCTCAAGTTAACAAACCGGGCTTCATCCAAAGGCTTAGTGAAAATATCCGCAAATTGGTAGGTTGTTCCCACATGAGTGAGATCAATATCCTTATTGGCAACATGATCACGTAGGAAGTGATGGCGAATGTCAATATGTTTGGTGCGACAATGTTGAACCGGGTTATTGGCTATCTTAATTGCACTTTCATTGTCACAAAGAAGAGGCACCGTACCAAGAGACACACCATAGTCTTTCAAGGTTTGCTTCATCCATAACAATTGAGTGCAACAAGATGTTGCGGATATGTATTCGGCTTCGGCGGTGGATAGAGCGGTGGAGTTTTTTTTCTTGGATGACCAAGTCACCAATGACCGGCCAATAAATTGGCAAGCCCCGGAGGTAGACTTCTAGTCAACCTTATCACCGGCCCAATCGGAGTCCGAATAGCCAATGAGTTCAAAGGTTGACCCCTTTGGATACCATAGCCCGAGAGTAGGAGTGAGAACGAGGTATCTTAGAATCTGTTTGACCGCCATTAAATGGCTCTCCTTAGGAGCGGATTGAAAACGAGCACACATCCCTACACTTAGCATGATATCCGGCCTAGAGGCACAAAGGTAGAGCAAGGATCCTATCATGGAGCGGTATACCTTTATGTCCACATCCTTCTCACCGTCACATGAGCCAAGTTGCCCCTTTACGGGCATGGGTGTCTTCATTGGACTTGCATTGGTCATGTTGAATTTCTTGAGCATGTCCTTCACATACTTTTCTTGAGAGATGAAGGTGCCTTTTGCAAGTTGCCTCACTTGGAAGCCTAGGAAGAACTTCAACTCTCCCATCATGGACATCTCAAATTTCCTAGTCATCAATAGCTCAAAAGCTTTGTTATGATTGGGGTTAGTTCCACCAAAGATAATATGATCAACATATATTTGACATGTAAATAAGCCACCCCCTTTAACCCGCTTGGTGAAAAGGGTGGAATCGACCGTACCCATGCAAAACCCATCATGTAGTAAGAAATCCCTAAGGAACTCATAGCAAGCACGTGGAGCTTGCTTGAGACCGTAGAGTGCCTTATGGAGTAAATACACGTGGTTGGGTCGGCATGGGTCTTCGAAACCCAGGGGTTGAACCACATATGTGGTTTCTTTTAGGGGACCATTCAAAAATGCACTTTTCACATCCATTTGATATAGTTTGAAATTGTGGAAAGATGCAAATGCAAGCAAAAAACGAATAGCTTCAAGACGGGCTACCGGTGCAAAGGTATCCTCAAAATCCATAACTTCTATTTGGGGAAACCCTTGCGCCACTAACCTTGCTTTGTTTCGTATGACAATGCCATTCTCATCTTGCTTGTTCTTGAATACCCATTTGGTCCCAATAACATTGATGCGATGATCCTTGGGTCTCTCAACTAGAGACCATACTTCAATACGAGTGAAACACTCCAATTCTTCTTGCATGGCAATTACCCAATCCGGATCAACCAAGGCTTCATGTACCTTGAGTGGTTCAAAACTAGACACAAAAGCATGGTGTTGACAATAAGTGATAAGTAATGCATGGTGTCTACGAGTTACCACTCCTCTTGAGATGCTACCAAGGACTTGATCTACTTTCATGTCACTTGCCCTTGTAGCGGCCTTGATCTTCCGAATGGTTCCTTCATGATCAATGAATTCATCTCTTGCTAGTACTTGATCATGAGGGATCACTTGAGCTTGATCATGAGTTGAGGATGTCTCTTGATCATCATCATGGTCTTGCTCAGTGGAATGAGGACTTTCTTCTTGTTCTTCGGAAT
This sequence comes from Lolium perenne, assembly GCF_019359855.2. NCBI lineage: Eukaryota > Viridiplantae > Streptophyta > Magnoliopsida > Poales > Poaceae > Lolium > Lolium perenne. Next base: position 183,963,817 of record NC_067245.2, read on the forward strand.
GTGACTCATCTTGAGTGGAGGATGGTTCTTGAGTTGCACTTGATGGTTCGGCTTGAGTTGAGATAGGCTCCACTCGAGCCGTGCTTGATACTTCTAGTCCATCATCTTGATCATCATTATGAACTTCCATGGGCTGGATGTGTCCAATGCCCATATGCTTGATGGCACTAGATGGATCATCACTATTACCTGCAACACATGGAACAACTTGCTCCACTTAGGAGCCATTATCCTCCAAGAACACCACATCACAAGATACTTCAATAGTCCCAGTGGACCGGTTGTAGTATCTATAGGCGTGAGAGTTCTCCGCATAACCAACAAATATGCCCTCTATGGTTCTAGTTTCAAATTTACCGAGCTTCCCTTTGTTGTTCTTAACAAGACATTTGCATCCAAAGACACGAATATACATGACATTAGGCTTGTTAACTGTGAGAAGCTCATATGGAGTTTTGTTATGGAGGGGGCGGAGGAAGAGCCGGTTGGAGTAGTGGACAGCCGTAGAGATGGCTTCTCCCCAAAAGTTGTGGGGTGAGTTGAATTCACTCAACATGGTTCTTGACATCTCAATGATAGTCCGGTTCTTCCTTTCAACAACACCATTTTGTTGAGGGATGTATGGCGCCGAAAACTCATGCTTGATGCCCTCATCATCAACAAACTCTTGCATGGTGTAGTTCTTGAACTCGGTGCCATTGTCGGTCCTAATCGCCTTGATATCGGATTCATACATACGTTGAGCTTTCTTGGCGAAGGTGATGAACTCTCTATGGGTCTCATCCTTAGACTTAAGGAGAAAGACCCAAGAGTATCTTGAGTAATCATCAACAATGACAACTCCATATTTTCTCCCACCAAGAGTATCATAATGTGATGGCCCAAAGAGATCCAAGTGAAGGAGCTCCAAAGGCCTAGATGTGGTGACGATACTCTTGATAGGATGTTTCTTCTTGAGTTGCTTTCCAGCTACACATGCACTGCAAACACGATCTTTCTCAAAAGAAATGCCGGTTAGTCCCACAATGTGCTCACCCTTTAGGAGTTGTTTAAGATTTCTCATGTTGACATGACCAAGGCGGCGATGCCACAACCAACCTTCGTCATGCTTGGCCGCCATTAGACATGTGGAGGGAGAGGATCTCTCTTTCGAGAGGTCAACCACGTAAAGGTTGTTCTCCGCATATCCAACAAGGACCAATTTGAGATTATCACTCCTAAAGACTTTCACACAATAATTAGTAAAATATGAATTGTAACCGGCATCGGCAAGATGGTATATAGAAAGTAAATTATAGCCAAGGGATTCAACAAGCATGACCGTCTCAAGACACAAGTCCTTAGAGATTGCCACCTTGCCATACCCAAGTACCTTTCCCTTTGAGTTGTCACCAAAGGTGATGCTTGACTTCTTGTTGATATCTTCAATGAATTGATCAAGCACACCTCTTCCTCCGATCATATGATTGGTGCATCCACTATCAAACAGCCATTTTGGACCACCGGAGGAATATCCCTACAAAATCAAGTAGAGGATTTAGGAACCCATCGATTAATGGGTTCCTTTGCAATGGCAACAGTATCTTTTGGTACCCAAATTGAGTACTTTCTATAAGCATAGCCATTACGAGGGCCAACATAGTTAGCATAGACATCACCATAATAATCAACAAATAAAGCATAGCGATCGTTTGGCCCCGTGCGGTCACCACTAGTGGCTTTGCCCTTTGAGGCTTTGCCAACATTAGTGACCTTCTTGTTCTTGTCTTGAGCGGGTTTCTCCTTCTTGTAGTTGTTCTTCTTGTGAGACTTGGGAACATATCCAAGTCCAAACTTTTGATTGTTTGACCTTTGCTTACTCAAGAGGTCATCCAATCCCATCTTGTTCTTGGCGGTGGTGAACTTTGCAAGTTCCTTTGTTAACCTAACATTTTCCTCAAGAATAGATGCTTGCTCACAAGAAGATTCATTAGGATGATAGTCGAGACCATATTTGGTCACCAAGGATTCAAGATATGCATTGGTCTCAACATGCAAAGAGAGTTCCTCTTGTAAACGAACATGTTCCTCAACAAGTTTAGCATGCTCACTAGTAAAGGAAGTGGAGGAACAAGCAAGCTTTTCAACAACAATGAGATCCTTCATTGATCCAAGAGCCTTTTTGTAGGTTTCTTGGAGTAGGTCATGGTTCTCTCCAAGTTTCTTGAGCTCATCCTTAACAAGCTTGTTAGCTTTTTCAAGGTGGTCAAGATCCCTAGTGAGATAAGCATGAGCAACTTCAAGCTCCTCCTTTGAGGTATTGATCTATTGAGTCAATGATTGATCCCTATCAATAGTTTCTAGGTCCTTAACTTTATCAAGTTCATAAGTTTCAATTTGTTGCTTAAGGCCTTGAGATATGCACCTTTCGGTTTTTAGCTCTTGTCTTAGGAGATTGAATCTCCGTTCCTTTTCATTCAAATGATATTCTAATTCCTCAATGGACTCATCCTTTTCCTTGAGTGAGTACATCAAGAAATCAAACTTGACAAGAGCTTCACCACGAAGGGTGCATCTAACATCATAAAGTTCCTTAAGCACAATTAATTCTTCTTGATTTTCGTTTTCATCATCAAGAACACTAGATAGGGAAGGTGGGGGTTCCATTACCTTGGTTTCCCTTGCCATAAGACAAGAGCCAACGATTGTAGAGGAGGGAGAGTCATCGGAGTCATCATCTTGAGTTGTTCTTGCCATGAAGGAAGAGCCAACATCATTCTCCGTGGAGTAATCCTTGGAGTAGTCATATGTGAAGAGTGACCCGGGCTTAGAGAAAGCCAAACCGGCCACTCCGGCCTCCCTATCCCCATCTTCCAATTCTTCATCGGACAAGTACTCGGCCCCAACAAAAGCTCTTCCCTTGTTCTTCTTGTATCGATCGTTGATTGGGTTTGGCTTCAATCTTGGCTTGACCCCTTTGATGAACTTTGACTTGTCTACCCTTTTCTCATAAGGGCACTCATTTGCAAAGTGGCTATCTTCATCACAATTGTAGCAAGTTCTCTTCTTCTTCTTGTCATTGAGGAGCATTGGGAACTTTGCCTTGTACTTCTTGGCAAAGAAAGCAAAGTCGGTAGCAATGTCACTCGTTGAAGTCATTTCTTCATCTTCTTCAATTTCATAGTCTTCTTTGCTTCCATGGTCGGCTCTAGCTTTGAGAGCAAGGTTGTGTGACGCTTCATGGTTGTGTGAGGCTTCATCAACACGGTTCATCGCCATGAGCCTCTTTCCTGCTTTGGCCATGATTTCATTGACGGCCACATAGGAGACTAGATCATCGGAGTTCAGATCGGCGCTCTTGGTCATGATTTGCAAGTTGAGTGCAAGGTTGGTGTCTTCTTGCTTGACAGCAATCATAGCAATAAACTTGGACTTTATGAATGCTTCATTCATCTCGAAGCCGTCATTGTACTTCTCAACTCCAAGTCCCTTGACCCTTACTCTAAGAGCACCAAGCCTTGCATAAGCATCGGCCACAGATTCTCCTTCTCGAATCATGAACTGATGGGCCTCTTACTTTGCGGTCTCATAAAGAGCTGATTGGATCAAATCGGTTCCCTCTTGGAGTACTATGATTCGATCCCACAACTCTTTAGTGGAGTCTATGTCATTGACTTGATCAAGGAGCTTGCGGTTGATGCCACTCCTAATCTTGTCACGTGCGGAGGCATTGAGTTGACGGTTGTAGAATTCGGTGGAGGTCAACCGAATGGGATCTTGTGGCTCCTGGTATCCATGAACAATGATCTCCCATAGCTCCACACTGCAGCCGCGAACATGAGATTCCATAGCAGATTTCCAAAAAGGAAAGTGAGTTCCATCAAAATGGGGAACATTCCCACTATGGTTTATATGAGGCATGGGTGAAGTGTTTTTGGGATAGTCATGGTTGACTTCATGGAAACTCCCTTGAGGAGCCGAAGCTCCACTAGGATTTCCACTAGTCAAGTTCTTAAGCATGGCAGTCATGTCTGCCATTTGGCTTTGTAAGGCATCCTCCTTTTTCTTCTTCTCAGCATCATATGCCAAGAATCTAGATTTCATCTCTTTAACCGAAAGGTTAGAGTCTTCATCTAGACCCTCGAATAGTTTATCCATCTCACTCTTAAGGCGGTGAAGCCCTTAATAAGAGTCCAGGCTCTGATACCAATTGAAAGTATAGAGATGGTAAACCTAGAGGGGGGTGAATAGGTTTCTACATATTTTAATTCTTTCTTTGCAATATTAGGCTTTGCGGAATATAAAGGTGAGCCTAATGCAAACTAGGTGAAGCAACCTATATGAGGATACAACTAACTCGAGCACGAAGGCTCTCACAGGCAGTTAAATCACAAATAAGGAGTTCAGTTAGAGATAACCGATAGCACGCGGAGACGAGGATGTATTCTCGTGTTCCCTTCCTTTGCAAGAAGGTACGTCACGTTTGGAGGGGTGGAGGTCCCACGAAGGATTCCCCACGCCACGAAGGCTCACCCTATTCTCCGGAGCCTATCCCACGAAGGAATAGCTCACTCACTTGTGGTAGACTTTGAGGTAGCCTCCAAACCTTCACAATCTTTCCCGGAGCAAATCCACAGCCCGGATGCTTCCGGACCCCTCTTGCCCACCTAGGGTTTCCAAGTAACCCTAGGAAGCAAGTTTCTTGATGAATACAAGGGGGAATGAGATTTGGCTTGGTAGAACAGTAGATCGGATCCTCCTCTATCGTTTCCCCGGAGGGATTTGAGTTTGGGTGGAGGAGGAGGGAGATCTGAGGCTTTTGGTGTTTCTAGCAATGGAGTATGAGAGAGAGAGAGCTCAAGAACAACTTGTAGTGTAGTGCCTAACTGTTCAGAGGTAGGAGAAGGGCTATTTATAGTGTTCTTCGAAATATGGCCGTTGGTCACTTGCCACATCAGCTTTTCTCCCGACAAACCTGGTCAACCGGACCACAGACCGGATTGACCGGTGCAGAGGCCGGTCGGACCAGATCAGGGACCGGACCAGCCGGTCGGCAAGCCGGACCCCGACCGGGGTCACTTTGTGTCGTCCAGGAGGTCATTCGGTTGGCGCCCGGTTGACCGGTCGGCACGCTGGGCCCGCCGGTTGGTAGGCCGGCTGACCGGGCAGCAGGCCGGAGCAGTTCGGCGCACGGTTGGCGCCCGGTTGGCGCCCGGTTGACCGGTCGGCACGCCGGGCTGGCCGGTTGGGAGGCCGGCTGATCGGGCGATAGACCGGATTTCTGCTGTAGACCCCTTTTTGATTGTTGTTGAAGTGGGGGGTCTCCTTTAGCCTTCTTGTTCTGTTGATACACCATTTATGCCTCTTTGCCTAATACCTGAGATTATCCTTATAAACGTATTAGGCCAAATACTCTAGCACGGTGTCATTGTTATCAAAATAATGGATAAGGGTAAAATACCCTTACACTACTCCCCTCCGCCGTTTCTCTCCCTCCGCCGCCGCTAGTCGCCAGCTTCCACGAGCGATCCACGTAGCCCCAGCCACCGATTCGAAGCCCGCCGCCATGCAATGGCTTCCCGTGGAGGCTCCGCCGGCCGTGCCGCGGGATTGGGTGGCGGCGACTCGCCGCCGAGTCCACCTGTCTTCCGCACCGACGCGGAGCGGCGGAAGTGGAACACGACCGAGGACGCGTGGAAGCGGAGCGCTCACTGGTGGACGAACTGGGGGCTCACGCCCCCAGGGAAGCTCGCTCGCTACGGCAACGCCGGCGAGGGCTCCTCCGCCAGCCAGTCGAGCCGAGCACCACGGCTGCCCGTGGCGGAGAGCAGCGAGGAGGACGACCTCGTCTCCGCGCAATTGCTGACCATCTCCGCCGGGGACTTCTTCCACGGCAGCGACGAGGAGGAGGCCGTCCTCGCGCAGACGAAGGCGATCAGCGACACGGAGGCTCGGGCGCGCTTCCGCCGGGAGGAGGTCGACGCTGTCCGCCAAGTCAGGGAGTACGAGGCGGCCCGCCAGGAGGCCCGCGTCCGCCGCGTCAAGTTCAAAATAGTCGAGCTTGACAAGGACGACACGTGAAGATCTTCCACGCTGTCGACCATCTCCGCCTGCACCGGCACCGCCGCGTGTCGTAGGTCATATAGGCTGCATTTTGCTTAGCTAGGTTGCGCTTGCCGGTGTACTAGTAATTACGTTTTCAATTTCAAGAACTATGTTAAGTATCGATGCTCAATCGGAGCATCTATGTCATCTAAAACTATGATCACCGCCTAAATTTACCCGCGCCCATTTCGAATTCCTCTTTTCAGTTTCATTTTATGGTTTCTATTCTGCACCGCAGAACTCACGTTTTCGGTGCACTGAACTCGACGTTTTCAGTTTGCGTTTCTTCGGGCTCTACTAGAGATGCTCTAAGGTATAACTGAGATATGGGAAGTACAAAAAATTAGGAAGTGGAAAGGAAGGGAGAACAAACGATCAAGGACCGATTGATGTATGCAGATGGATGGTCTAGATTTAATTTTGTAACGGCACAGTAGTAGAGATGATTTCCAAATGCTTGGACGAACAAGTAAATGGACCGAGTCCTTCTTTCCCTCTACTGGCAGTCCCGATAGCTATTTGGGGGCCGACACTGTTTTTGGGCTCACACCGTCGCGCCCAAAAAGCACCGGCGCGGTTTCGAGCCCGATAGAAGCGCCGGCAATCCCGTGCCGGCCCCTTCACAAAGGGCACGAATCGGGCGAGCCGGCACCCTTGTCAACGTAAGAAAGCACCCACGGGGCCCTTCTGCCAGCCATACGCGCCGGTTTCCCCCTCCTCCCACCCCCGCCCGAGCCAACTCCCACCTAACGCCGACATCGCTGTCGCGTCCCCCGTGCTAGCCTTCCACCCTGTCTGTCCATAAACCGCCGGCCAACGACACAGCCCCCACTCCCTCAATCGGCCACCGCTCTTTCGGCCGGAATAGAGGTCGCCACCACCGCCGCCCAACCGCCCAACCGTCCCGCCCGCAAGGTGTTCGTCGGATTGCAGCAATGGACAACGACGATGATATGTTGGTGCAACTATTCATGGAGGAGGAGAGCACTACCGCTGTCCGACGGCAGCAACAACTGCTTATTTTGACGAGCCTCCTTCGTGTTCGCTAGCCCTTAACGCTAGGCAAGAGGAGGAACGTCGACCGTCATCGTCAAGGCGGCGCCATGCTGCTTAAGTGCGACTACTTCATCGACGATGCTACTCATTCGCCGAAAGAATTTTGGCGCTGGTTTAGGATGAACAAGGATCTGTTCATGAAGATTGTCTTCGGCGTCAGGGAGTACGACAACTACTTCATGAGCAAGCAAGATTGCACAGATTTGTGGGGCTTCTCCTCAATCCAGAAATGCAGTGCATCAATGTGTTGTCTTGCATATGGAGCTCCTCCAGTTACAGCCAATGACTACCTGCGCATGGCCGAGTCAATATGTTCACAGACTGTCTACAGGGTATGTCGAGCCGTCATTGCGGTGTTTGGTAGGGATTATTTGGGAGCACCATGGGCAGATGATACAGCTCGAATCCTGGAACAAAATGCAGCTGAGGGTTTCCTCGGATACTAGGATGCATCGACTATATGCATTAAGGTTGGAAGAATTGTCGTTTTGCTTAGCAAGGGATCTAAAAGTGGCATACCGGTGAGTGCAATGTCATTTTTGAGGCGGTGGCAGGTTATGACCTCTGAATTTGGCATGGCAGGAACAAACATTGATTTCAACGTGTTGCAGCGCTCTCTTGTGTTTTCTAGGCTGGCTTAGGGAGAAGCTCCTGCGATGAACTTTGAGGTGAACGGCCACACATACAACAAGGGGTACTATCTAGCTGATGGTATCTATCCAAAGCATACTACATTTGTGAAGAAAATCGCGGCTCCAGCTTCAGAGAAGGACGCTTATTCGCTTATTTTGCGACATGCCAGGAAGCAGCTCGCAAGAATTTTGAGCGTGCTTTTGTTGGAGATATGCCCGAGAGGCAATAATAAATTAGTTATTGTTATATCACAGTGTTCATGATAAATGTTTACACCCCATGCTATAATTGTATTAACCAGAAACATTAATACATGTGTGTTGTGTAAACAACCAGAGTCCCTAGTAAGCCTCTCATTTAACTAGCTTGTTGATTAATAGATGATCATGGTTTCCTGATCATGAATATTGGATGTGATTAATAACAAGATCATATCATTAGGTGAATGATGTGATGGACACACACCCATAGTAAGCATAGCATGAGATCAAATCATTAAGTTCAACTTGCTATAAGCTTTTGATACATAGTTACCTAGTCCTTCGACAATGAGATCATGTAAATCACTTACACCGGAAGGATGCTTTGATTACATCAAACGCCATCGCGTAAATGGGTGGTTATAAAGACGGGATTAAGTATTCGGAAAGTATGAGTTGAGGCATATGGATCAAGAGTGGGATTTGTCCATCCCGATGACGGATAGATATACTCTGGGCCCTCTCGGTGGAATGACATCTAATTAGCTTGCAAGCATGTGACAAGGTCACAAGAGATGATATACCACGGTAACGAGTAAAGAGTACTTGTCGGAAACGAGGTTGAACTAGGTATGGAGATACCGATGGTCGAACCTCGGACAAGTAAAGTATCGCGTGACAAAGGGAATCAGTATCGTATGTAAATGGTTCAATCGATCACTAAGTTATCGTTGAATGTGTGGGAGCCATTATGGATCTCCAGGTCCCGCTATTGGTTATTGGTCGGAGAGGAGTCTCGATCATGTCCGCATAGTTCACGAACCGTAGGGTGACGCGCTTAAGGTTCGATGTCGCATAAGTAGATTCGGAATATGAGATGGAGACCAAAGTTTGTTCGGAGTCTCGGATGGGATCCATGACATCACGAGGAGGTCTGGAATGGTCCGGAGAAAAAGATTCATATAAGGGAAGTTGATTTCTAGGTTTCGGAAAAGTTCGGGATTTTTCCGGTGGAAGACCAGGAAGGTTCTAGAAGGTTCTGGGGGTCCCACCAGTGGGCCCAAGACCCTAGGAGGCCTAGCATGGGCCGAGGGGATGCACCCTAGCCTAATGGGCCAGGGGCACATGCCCCTCAAGGCCCAAGTCGGCCAGCCCTTAGGGTTTTCCCCAAAACCCTAGGGGGGTCAACTTGGGGGGAAGAATTACCCCTCCCCCCTTTGGCTGCCGGCCCTAGATGGGTTTGGGGCGTTGGGGGGCCACCCAAACCGACGTCCCCCCTTATATAAAGAGGGGAGGGGGCATGGGCGCACACCCTTGATACCCTAACCCTGGCCGCCCCTCTCTCCTCCACCGCAAGTCTGCTCCGGCTTGGCGAAGCCCTGCAGCTTTTCTCCTCCACCACCACCACCACGCCGTCGTGTTGCTGGGATTCCGAGGAGATCTACCACACCTCCGCTGCCCGCTGGAACGGGGAGAGGACAGGCTTCATCAAAACCGTACGCACGACCGAGTACGGAAGTGCTGCCGGATTGCAGCACGGGACGATCGACTACACCAACAACGAGAACTAATCTCGTAGGCTTTGGAATCTTCGAGGGTTAGTCTCACATACATCTCGTTACCTCGATCTTCGTAGACTAGATCTTGCCTTCTCCTAGATTGGATCTTGGATTTGTTCTTATTCACGGTAGAAATTTTTTGTTTTCCATGCAACGAACCCATCAGTGGTATCAGAGCCGTGTCTATGCATAGATCTGTTGCACGAGTAGAACACAATGGTTTTGTGGGCGTTGATGTTTTTGTTGTCTTTAGTTATGTGTACTTTGATCTTGCGGGATGGTGGGATGAAGCGGCCCGGGCTAACTTTACATGACCGCGTCTCATGAGACTTGCTCAACGCTTGACATGTAACTTGTATTGCATAAGTGGCTTTGTGGGTGTTTGTCTCTCTCACCATAGTTAAGATTCAATTTACTCTTTCAATTGACAACATTAGTATCACCATTGTGGTTCATGTTCGTAGGTAGATTGGATCTTACTCGAAAACCCTAAACCACGTAAAATATGCAAACCAAATCAGAGGCGTCTAACTTGTTTTTGCAGGGTTTAGTAATGTGATATGGCCATGATGTGATGATGATTATATTTAATGTATAAGATATTCATTATTGTATTATGGCAACCAGCAGGAGCCTAATGGTTGTCTTTAAATTTGTTAAGACCTGCGTGTCTATTCATCTTGTAATAGCTTTATTTCAAGTAGTTGTTATAGTAGCTATAAGTGATGGACAACTGATACGTCTCCAACGTATCCATAATTTCTGATGTTCCATGCTTGTTTTATGACAATACTTACATGTTTTGCTCGCACTTTATAATGTTTTTATGCGTTTTCTGACACTAACCTATTAACAAGATGCCACAGTGCCAGTTCCTGTTTTCTGCTGTTTTTGGTTCCAGAAAGGCTGTTCGGGCAATATTCTTGGAATTCGACGAAACGAAGACCAAACATCATAATTCACCGAGACGGACCAGGACACCGAAGGGGAGTCAGAGGGGAGGCCTAGGGCCCCACACCATAGGGCCGCGCGGGCCAGCCCCTGGCCGCGCCGGCCTATGGGGACGGCACCCTGTTGCCCCTCCTGCGCCGCCTCTTCGCCTATATAAGCCCTTTCGACCAAAAATGTGATACCAATTGACGAAACTCCAGAAAGACTCCAGGGGCGCCGCCGCTATCGCGAAACTCCAATTCGGGGGACAGAAGTCTCTGTTCCGGCACCCTGCCGGGACGGGGAAGTGCCCCCAGAAGCCATCTCCATCGATGCCACCGCCTCCATCATGCTCCGTGAGTAGTTCCCCCATGGACTACGGGTTCTAGCAGTAGCTAGTTGGTATTCTCTCCTCCATGTACTTCAATACAATGATCTCATGAGCTGCCTTACATGATTGAGATCCATCTGATGTAATCGGTGTTGTGTTTGTTGGGATCTGATGGATGATACATTATGATTAGTCTATCTATAAAGTTTGTGAAGTTATTGTTGCTGCAATCTTGTTATGCTTAATGCTTGTCACTAGGGCCCGAGTGGCATGATCTTAGATTTAAGCTCTATAATTATTGCTTAGATTGTATCTACAAGTTGTATGCACATGTCTATGTCCGGAACCAAAGGCCCCAAAGTGACAGAAATTGGGACAACTGGAGGGGAAGGCGTAGGTATGAGGATCACATGTTTTCACCAAGTGTTAATGCTTTGCTCCACCAAGTGTTAATGCTTTGCTCCGGTGCTCTATTAAAAGGAGTACCTTAATATCCAGTAGATTCCCTTGAGGCCCGGCTGCCACCGGCTGGTAGGACAAAAGATGTTGTACAAGTTTCTCATTGCGAGCACGTATGACTATATATGGAAAACATGCCTACATGATTAATAATCTTGATGTTCTGTCTTAATGCTATTTCAATCCTATCAATTGCCCAACTGTAATTTGTTCACCCAACACTTGTCACTTGTTATTGGAGAGTTACCACTAGTGTAGATCGCTGGGAACCCCGGTCCATCTCTCATCATCATATACTCGTTCTATATGTCATTGGAAGTAGTATCAACTATTTTCTGGTGCCATTGCTCATGTGTTACTACTACTGCTGCTGAGTTACTGTTACTATTGCTCTCATATCACTGCTACTTTCACATCACCCCTGTTACTAGTGCTTTTCCAGGTGCAGCTGAATTGACGACTCAGTTGTTAAGGCTTATAAGTATTCTTTACCTCCCCTTGTGTCGAATTAATAAATTTGGGTTTTACTTCCCTCGAAGACTGCTGCGATCCCCTATACTTGTGGGTTATCAAGACTGTTTTCTGGCGCCGTTGCCGGGGAGATCAAGACACGCTGCAAGGGGAGTCTCCACATCCAATCTCTTTACTTGTTTTGTCTTGCTTTATTTTATTTACTACTTTGTTTGCTGCACTAAATCAAAAACACAAAAAAATTAGTTGCTAGTTTTACTTTACTTGCTATCTTGTTTTCTATATCAAAAACACAAAAAAATTAGTTACTTGCATTTACTTATTTCATCATGTTTCCTTTTAATTTTACTGTAAAAGATATACATGTGGGACAAGGGTCTATAATTGGAAGAGATAATATAGAAGAATTTTTCACCCATGTTAGTATGCATGAAGATCTTAAAGATATACCCCTGGCAAAAGCTGTCCCTACTTATGAAGATGCCTCTGTTTGTTTGGTACGCATGATGGAAGCTAGATCTATTAGTCTCAACCCCATGATACAACACATGTTTCTTACACTTTCTGATATGGAGAGGGGAGAGAAGAGAGATTTTGTTTTAAAAGTCCTAGTGCGAGAATTTGAGGATATAGCCAAAGAAGCTAGAAAAGTTTTTATTAAGAATAAGAGGCTTGGTATGTTCACCGATTTTAAAAGAACACTTGAAAAGATGGATATGGATAGAATTAAGTACACTAATAATGTTAATGATGGTGGGGAGATTAAAGCACCAATACCATGTAAGCTCCTAGCAATGCATGAAGCTCTAGATGATAATTATGCTTGGCTTGTCCCTCAAAATTTGTTTGATGAGAGTAGCAAGCCCAAGACTAATGAAAAGGGAGCCTCTGAAACTTATGTATCCAAAATACAATGCATGGTTGAGAAAACTCCAAACCTCGCTGTAGATGCATCATCTCCTGATAATACTTGATATACACTTTCTGCGCCTAGCTGAAAGGCGTTAAAGAAAAGCGCTTATGGGAGACAACCCATGATTTTACTACTGCACTTTTATTTTATATTTGAGTCTTGGAAGTTGTTACTACTGTGGCAACCTCTCCTTATCTTATTTTGTTGCATTGTTGTGCCAAGTAAAGTCGTTGATAGTAAGGTTCATACTAGATTTGGATTACTGCGCAGAAACAGATTTCTTTGCTGTCAAGAATCTGAGCCTAATTCTCTGTAGGTAACTCAGAAAATTATGCCAATTTACGTGAGTGATCCTCAGATATGTACGCAACTTTCATTCAATTTGAGCATTTTCATTTGAGCAAGTCTGGTGCCTCTTAGAAATTCGTCTTTACGAACTGTTCTGTTTTGACAGATTCTGCCTTTTATTTCGCATTGCCTGTTTTGCTATGCTTGATGGATTTTTCTATTCCATTAACTTTCAGTAGCTTTGTGCAATGTCCATAAGTGTTAAGAATGATTATGTCACCTCTGAACATGTGAATTTTGATTATGCACTAACCCTCTAATGAGTTGTTTTGAGTTTGGTGTAGAGGAAGTTTTCAAGGATCAAGAGAGGAGGATGATATAATATGATCAAGGAGAGTGAAAGCTCTAAGCTTGGGGATGCCCCGGTGGTTCACCCCTGCATATTTCAAGAAGACTCAAGCGTCTAAGCTTGGGGATGCCCAAGGCATCCCCTTCTTCATCGACAACATTATCAGGTTCCTCTAGTGAAACTATATTTTTATTCCGTCACATCTTATGTACTTTGCTTGGAGCGTTTGTTTGTTTTTGTTTTTGTTTTGTTTGAATAAAGTTGGATCCTAGCATTCATTGTGTGGGAGAGAGACATGCTCCGCTGTTGCATATGGACAAATATGTCCTTAGGCTTTACTCATAGTATTCATGGCGAAGGTTGAATCTTCTTCGTTATATTGTTATATGGTTGGAAACGGGAAATGCTACATGTAGTAATTGGTAAAATGTCTTGGATAATTTGATACTTGGCAATTTTTGTGCTCGTGTTTAAGCTCTTGCATCATATACTTTGCACCTATTAATGAAGAAATACATAGAGCTTGCTAAAATTTGGTTTGCATAATTGGTCTCTCTAAGGTCTAGATAATTTCTAGTAAGGATTGAACAACAAGGAAGACGGTGTAGAGTCTTATAATGTTTACAATATGTCTTTTATGTGAGTTTTGCTGCACCGGTTCATACTTGTGTTTGTTTCAAATAACCTTGCTATCCTAAACCTTGTATCGAGAGGGAATACTTCTCATGCATCCAAAATCCTTGAGCCAACCACTATGCCATTTGTGTCCACCATACCTACCTACTACATGGTATTTCTACGCCATTCCAAAGTAAATTGCTTGAGTGCTACCTTTAAAATTTCTATTCTTCACCTTTGCAATATATAGCTCATGGGACAAATAGTCTAAAAACTATTGTGGTATTGAATATGTACTTATGCACTTTATCTCTTATTAAGTTGCTTGTTGTGCGATAACCATGTTCCTGGGGACGCCATCAACTACTCTTTGTTGAATATCATGTGAGTTGCTATGCATGTCCGTCTTGTCTGAAGTAATGGCGATTTACCACTAGTTGAATGGTTAGAGCATGCATAATGTTAGTGAAGAACATTGGGCCGCTAACTAAAGCCATGATTCATGGTGGAAGTTTCAGGTTTGGACAAATATCCTAAATCTCATATGAGAAAATTAATTGTTGTCGAATGCTTAAGCATTAAAGAGGAGTCCATTATCTGTTGTCTATGTTGTCCCGGTATGGATGTCTAAGTTGAGAATAATCAAAAGCGAGAAATCCAATGCGAGCTTTCTCCTTAGACCTTTGTACATGCGGCATAGATGTACCCCTTTGTGACACTTGGTTAAAACATATGTATTGCGATGATAATCCAGGTAATCCAAGCTAATTAGGACAAGGTGCGGGCACTATTAGTATACTATGCATGAGTCTTGCAACTTGTAGGACATAATTTACATGATGCATATGCTTTATTACTACCGTTGACAAAATTGTTTCTTGTTTTCAAAACCAAAGCTCTAGCACAAATATAGCAATCAATGCTTCCCTCTGCGAAGAGCCTTTCTTTTACTTTTATGTTGAGTCAGTTCACCTATTTCTTTCCATCTCAAGAAGCAAACTGTGCATTGATTCCTACATACTTGCATATTGCACTTGTTATATTACTTTACATTGACAAATATCCATGAGATATACATGTTATAAGTTGAAAGCAACCGCTGAAACTTAATCTTCCTTTGTGTTGCTTCGATACCTCTACTTTGAATTATTGCTTTATGAGTTAACTCTTATGTAAGACTTATTGATGCTTGTCTTGAAAGTACTATTCATGAAAAGTCTTTGCTATATGATTCAGTTGTTTACTCATTACATTACTCATTATATTACCTTTGCTTTGATCGCTGCATTCATTACATGTGCTTACAATAGTATGATCAAGATTATGATGGCATGTCACTCCAGAAATTATCTTTGTTATCGTTTACCTACTCGGGACGAGCTGGAACTAAGCTTGGGGATGCTGATACGTCTCCGACGTATCGATAATTTCTTATGTTCCATGCCACTTTATTGATGATACCTACATGTTTTATGCATACTTTATGTCATATTTATGCATTTTCCGGCACTAACCTATTAACGAGATGCCGAAGAGCCAGTTGTTGTTTTCTGCTGTTTTTGGTTTCAGAAATCCTAGTAAGGAAATATTCTCGGAATTGGACGAAATCAACGCCCAGGGGCCTATTTTGCCACGAAGCTTCCAGAAGTCCGAGGGAGAGACGAAGTGGGGCCACGGGGCGCCGCCACACTAGGGCGGCGCGGCCCAGGGGGGGCCCGCGTGGCCCTAGCGTGTGGGGCCCCCGTCAGCCCTTCGACTCCGCCCTTCCGCCTACTTAAGGTCTTCGTCGCGAAACCCCCAGTACCGAGAGCCACGATACGGAAAACCTTCCAGAGACGCCGCCGCCGCCAATCCCATCTCGGGGGATTCAGGAGATCGCCTCCGGCACCCTGCCGGAGAGGGGAATCATCTCCCGGAGGACTCTTCACCGCCATGGTCGCCTCCGGAGTGATGTGTGAGTAGTTCACCCCTGGACTATGGGTCCATAGCAGTAGCTAGATGATCGTCTTCTCCTAATTGTGCTTCATTGTCGGGTCTTGTGAGCTGCCTAACATGATCAAGATCATCTATCTGTAATGCTATATGTTGTGTTTGTTGGGATCCGATGGATAGAGAATACTATGTTATGTTGATTATCAATGTATTATCTATGTGTTGTTTATGATCTTGCATGCTCTCCGTTGTTAGTAGAGGCTCTGGCCAAGTTTTTGCTAGTAACTCCAAGAGGGAGTATTTATGCTCGATAGTGGGTTCATGCCTCCATTAAATGCAGGACAGTGAGAAAGTTCTAAGGTTGTGGATGTGTTGTTGCCACTAGGTATAAAACATCGATGCTATGTCTAAGGATGTAGTTGTTGATTACATTACGCACCATACTTAATGCAATTGTCTGTTGTTTGCAACTTAATACTGGAAGGGGTTCGGATGATAACCTGAAGGTGGACTTTTTAGGCATAGATGCATGCTGGATAGCGGTCTATGTACTTTGTCGTAATGCCCAATTAAATCTCACTATACTCATCATATCATGTATGTGCATGGTCATGCCCTCTTTATTTGTCAATTGCCCAACTGTAATTTGTTCACCCAACATACTTATTCTTATGGGAGAGACACCTCTAGTGAACTGTGGACCCCGGTCTATTCTTTTACATCGAATACAATCTACTGCAATACTTGTTCTACTGTTTTCTGCAAACAATCATCATCCACACTATACATCTAATTCTTTGTTACAACAAGCCGGTGAGATTGACAACCTCACTGTTGCGTTGGGACAAAGTACTTTGGTTGTGTTGTGTAGGTTCCACGTTGGCGCCGGAATCCCTGGTATTGCGCCGCACTACACTTCGCCGCCATCAACCTTCAACGTGCTTCTTGGCTCCTACTGGTTCGATAAACCTTGGTTTCTTACTGAGGGAAAACTTGCCGCTGTACGCATCACACCTTCCTCTTGGGGTTCCCAACGGTCGCGTGATGTACGCGTATCAACAACCATGAAGCGGCGCCATGGACCTTGGTGCAATGATGGTGATGATGGAGATCATGCTCGTGTGCTTTGGGGATGGAGATCAAAAGCACAAGAAGAAAGGCCATATCATATCACATATTATGAATTGCGTGTGATGTTAATACTTTATGCATCTTATCTTTCTTAGATCGCGTCGATAGCATTATAAGATGATCCCTCACATTAATATCAAGATAATAAAGTGTTCTCCCCTCGTATGCACCATTGCTACAGTTCGTCGTTTTGAAGCATCTCGTGATGATCGGATGTGATAGATTCTACGTTCACATACAACGGGTGTACGTAAGCCATGCTGCACACGCGGAAATACTTGGGTTTGCTTGACGAGCCTAGCATGTACAGACATGGCCTCGAAACACAAGAAACCGAAAGGTTGAACACGAGTCATATGGATGATATGATCAACATGTTGATGTTCACCATTGAATCTACATCATCTCACGTGATGATCGGTTTTGGTGTAGTGGATATAGATCGTGTGCCAGTAAAACAACTATGAGGGATGTTGTATTAAGTGGGAGTTCATTAGTAATTAGATTAAAACATGAACTAATTATCATGAACATGTTCTGAATAGTATTTTGAATTAAATTTGTAGAATTGGCATCCGTTATCTACCATGCGCTTGTCTTGTAATTGAGATAGAAATATTGTTAAGTCTGACAAGAAACTTTACGGAGTGGTACCGTATTGTTAAAGAATCAAGAAATGATTAAGTCCTATTGCAAACTTTTAGTAAACCTCACATTGCTGATTCAAAGAGCAATGGTTTCAATTAGTACCTAAAATCATCTTGTCTCCATGAAACTTGAAGTTCAAATCCGTTTGAAAAGTAAGGGCTGGAAATTTTATTTTCAGAAATAAGCGAGGTATGAGATATATGTGATATCTAAGACCTTATTGCAAGATGATAGAATATAATCTAGTGGGACTACATAAACTCATAAGTTTTATGGGAATGTACGAAGGTTGAAGACGCCAGGCGTCCCAATCCTCCAACTAGTTGGGCACTAACGATATTCGCATATCCATGAAGTGATCGTCCTTAGTATGCACCGTTGCTAAGACTCGTCGTTTCGAAGCATCACGTGATGATCGGGTGTTATAGATTCTACGTGTGCATAAAACGGGAGCAAGCCAGATTTGCACATGCGAATACTAAGGTTAAAACTTTACGAGCCTAGCATGTACAGACATGGTCTCGGAAACACATCATGATGGATAAAAATTATGAATGAAATTGTTCATCACATTAAAAGGTTACTAATAGTGAAATCCGGAACACTTGTCATGTGATGATCAACTTTAAGGTAAGAACCTCAAGGTTATTGGTGTTTGACCAACAAACCTAGAAGTTATTTATGTTGAAGTGTTTTCTGAGAATGAGAAAAGCTAAAAGAGAAACTACAAAAGATTTTGGCAGAAAGAAATAAAAGACTAGAAAGTCTAGCTCAGGTGTATATAGATGATATACATGTTAAGAATGTATTTCTTGTTTGGTCACACAATGAAATTCTTGGGTATTTATACCATATTGTATGAGGTGTCATACAAAACAACGCAATACAAGAATACAATGGCCTAAATGACTGACAAGGAATATGGTAAGAATGCACGTCTGAAACAAAATAAAGTGTTATTGTGTTCGTCATTGGCATTCTACCTAGCCCTTCAGATTTATAATAAAGAACTTCATAGTTGTTATTTTGTTATGGTCAAATGAAAACAATGAGTTGTTCAAATTATGACAGTATCCATGTACGATGGATAAGTTATTATAAATCTTTATGGTGAAGCACACATGCATAACACTGACGCTAAAATGTCATAATGCAAATGATGTAAATTCCACTTGTTAGTGGAACCACCATTTAGGTCATGTTAGAAAGGAACGCATGAAGAAACTCCATGCAAATGTATTTTTGGAGTCATTTGATTTTTGAATCGTTTGGCGCTTGCAAATCTCTTCTAAAGAGAATGACTGAAATACCGTTCATAGGCCAAGAGTTGAACGGGCAACTAACTTAGTGGAAACATACATGATGATGTATGTGGTTCACTGGACATAGTTGTGTGCGGGAGATTCCTCTACTTCATGAAAACTTCCAACAATGAATTGAGTATATATATGTGGATATATTCGATAAGGAAGAAGTTTGAAACATTTGAATGGATTCAAATAAATTTCAGAATGAAGTGGAAATCATCGTAATAGAAAAGTCAAATATCTATGATTGGATCATGGTGGAAATATTTGAATTACGAGTTTTAGCGAACATCTAAGAGAGTTATGAAATTGTTCTACAACTCACGTTTCTTGGAGTATCATAGTGATGATGGAGTTTCCGAGAGACGTATCCAAACCTTGTTGGGTTAATGATTAGAAAAAATAAAATGATGCCATTATATTTTTTGTGGATTATGCTTTAGAGACTACTGCTTTTACACTGAATAGAGCATCATCATAATCCGTTGAAATGACACCATACGAGTTATGGCATGGTTATAAACCCTAATAGTCTTTTCTTAAATTTTGGTATGCGTAGCATAGGTAAATGAGTTTACAATCAAAACCGGATGAATGTCTTTGTTGTTGTCCCAGAGAACAAATTGGGAATTCTTTCCACTATGAAGTAAGAGACAAAAGTGTTTGTTAATGTTACTTGCTTATTTCCAAGAAATTGTTTTCTAGCAAAGCATTTGAGTGGAAGGACAATGGAATTTGATAAAGTTCATGAACCTGAGCATGATCTTGCTTAGGGGAAATAGGGCATTGCCGCTGACAGCCCTTGTGGAGGGTATTTTATATGGCACTATGAATTATTTCAAAGAGAGACGACAGTTGGCTGTGAGTCATATGCTGGACAATCCAAACACTCCTTATTGTCAGGCCATTATGGAATATATGGATGTCAAGATGAAGAAGGGTATGTCACACACTTTTCTGGCCATCGGTAATCAGGAGAGGAGGTTTGAGGTG